>NC_079528.1:1797500-2102000 GCF_003711565.1 Takifugu flavidus | reverse complement strand
CGGTACATCGTCAACGGAAATCTTTGCTCAGTAGCCGAATTATTACTGTACACAGCAGCCGCCACAGTAACTGTAACTGCTCACTAGGCCTCACTAAAACTTCTCACTCTCCTTCTTAGGTCATGGCCTCTTCCCAGAATTAATTTTCAGAAGTTCTATAAACTGATGTCACTGTTGAAAAGAGTCGTAACCACTCTCCAGGCCTTATAAGTGCAGCGTGCGGTTGCTTTGCCTGGCAAACGCGCAGACTTTCAGATGTAGCCGCGTGCACACGCAATATAAAACCTTTACAGCATCAGGGCCGTTTCAACAGTTGGAATGACGACATGTCTTCCTTCTAGGCAGCCGCGCTCTCTCTGCACGTGCTGGATTATCAGGCCTGTTCCACTCCGGAGATAAACGGTTATCAACATCAGCCTGTAGCTGAACGGGCCGCTCCGGAACCGTCCGAGCCGGTGTCTGCAGAGTGTTGTGAGGAATTTGGAGGTTTTTGTTCTAAGCCGACCTGATCCTGTGGCGACAGCAGCATTTATCAGCAGCCGTGTCCGTACACGTTCTGAGTTCGCTCTGTTCGTTGGCTGCCGTCAGAAACGCAACGTTCCAGATCGGTTCCTGGCGGGAAACCGTTTCTTTAACCTTTTGATGACCAAACGGATGCGAGGAGGTTGCTTAATACACGGAAACGGGGGGAATTACTGGGCCGTTGGTGTCATTTGATGGTTTTTGCCTGTCTGCAGTCCAGTCGGGGGCAGTTTCTCACCAGTCCAGGTCTTTTTCAGACGCCAGCTCCCAGAAGTGTGTCCTGAATTTTCCTCTGCATTTTACATGATAAGAATGGAACATTTACGACTGGCCACTGGTCGGCTAATATCTTAATTGCGTTGTTCCAGCAGCAGTCGGCCAGGCCCCGGGGTGCTGGAGTCGTAAAGATGTGGCGGTTTCTCTGTTTGTCTCTTTGGACCTCTGCATTTGTCGGAACAAAGCAGAGAGTGAATCACTGATGATGAAAGAAACCCAACGAGGGGCACGTAAACCTCTGTGAAATACAATATTCCTCAGCAAGAGCAGGAGGAACACATGAATTCAGGGGGTGCTTTATCTTGACTGGCTTATCTCGGAACGACCAGTCGGTGAAAAGCAATTACACAGAAAAGCTGAAGAAGAAAGACGGGAATAAATGCTTAGTCAGATGCCGGTGATAACCCCTGGACCATCCGTCTGTGTCGCTGCTTGGGGCTTTAGTTAATTTTACTCTAACAAATCATGTAAACATACAGTTTCTTCTCTAATGATGCCTGTATTATGACCTTATTACAAAGCGTCCGAGGTTGTTTCCTCCACCCCCTTTATAATATTTAGACGTTGCTTCAGAGGGAAACGACTGCAGAGGCACCATTTTGTTGTCTTCTGTGTTTGTGTGGCTCCTTTTTGGCTCCTTTTTGTCTCATTTGCTCACCGTGCAGGTAAAGCCTCTGTCTGCAGGCTAATGGCTGTTGTTCCAGATGTGCAAATATTTGTACTGCTGAAAATCTAAATGTGCTTCTGTGCCTGGTTTCAAACCTCCCTCCACATTTCCAGCTATAACTGGTCAAATTTGAAATCTGTTTGCGTGTATTGCTTATCGTATGTTTAATTCAGTGTTGGATATCAGATGTACTCAATTTTAATGCTGTAGTGACATAAACAACCTAAAATGGTTTCTACCCAGAAAAATTGTGATGCCTTTGTGTCTGTAGGTAAAACTGTGTTTTGGTCTGAATGCTCTTATTTCCTTCCTTCCTTCCTCCGGAGGAATCCTTGGCATTCCTGACATTTTTCCTGCATCCAGCCTGTCGTTGGGAGCAGACAGTCTCTCGCCTCTTTTCCGCCTCTGACGAGTCTCCTAAAGTCTTTATTTCTGATCAGCGATATAAGAGTCACAGGCGATGAGGAGAACGTGTGCCAGGACAGTCAGTCCCTGAAGGGAGAAACGACATTACAACAAGTTTATTTTGTGCTTCATCATTTGTGTTGGAGAGATCAAATGTAAACTATGCAGACAGACCTACAGAAAGGTGGGTGAAGTTATGGGATGGCTGCCTTTATTCCTGGATTAGGTGGACACGGTGGGACTGTCACATGCGTGTCAGCAGACTTTGACCCTTCTTTCAAACTGTGATGGACGGATTGTTTCTCAACATTTTTTTTATATATAGTTTTTAGAGGGTTGTTCTTTTTTACATATAGTGAAAGTCAGGATTTCTGTTCCAGCTCCCGTCTGACCTCTTTAATGAAGAAGTCCAACATGAGTGAAGCTTCTTAATTTCTCCTATGAAACCTGACCTCTTCAAGAAAAAATCCTGAGACAGTTTGTCTCCAAGTTTTGACGCTATAAAGTGTCATTAACCCGACTAACTCTGTTACCTTGCAGATAGAAATAAGATGTTTATCGTCAGTCTCTTGTAATACGTTGCTAATTTAATGAGCCCATCCTTCCAGTCCCATATCTCACGCTACCAGACACACGGGAACCTCATGACACCATAAGAAGGCTTGCTGAGAACCAGATGGTTTGTAATGACAGACACATGTAACATAAAATCGAGCATTTGGAGGAAACGGCGGATGATGTCAAGTCAGCTGGGAGATTTGTGGACGTCTCTCCATGAGTGCAGCTGGATGTGTTGTTTCTTTATCTCTGTTTCCGTTCGTGTTTGTCTGTCTGAACCCTCGGCCATCTGTTGATTTATCAGTTCATCTCTGTCTCTCTCACACACTCACACCCAGGGGAACGAGGCCTTGTTATGGGCTGGATTAATAATTCAGTGTGTGCTGATATGATTACCCTCAGGGGACCGTCTTCTGTGGCCTGATGGAGGTAAGGTTATGCTGTGTTTTGAGGCGTGTTTGTGGTCCAGTTTGTTGCTTTATGAGGGAATGGCGAGCTTGCCTGTTAGGTCTTCCATTTCTCAGAGATATTTATGGTGTGGCCTCGGCGGTGCCATGTGAATGACGTAACAGCAGACCGCTTCTCTCCGTGCAAAAAGGGCCAAAATGAGTCGAGGGGTGAAGCGTTTCACCCCGGTTGCACTCGCAGCCACTTGGAATATTGGTGAAACTGAAAAGCCTGGAAAATGCCTCGCGACTCGGTGGCCTGCTGATATAAACGATTGGCCAATACTTTGAAATTTGAGAACATACCAAAGCAGGTTTGCTGCTGTCAAGCACCCCTGCGTGCCAAAACCCCCTAAAACGTTAGGAAAGCGCCGCACGAACACAGCGGGGTTGAAAGGAGAATCTTATAGATGTGGTGTTTAGAAATAAAAGTCCACAGACGGTTGTTTTTGACATATTGCTGCCAACTTGTTGTGGTACGGCGGGCCGCGATGTGCTCGGAGCGTATTTTCTGCTGTCCTACATATTTACAATCTGCAGGAGGGGATATTGAGTTTCCATCAGCCCCCTCCCGCCCAAAACGTCTGAGCGCAGCAACTTTTAGCTTCTGGCTTCTCAAGTGAGGCAGCAGCTGCTCCATGAACCTGATTCAGGCCCGCAGGTGCCCGTGTCCATCAGTGGCCAGACACACAAACAGTCCTCATTCTGCGAGGAGTAGCTTCATTTTAGGTCCCTTTAATGGCCAACAGTGTGGCCGCAGTGTTGGAGAACGATAATTGGGACCATTTTTATCTGGACACGACTACAAACCAACTGTCCCCAACAGCTGAACTTTCTGAAATGTCCTCATAATGCACATTAGTAGGTGCTCCCCGTTAATTCCTGTGTAACTCATTTCTGTGTTTGGATTATTTGACCTTTTCCCTGTTGAAGCACTCGGAGCGATTTTGTTTGATGCTTTAACAGAAACAAGATCTTTTGTCTGCCCCCCCCTTCCCAAATGTCAGAATATGCTGAGACGTTACTGTGGCATATAATCCATGAAAGGAGCTACTGCGAACAGTCAGACCCATTTCCACAGTATGTCATGCGTGTCCATGTGCTCCGTGCGGGTTTTTATTTTATTATTCTTTTTTTATTTCTTACCCTTTCCCACGACTTTTAAGATCTCTCCAAACCGGAGAGCTTGTTTGTGCCCTAAAACCTCTAATTGCTTCCACTGAGTGCAAATCAAAGGCAATTAAAATAATGCCTGAACTTGGCTGTAAAGTAAGCGTCTTGGATTTGCCCCCAAGGAAAGCATCTCTGCCTATCTTTAGCCTTGCTGGGATTTTTTTTTTTTTTTTAATGCTCAATCCTTTAACTTTGTTGTCTTGAAGCCGTCATGACTTCACAGAGAATATTACATGCGTGCTTGTGCGAGCGTTTTTGTGTACTGCGCGGATAGTTTCGCTGAACTCGACACAACCATTGACTGAACTTCTAAGTCAAGCTCCTGATGACATTTTCATGTTTCTATGACATCAGAGTAATCTGAATAATGACTACATTATTCATTTTGTGTCCACTCTTGCAACTTGTTTAAGCTCAAGCCCGGTTATCTATAATCAAGATATAAAAGAAGCTGATATCTTCTGAAATAAGTCAAATAAACACACAGACTTGATCTTTTGTTTGACTCATGCTGCCTTGTCTACTGAAAGGATGATGTCATGCTTTTGCCAGTGTGGCCTGATGGTTACTCACCTGTTGAGGGGGGTCGTTCCTGTAACCGGCGGAACATTGGTAACATCTGGTTTCTGTTTGTAGCTTTCAGGAGTGTCTTTCATAGTCTCTGCTCCCATCTGCAGTAAATCATCGGAGCGATGACATCATGATGACCCATAATGCCTGTTCCTGATTGTGTTGAGTGAAATATCTGGACTAGCTTGTCAGACCCAGACATTCAGACTCCTCGCGCGCCGATATTACCACAGTTGCGCTCTCTGATTTCCTGGAACTGCGGCTGAAGTTGATACAAAAATGTAGAAAATAATAGAGCCACATCACACAGATCCTTATCTCCTCGTATCACCATGTGCATCTAATTTCTGTCTTCTCTTGCCCAGCTGACCCCAGGTGGAAAGGCAGCTCAGGCTGGTGTGGGTGTGGGAGACTGGGTGGTGTCCATTAACGACGCCAACGCAGAAGATATGACTCACGTGGAGGCACAGAACACCATCAGAGCAGCAGAAGACAGCCTCACCCTGACCCTCACAAAGTAAGTTTTTCCACAGCGCGTCACAAAAACCCCACCAGTATATCTTCAGTCTCGACTGCATAAATCACCCCATAATTCACGCCGCTCTCTTCTCTTGTTCTGAAGAACGATTACACGCATCGGTGTCCTTGAAATTTACCCCCAATATCTTACTCATCGGTACAGGGAGGATGGATAACAGACTTCTGTGAATTGTTCAGTCCAGATTCCACTATTTGATCCCGGCAGCATTAAAATATGCTCATTTATCCCCAAGAGTCTGTCTTTTTCTTAGTAATGAACCATTTCAGACATTTAATTTTTCCAGCTGTAAATGAAGCCGAATAAATTAATCTGATTTAGTTTGAATTGTTTTAATTAGCAGCTTTCTACAGACAGCACTCGCAGCTGCTCCTGCCAGAAATGGGCCGATAAGAATCTCTGCCGGGGATCAGCAGCACGTTCCACCAGCAGCCGTATTCCGAAAGGTGGAAGTAATCAGTTAAAAGCCGGATCTCTCTAAACACTCAGCTGTAATAATATATAAAAAACCAGAAAATTAGCTGGTGGAGCGGAACATTAATCAGGCCTGGGAGCCTGCAGAGCCTCAGAGGTTTTCATTAGAGTCATTTAAGTAGAGGTTGACTGTCAATGATCCATGTTTTGACGCTCCTAGCTAAAGTTTGTGATTGCAGCTATATTCACAGGTTATAACGGCGTCGCCTGCCAGCAGCCGCGGCCTTCAGGTTCCCCAAAGCCACTCTTGTTCGTTGTGTTCATTGAAAGTCCGAACATCTGCAAGTCATTTATAACCTTCCAGAAAAGCAAACGGCTAGAATATAAACTAATGCTATCAGATTTCCGGATCGTGCTGGATATCTAGTGCCGCGTGAAGAATGGAGTAAAATTAAATTTGCAGCAAACGCTGGAGATTTGTCTTTGGCCTCACCTACAAAAGTGTGGGCACAGCCAGATAAAACGGCAACATCTTTCAGGACTGGAATCAGCCGGTGCATTCATAAACACGAGGCGCAGCTTCCAGCTCATATTTAATATCCTTTACACTTGTCAGCAAGTTTAAAAAAAACCAAAAAAACATCTTCCCCTTGTTCTGTAGGTTGTTGCTGAGTGGAGACGCAGCTCGCAGTGAGAGACCTCATGCATTGCTATTTTTGAGTCGTGTAGATCCAAGCCGCCTTCATAGTATTGGATATTTTGTTGGCGCATTTCAACTTCATAAATCATAAATGTCTCTGCACATACCAATAAACCCAGTAGGGCCAGTGGGAAGAGATTATTCTAAGCTTTGACCTAGAAAATGCCTTTTAATCAAGTCTGTGTGTGTGTGTGGACTGATGTTGCAATTTTCTGAGGAATAAGTAAAAATAAATTGAAACCATCATTCATTCTGAGTGGATGAAGTCATGAAAAGTGACATCATGCAGAGCAGAGTAATGGATGGCGGTTCGTGAGGTGTCATTTGTGACCTCGGTGAACCTTCTGTCCCCCTACACTTTCTTTATCTCCAATTGAACTCAGTGGCACTCGGTGAACTCCGTATTTCTTTACAGCTGGACCGTCTTTATTTCCCCCCACTCCTGTTTATCGTCTCCATGTGGTTTCCAGATCTAAATATTTCACATCCTCTCCCCTGTTTCTTTTATCCTTAAATCTCTGAGACAGTGTTACTCATATCAGCTGTTCGTGTACGGAATTAATCTGAAAGGTTTTCATAATTAACTTGGGGGAGCCTGATTTCAGTTTAATTGGATGTTTTTCCTGAGATTATATCAAACGGCCTGAAAGCCAAACATGCATCAGTAGAAATAACCCACCTGCGAAACGAAGCAGGAAATGACTTCCGACCAGCCGAATTTACAGTTTAGAAAATGGTTGCCCGACCATCCAGGTATTTCCAGGACGACCGTGACGCACAGCTGCCATACTTGCCGTATAATCCAGGTTTTTACGTATGACTGATCCAGCTGGAGATTAGTAGATACATTCCCACGAATGTCTGCTCCAAAGTGTGACAAGCGCAGTCATGTCGTCCTCCCCTTCACTGTCCTGTTGGTGTCTATGCAGCTGCGTTGGGACAAATGCTCATTCTTGTCACAGGAAGTGCTCTTCATAGCTACACGTGCGAGTGCAACCTGAAACAATTAGGCTGGCTGGAGGGCTGGATTAATGTAGGATGAAAACACCGGGGTTGTTGTTTTATGTAGAAAGTTTAAATGGCGTCCTGCTGCTTGGCTAGGAACCGCAGTAATGTGAATCCTGGGATTACAGTTAAGACGTAGACAGTTCTGAGGCACTCGCAGTATTTTTAGTCGGCTGGAGGAATCTGCAGGCCGTCCAAAATCACAGGGAGGGTTCTCACAGGACCGCTGAGGCGGCCTTTAGCCTTGTTAAACCTGCTCCGTCTGCCTCATATTTGAGATTATGAGGGCTGTTCTGGAGCCTGTGTTCCAGTCAGGTTAAGAGGGCCAGTTTAAAACCATGTACAAAAAAATCATGTTTAGGTGTCGAAATTGCCATGATATAACAGAAATACAGGAAAAAAAATCGAAAAGTGTGAAAACCAGAAGTTCTCGCTGTTATCTATTGCATTTTTTTTAAACGGGACCTTTCTTCAAATTAAATCCCGTCCTATATCACACCTGTGCTTTTTGATGTGATGTAAACTAAGCTGCACTTGTATCTCTTGTCTTTTCTTTTCCCAGAGCTTTCAAAAGTGGCGATGAGCAGAAGGTATGGACCTCTTCACCTGTTCACGAACACATGAGCATGGTCTGCCGTTGGCTTTGTGTGGTTTGAAGTTAAAGCCTTTAATTGATGCACCACTCTGTTTGTCTCAGACATTTCATGTCCTGTGCATTAGCAACGCATCAGTGAGTCACTAAATGAGCTGTTTTCCTGGACGGACTCTTGCGAATTTTACTTCCAGTGCATTTTTTTAATGCCTTGCACAATCCCTGACAGCCAAGGAACGCTGAAGTGTTCAGTTTACCGTCTAGTCCTTCGAGAGCCACTCGTCCACAGTTTAATCAGTTTGAATGGCACAGCGGTGTCACGAGGGGCTCTCTGCTACTACTTTATTTCCTTTTTTTTATCCGGCAACAACAGCGTAATAAATTTTTCCTTCGGTGCTGTTGCTCTGTTCATACTGCCCAACTGGAAATCTTTTTGGTGAGGCATTTCAGTCAGATTTGACGGTTTCTTCACTCACGTTTTTTCAGTTTTGGTAGATTACCGCGGCCAGTCAATGGCCGGCTGCCAGCACAAATGAAACGGCCGTGTTCGCACTGCTTAAGCACTTCAACTGAGCGGAGAAAAGCCGACAGACTTAAACAGAGCCGTCCCTACAGCCTCGAGTAATATTATTTCATGAGAAAAATATGGGGCCGCCCAGAGGCTCTCAGAGTTTTGGGATTGTGCAACAGCAGACGGAACTTTCGCTGTCTCAGAAATGTCTAACAGCATGTGCTGCAGTGTGCCGTGTGTTCTCCTTCTCCCACATTCTTCCAGGGCTCGTTTGTTCCAGCTTCTGTTCAGCCAAAGTACTCCTTTGCTCCCAGCACAACAATTAACAAGATGGCAAAGCCTTTTACTGCAGGAGACGGTAGTGCCAACGCAGGATTCCCTATTAAACCTGTGGCCTACTCACCTAAACTTAACACGCCGCACTCGCAGGCCCATGCCAGCATGAGGCAACCACAGAATGGGTAGGTGGTTAATCTGCATTACCTCTGAATTATAAAGTGACTAATGTGGTTGTGAGGTTCATTTTGTGGTTTTATTTCTCAGTGTGTGTAGCTCCTGCAGGACTTCCAGCCCTTCCTGCTTTGCGTTAAGACTTCAGTGTGATTCGGTGTGACGGGTGTGTTTGTTCACACTGCTTGGATCAAAAGGAGTGTTCCTTCCAAAGGTTTAGCTAAGGGACATACAAGTTATGATCGTTACACACTCCAGAAATAACAATGTGCGCTTATAGTTTGTCATGAGGTTCTGGCCGCTAAATAACAGGGGAAAGCGATGGAGGTTGTCAGCTTTATGTCAAAACAGAATAAATTTATCTTGTCAGCCTTTTATATGGATGAAACCGAACACTCGGTTAGCGCGGCAGCATATATTTAGAGGGGAGTTCAAACTGACCTCCTCCAGCTAAATATTTCTTGGGGAAAATGCAGATGGATGTTTCCATCAGACGCAGTTTGTGGTCATTTGATTTCTGTTCCATTGCAGAATCTTTCTGTGGTTACGCCTGCGGGTTTGGCTAGTTTAGACGTTTAGGTTTTTGTTTTTTTTTCAAATGGCCCTTTTAGGTTGACATCATATGTTAATGTGGCTAGAATATATTATACAACAGGCAGCCACATTTACAGCAACAAGGTGGCGCCTCATGGCAGCAAATAGATGTGTGCAGCCTTTCAGGGCTTTAATAAATCTTCACTTTCTCTTTGAAAGCGTTATTAATCATTATCCTCCTGATCATTGCTGCGTCTTGACTGAAATGTTGAGACCAGACAGCGTCCATTCATGAGTGTTCAGGGAATTTTTCAAGTTAAATGACTCTGAAAGGAGCAGTTTGATGTGAAATGGTACATGCGATGTGAGCAGAAAGTGTAAGGCGGTCCCATTCCTATAATTTGTGTCATGCTTGTGGCCTGGCAGCAGCCACCAATGAGACATGTTCTGCTCCTGGATTTAGCCTGCTCGCTCTGCTCGTCCAGCCCAGTCCTGGATTGCTTGAGTAACCTTTTCTACCTTTTTTTTAAAGAGGGCTTTCACGCGGTTCTCACAGATGGAAAAGCATTTCAGTGGACAGGTTTGAAAAGATTAGAGCTCCATTCTGAGCTTGGCCAACATTTAATAGAGCAATAGAGCAAACTTTGCTGCCAGCAGCATAAGCCTAATGTGTGTATAGAGGCCTTTGTGTTGGCGTGAGGGAAGTTGTTGCTGCGACATCCTCATGTGTCACTGTAATGGCATTTATTGCTCTTTATGCTGATAAATGACACCAAATGACGATATACTGGTAACTAAGCTGCGATGAGACCTTGGACATTTGCATTTCCATAAATCTGAAAACATTTGCGTTACGTCTGACAAAAGGGCATGTGCCAGACGGACAGAGCCATTCTGGGTCAGGGCAACAACGGGTGATTTGACAGGCAACAAGACGGCCGTTCTCTGCATTTTGACAAAAGCGGCATGCGTTGTGTCATCTCTTGCATGTTTCCTGCATCCTGCTGTCCTTGTATCACTCTGAAGTGTACAACCTGTGTCAAGCTGACATGTTCAGTTTTGCTTTTCCTGTTAACCTGACCTGACTCACCTTTGTCTTTTTCTTCATATGCTGCAGATGGAAACTCTTAACAAGTTAGTATATCTTCTTTTTTATTTTCTATTCCCCTAAAGTGTGTTTTTACACACTGAAAATGGGTATTCATTGAAGTTAAATTCATTTTGTAACGCTAGTGGTGGGAAAAACTTAAACATACACGTGAGATAAAGTTCAAGGTTTCCCAGAAAGACGACCACTTCTGTCATATAATGAAAGATTTTTTGTTTTTTTAACATCGTTCTCAGACCGTGATCATTATCCTCACTACTTCAATTTGTTGGCTTGTTGAGCAAATCTTGACCATGTTTATTAACTACCAATTGTTCTGAATAGGATTTAATTTGTACACTTAACACAAAGTGCTGCGTTTCTGTGAAGAGAACCTAAAAGGATTTTAGTTTAGATTTATTTCGATGGCCTTTATTTGATCTTTGCCTCTTCTACAGGGGTGAAGCGGCATTTTATGACGATCTGTACCAACAGTCCAAGTAAGAGGCAGCTGCATGCAGGCTGGCTTGTCTGCTACTTAGGTCAGGTTGAGAGAGGCTCCTGGTTTCAGACAGACATGCTTAATTTGTGGTAAATTCCCGCTAAAGCTGATCAGCAGCAGCTCATGCTGGAAGCATATTTTATTTTTGTTTGTTTCTTTTAGTCAAATTAAAAGCTTCAATATGCTGTAAATTGTTGCCAGTTCCTGTAAGGACTGTGATGAATATGATCTCTAATGAGGTAATGTCCATTTATGAGTCTATAAAGCACCCACGAGGAATCCTCATAATGGCTATCCATTAGCTCGGTGATGCTCGGCATTAAGCGGTGCATGTTCTGTTCAGCATGTCCTCTATTTCAAGGACGTTGGATTGGCTGGAGTTTGCCTCAGAGACTCTGTCGGGGGGGTTGTGTTAACTCACACCTGCCGTATGCTGCTCTTCGGTGTGTGTGCAGACACGGCCTTAGGATGGAGAACTTTCCGTGCTTCATCCCCAATGACCGTAGCAAGAAAAGGCTGATCCAGGACACTGAGGACTGGCAGCCGCGCACCGGTACCACCCAGTCCCGCTCTTTCCGCATCCTGGCCCAGCTCACAGGCACCGACTACAGTAAGACCTGGCATGCTGGGTGCAGTGAGACAGAAGCGAGCCGTGGCGGTTAGACTGCTACGCAATAGTCAATCTGTGTGTGTGTGATAATCTCTCGTGCAGGCTTGATATGAAACGTATCTGTAAGGCGCGCTGATGTATTTGTCCTGGTCTCTCAGTGCAGGATCCCGATGATGAAACCATGAAGAGGGCCAGGTAAAGCCCGTGTGCCTCCTGGCCTTGTGCGTTTGAGAGTGGGAGGTTTGGTGTCGATGACTGAACATTTAGCCACGTGTTGATGTAAACATCCAACTTGGCTGTGAAATTTGGGACTGTTTTCTTTTTGTATAATCACAACAGAAGTCCGCATGGAACGAGCAAATCACTAATACGCTAACAGCCAGTTAGGGTGCGAGCAGCTTGTTAGAGGAATGTCCACTTACATTTGGTTGCTATGAGTTACAGAGAACATGGTTGCTTCTTAACTACTCCTAAGTCAGAGTGCTGCTGTAATAGGTGACAGATCTAATACTCGATAAAAAGGTTACTAATCTTCCAAGAACGTCAGACAGTTTCTCCTGGTTTAATATTTGCTTCGCCGTCTTGACTCCTTGCCCTACAATCTGTTTCTTTCTTGTCTATCTCTGTCTCTCATCTTTCTCTGGCTGTCAGGGAAAAGTTCCTGACTGAGATTCAAAGTCCCCGCTACGCTCGTCTGCGGGATTGGCACCACGACAGGTCTGCTCGTGCCCTCAATATCAAATCCTGAGCAGCAGCCTAGATGCAGTGGGGGTCCCGAGACCAGCCGGAGCTTGGTAGAAATAGGCACGTACATGCGCTACATGAGAAAGACGACAAAGACGGCCAACCGACCAACCACGCTTACAAATTCACCTTTCAGGAAAAGGGATGAGGTGAAGAAGTTTAAGGGGCAATAAATGAAAAGCTAACCAAACAGAATCAAATAAAGTAACTTAACATAGATGACAATGCCAGTTGTGGAACCTTGCGTACTGAGCCTACGAGTTAGTGCGTCCTCTGGATTTCTGATGCTATGAGTGTTGACAACACCGTGGACCACTGTGCCTGTCACCCTGTTCTCCTTTCACACTGTGGTTCTGGGAGTAAACATTCAGGGGGAGGGGGTCTCCTCAGTGGGAAGCGGTTATTCTCAGACCCCCATTTGTCTCTGTCTCCTTTTCTCTGTGTTTGTTTCCATTTAAGTTCTTCATCTCATTAGTTTTCGTTTCTGATCCCCACATCTCCTGCCATTAAGGAAGAAAAGAAAGATCTGTACTCTTGTTGTTTTTTTTTCTGCTGTCATCAAAAATATAAAACATCTTCCAAAAAAAGCAAACTCTTTCTTCTGTCCTTTCTTCTGTGCTCTTCTTTGTTATATAAAGCTTCGGGGAATTCAGTGTTCTTTAGAGTTTTTCTTTTTCTGGCTGAGGTTTGCTGTATGATGTTAGTTCTTAGACCAGGGTTCAGGAAGACTTCGGATGCCTTGAACAGAAAACCTGACTTCAATTAAGCATTAAAACATGGTAGTTGGCACTGTCACCTCACCTCCTGAAGCTCCTGGGTTTGAATCCACCGTGCCCACAGGCTTTTCTGTGCACAGTTTGCATGTTCTCTCCGTGCCTGTGTCTATTCTCTGTGGGTACTCCCGCCTCCTCCCATATTCCAAAGATGGGTAGATTAGCAACACTAAATTGACCTCGGTTGTGAATGTAAGTCTGAATGTTTGTATGTAGAGTATAATAACATAAGAGAAGTGGGATTTATAGAAAATAACGGCTGGAAGAGGGAAAAGTTGATCTTTTGCCGTTCAACAAGAAAATGTGTTTAGCATCATGTACGTGGTATTTATCAGTTTAATAGGAAAACATTACCAAGGGAGGTAGAATAAGAAGGATTTGCCTATTAGAATAATTAGATTACCTGCAGTCATAATATTGTTGAGGGGGGAAAAAGGTTCAAACTGTACAGACATGATGGGAAATTACTCTGGTAAAAGTCACTGTGCAATCTAGGAAGGGTTACATGGCAATTTCAAAACAATCTAAAGCCCATTACTCTGCAGATAGAAAGGTTATTCAAACGTAGGGGGGGAAAAAACAAAACATTGTTTTCAATTTTCTCAGGAGAAAACATCCCCACACATTCACCCTGAGGTGAGAACATGCACTGCCCCGACTGCACATGCATCAGTTATCACTTAAAAGTTAAATCATGAAGTCCAATTCCGCTGGAGTGGGCAAGTCTTTAGAACTCTTGATACTGTGCCTCAACACATGCTGCCAGTAGGCGGTCACTTCTCACCTAATGGCTATTTAAATCGTAGCTACAAGTGGGAAAGGTCAATCCCTTTGTTTGTTTCTAATATTAATATTCATTTGTGCAATATGGACAAAGTTTCTCTCTGAATCGTGACATTATAGGTGATGCCACTGTGTTGCCAATTTAAAAGGAATTTAAAAAACATTAGCTCCCCTCTGAGTGCCTCCACAAGCGTCACAGTCGAGTCCTTGCAGAGCGGCAGCTGTTTTTAGCTCCCATCACTGTGACATGTGTCAGGGACCTTTGCCAACAAACTTTTACATTAGCTGCAGGAGACACACACACACACACACACACACACAAATAATATATAGGAAAAAAACCCAGTTAAAAGAAGATGTCAGTCAGACAACAGGAAATGTGTGCCTCCATTGCACTCTGCAGATGGGGGAAGGATGGGGGGGCTGGAAATGTCAAACAAACATGATCCAGGCTGCTCCAGGTGGGAATGAGCGGCTGCAGAGGTTGCTCTCTCATATTTGCACTGGCAACCTTTCCCAGAATGAAGAGCAGCCAAACAAACCTCAGAGGCGGGCGAGGAGTCACTGCCATTTGTCTGTTGTTGTGTAGAGCACAAGTCAAGGGAGCAGATTCCGGATCGCTGTTGTTTACCTGGATAATTCTGGTGAATAGTTGGAGAGGGGTCCCCGAAGGCAGGCTTGTCAGTGTGGGGGTGAAGGACGGCCCACCTAACGTCTGGGTGTCAAACAGACTGAAAAAGGTTCCTTTTGTCCTTTCTGTTCCTCACCCTGGTGTGCTGGCATTTGCTAAAATCACTTGCTTCTGTGGGTTACACAGACACTGAACTTTTCCCACACGCGCTGAAAAACAGTGTCTTTCATCACCACTTTTCTGTCATAATTAGTTTCATTCGGTATTTTGTTGCTGGGCAACAAAAAGGTGTAGACTTGATGGCCGACTTTAACTGATACGGGCAATAACACGGAGTCTTTCTGGTTCAGGGTAATTAGTGGTGCGTCTTTTTTGCAAAAGGAAAAGATTTCATCACTTTTCATTAGTGTATCGTAAAGCGCGTCTCGGTTGATGATGTAAACACAATACGTTCCCAAAGCGCGCGGAGTGTTTTTTCCCTGAGATAAGGCATCTCAAGAGCTCACTGTTTTAGCTCTGAGCTTGTTTTTCCATCTCTCAGTTATGGTTTGAAGATCCTCTGAATATTGTGGCTCTTGCTGCGGGTAATGCAACTTTGAAGTGTAGAAACAGCTCTTTATTTCAACACTTCTGCGTCGGCAGGCTCGGAGCAAAACTCCACCGCACCCAAATCGGAGCGTCTATCATCTTTTCGGGTTTCTCCAAGTTCGGCTGTGACTGACAGCTATTAGTCACATCGGGCACTGTTATTGCCGCCATTAGAGACGCGCTTCTTGAATCGTGTCTTGTAAAAGTTGCACAAAATCAATCGTTGCTTCTTTCTCTGTGCACCAGAGTCTCTGTTCTGTCAGCATCTTCTCGTTCTGTAACGGACGAGAGAATCGTGTCCTATTAATGAGGATGATGATGCCACGTATGATCTTTCATGGAGGGTAATGTGTGGAACAAGGTAACAGAGGCAGCCTGGATTCTATTCTCCAGATATGGCATTTACTGCGGAGTAACCATAGTTACTGAGCTCTGTGGGTACCTCTCTTCTAATTAGTCGGTTTCTCCCCACAGCCTTGAGCCAACTCAGTCACCTGCCGTGGCCCAGGCAGCAGATAAACCAGACGGTGAGTTTACGCTCCTGCTGACACGTAAAGAGAAGCCCAGCAGCATTTGTGCTAACAGATTTTTATTAAGTGTCAAGACAAGAGCAACACCATGACCTGCACGACTGCCCCAGCAAAAGTGCAGCGCTCACATCTGTGTGTGGTGGACAGAGATCGATATATAATAATAATAAAGCAAATTAAAATGGTCCTGTCTGCTTTTGGTTTAGGCTCCATGACGGCGGTTGCGACGGGAGGTCATTCAGGTCCTTCCTCTCGGCCGCCGTGGGTAACCGACCCCAGTTTCGCCAATCGCTTTCGCCCAGACAAGACCAGCACCGTGATGACCCAGCACCAGCAGCCGGCCCAGCCGACCCCCATGGAGAACCGCAGCTCCATCCTTCAGGCAGCCCAGCAGGCACCCGAGGACACTGGGAGGACGCCAGTTTGTGGCGCCTGCAACAAAATCATCAGGTGAGGCTGCACGACCACGTCTATAGCTGGACAGAGTTGGAATAAATCCATCTGCTTATTCTGGAGTTCTTTAAATCTCCTTTACACGTTTTACTGATTAAACAGGAAATATTGAAAATTACATCAAAGTAAAGGTGTTTGTGTGATTCCAGGGGTCGCTACCTGGTGGCGCTGGGGCGCTCCTGGCACCCAGAGGAGTTTACCTGCTCGCAGTGTAAGAAGGTTCTGGACGAGGGGGGCTTCTTCGAGGAGAGAGGGTCCGTCTATTGTACCAAGTGCTACGATAATCGATACGCTCCAAACTGTGCCAAGTGCAAAAAGAAGATCACAGGGGTGAGAGCTCTTGTGTGGCACAAAATGTCTGAATAGACTTGAGCCGCTGGACGTGGGTGGGCTGCTTCTTGTTTGTCTCCAGCATCGGTCAAGCTTCTTCTCACTTTGTCAGGAAATCATGCACGCCCTGAAGATGACCTACCATGTTCAGTGCTTCAAGTGTGCCGCCTGCAAGACCGCCATCAGGAACCAAGCCTTTTACATGGAGGAAGGAGAGCCGTACTGCGAGAGAGGCGAGTGGCTCAGCTGAGATAATCCCACTGCAATTATTACAATTTAAAATGACTGCAGTTTTTTTCATCAGCACCTGCCTCTTTTTTTATTTATACCGCAAATAGCAGCAATACACGTTTGTGTAAAATAGATTTATTTATTTTTTGGCATCGACTCCCATTTTCTGTATTAAACCATCCCTTTCTTTCATTCTTACTAATTCAACTTCTTTTGCTCACGTGAGAGACATGAAGGTGTGTCTGGAGATGTGCTGGAACCCATTCATTGGTTGAAGAGAGTGACGCCCACAGAAACCTACGGTGTGATGAGTTGCAGACATCGCAACCATCTGTCATTTGTTTAATGTAAAATTTTACGTAAAGTATCGCTGCACACCCTCCTACTTGTGCATCACTGGCAGATAAGTGGGGCGCTAATTAAAATACACCCGCA
Organism: Takifugu flavidus; assembly: GCF_003711565.1. Lineage (NCBI taxonomy): Eukaryota > Metazoa > Chordata > Actinopteri > Tetraodontiformes > Tetraodontidae > Takifugu > Takifugu flavidus. The sequence goes on along the minus strand of NC_079528.1, from coordinate 2,084,942 downwards.
GGATGATAATTAGCCTTAAAATCCAGCGTTCACAGGTGGTTTACAGAGTCCCAGAGCAGCTGAGCTCATGTCAGGCCCTCTGTAACTTTACACACAGGTCAAGTCCTTCATGTGCATCATAAATCTCCACGCTGCGGCATGAACGGACGCGGGAACTGCCAACATGATGGAGCTCGTGTTATAAAGGATGTCAAATATTCATACTTTTAATGGATGCCATAGCTGAGGCTGCATATGAGAAGCGGCGGTGCAGAAATAAAAGTGCAGCCGCTGGGGTGATTCAGAGGTCTCGCTGAGAGCATTTCACGCAGTGCGTCTCATCTGGAGTCATCTTTTTAAATCAAACGCTACATTGTTTTATGATCGCTGTAAGGTTTGACACAGGCCTGACACACGCACCAGTCAATCATCCTCTGGGTTTTTTTGTTTTTTTTTATCCCCTGTAATCCATTTAGCTGCAGTTTATTTCAAACATTTCTCTGTTGCTATTTTGTATGAATAGCATGTGTTCCTCTATTGTACTGTAAATGATTTAGCCGAGCGCTGAGGCTGACATAGAATTCTGCTTTATCAGAAGCCCGAGCCAGAACCTGAGCAGCCATTCGCTGAATAATGCCTTCAGCCCTGATAAACATTGTGCTGCCTCAGCAACTTTCAGGGGATTGTGCAGCCTTCTCCCACTCGCTCTTGAGGAGTGGCGTTATAACCTGACACATTTCCCCAGAGTCCTTGTGATGAAAGAGTCTGGCAAATCCAGTTAAATATCTGGAGTGTTTTCCTGTTATCCTAATCCCTCCCTCACGCCCCGGAAAGGCGCAGAATAACAGGAACGGCAAAGTGTGGAGCGTGAGCGTATACCGTTAAAACGGCTTCATTTATCTCCGCTACCCTCGCTCCCTCCGTCAAACGTGCGCACTCGGATGCTATTAAAGTAAAAAAAAAAAAGAATTCTTGCAGTGCTCTAAAGATGAAAGCAGCTCAACCCTATTTCACACCGGGTGCTCGGAACGTCTCGTCAAGGTGAAGCGATGTTTACATGTCGAGGTCACGGCAGATGAGTGGCCCCGCGTCGAGGACGATCAAAGCGAGCTCTTGTGATGCTTATCTCGCCCGCCTCGTGTCACCTTTGTCTCCGCAGACTATGAGAAGATGTTCGGCACCAAATGCCACGGCTGTGACTTTAAGATTGATGCCGGCGATCGGTTCCTGGAGGCCCTGGGCTACAGCTGGCACGACACGTGCTTCGTCTGTGCTGTAAGTCAATTTGATTGATACACCCTCCCCTGGAGCCTCTCTCTCCTCTCCCTCTCTTTGCACCCCCCACCACCACCACCATGCTCTCTGTTTACCCCGTTAGATTCAGCCAGTCACTGGGATGAAACCCCAAATTAAATGAATCAAGTATCTAAGTAGACACCTGTTGCGGCTCACATAGAGATGCTGCGGTGTGACATCTCCTCTGCCCTGGTTTCAGCAATCTGTCTGTCTCCTTTCATCTTTAAAGCTCTGCCAAATCAACCTGGAGGGGAAGACGTTCTACTCCAAGAAGGATAAGCCGCTGTGCAAAAGCCATGCCTTCGCTCCAGTCTGAGAGTACGAGCATCGTCACTCCGGAGGATGCAAGGACGCTCTTCCCGACACACTTCCACATCCCGGCTATGACCTCCACACGCCTCCTTTTCTCTCTCCTGCCCATTCTGTGCTTGCAGTCCAGGTCAGCGCCCGCAGCAGGCAGGAAACAACGCCTCCTCAAATGAAATTAGGTTCTTTTTGACTTGCATACAGTATTTTAATTCAGCCTTCCTGCGGCCTCAGGGCGGCGCATCATAAGTGGGAGGTGTCGCGTGTACGTCTCACGCCCACAAATGGACCGAATGAAAATTTGACCAGAGATGGTAATATGTTCACCTTTATGATGCTACAGATCAAGATACCAGCCAGGACTTGTTTCCTTGATCGATTTAAAGGGTAGCGGGTTCTTAAGATTCAGCCTTGCTGAGGTCTGAGAGGTTCTGGGTTTTTATTCTGCAGGAAAAACAACTAAAGTACTCCTCAAGAATTTTAGTTTTCACTCTATAAATAATTCTGCTAAGTGTGTTTGCGGCCTGATGGTGTGTTCCATTAGAACTGAGGTTGGTGTTTTTGTGGATGTGGAGCTCAGAAGAGGCTTTTCTGGGGATTCTCATCCCATTATACCAACTGGCACACGACTCTGGAATTGACATGATTCCCAACTCCATAATTCATAATAACTGCTGTGGCAAATGGAATGTACCAACTGGCACTCGGGTTTTCTTTTGTTTGGCTTTAATTTAGTGTCATTAACTGTTTTACGTTAGAGTTAAGTTTGTTTTGCTGCCTGTAAAACCAAATGCTGTGCTCCATAACTGGAAGTGGCCACAGTTTGTTTTTTATACCATCAGGCAACCTTTGTTTGAACTTTTTGACTGGGAGAGAAATCTGAGTAAGTTCCTGTGAGCAAATCATTTAATGATCCCCTTCATACGTCACTTTAACACTCCTGTGTCGCAGTAATGATTTGCTACTGTTCCTGCGCCTCCATGGAAAGAGCGGTGGCCCCAATTAGGCCCATTTCCCAATGCTAACTGCAGCGCCAATTAACATAATGGGGTCCAGTCGAGCAAACGAAAGGGCGGCATCCCATTTCTCTGTTACAGCAGCATCGTCACAGTTTAACCCCGTTGGAACTGTTGAGCGATGCCGTTTTAGCCGTTCAAAGGAACAGTTGTCTTTTGAAATGATTATTATTATGGACATGGTTGATTCATATTCAGTTTTAGAGCTGGAGGTTTTCAATGAAGCCCAAAAGTAATAAATAAGTAAAGGCACACGCCTGGGGGGGGGCAGAAGTAGTTTCAGTAAAAAGGTTAAATAAAACATTGTAAGATGCCGAATCCAGTCTTGCTTCCTCCCAAATTTCTCGATGCAAAGATGCCTTATTTTATACAAAACTAGTGTGTAACCATGAAAGTGACCTAAACTAAACCCAGAATTGTTTTATGATGAATGCTAACCTCATTAAAGACGTACTTCCCACTCTGATATATGATCTGTTTGCTGAGTTATTGACAACATTTGATAAATTGGCTGTAAAGGTGGAGGCCCGAGGCTGAAGGAGGTGAAAGGCTGAATATCCTGAAAGCTGCAGTTATTAAAGACTCAGTCATCCCAAAAACACATCAGAGCAGCGTGTGTGCAAACAGGAAATAAATCACTCGCCGCTATAAACACTGAAAAAAGCTCTTTTGCACGGTGACCATTTAAGTGCAGCGACAACGCTGCCGCAATTAACTATCGTGATTATTTCATTTTCTAGTTTACCCGTTTCAGACAAAGTCGGGCCGAGCGGTTGATCAAATAAAACCTTTCAGTCAATTTAACAATATATAATTTATTTACAACAGTTCAGGTTGAATTCCTATACATACTTTTCTGAAATGTCATAGATAATTATATACATAAGGCCAAGTAAATACTTGAAAGCACTTAGAAACGAATTTCCAAAATTCTACCCACAAATCCATATCATTGTCGAAAAGAGTACAGAAAAGCTCCTGAAGCAGAAGTTTTCCTATCGCCACAAAAGGTCTGACAACAATTTACATCGACGAGGAACACAAAAGGTCCAAAGGAAAGTACAGAAATGAGGGTTATACAATTGCATAAGCGCTGTGGCATGTAGTAAATACAGCATTTTTGACTCGCAGAAAGGCAAGGAACTAAATAGAAAACCCATTCACAAGCACTGGAGTCTATTGTTCTTTGTTCACAAAGAAAAACAGCTCAGTCAGAGCGACAGGGAGGACCACACACACACACACACACACACACACTCGACACCGAATACTAATGAGAGTTAAAGTACAGTTCAGATGTAGCCATTTCCCCTCCACAACCCTGTTAAAAACTTATAAATCCTCAGGAAAAAAAGCACTGATGTTACTAGGATGAGTCTTACGACTGTCAGGCCCGGATTTCATCACGAAAGGAGATTCTCCATCGCTCAACACACACACACACACACACCACACACACACACACACACACACACACACAGTAATTGCAGTTTTTTTTTTCCTTTTTTTCAAAGATTAGATAGACGTGAAGATAGATGCTGAACATCCAGGCGGCTGGTGAATTACATTACTGAAATGTGCTTAGACGACACATCCGAGACAATGACGGGGGTGATGAAGTTTCACACACAGTCCGACTGTACATCCGCCACGGCTCATTGAACACACTGCGGCGTCGCCCTCCTCCTCCTTTCTCTTTCTCCCCTCTGGCGATTCACTAAGCATCAGTAACCTTCTCCACCTTGCCTTTAAATGCTTACGGTTTCCAGAAATAATCGGACAGGGCGCGGTACAGGATGGACAACAAATGTATAGAAACCGTCTGGAAAACAGTCTTTAAACCCATAACACTGCAAAAAGTCACTGCTAGATTGCCGGAGAACAGCATATAGGCAAACACGTCACGGTTTAGACTTGACAAATGCGCCAGTTAAGTGTCTTTTTTTACCTTGTTTTTCTTTTTTTGGCTTCGTATTAAAATATAATTTACATTTCTTTACAAAGTGGTCAAATAAAGCAACACGTTACTGCCCGAACAAACAGCGTTAACTTACCACGAAGATAGAAGTGAGGCGGGGGGGGGGGGGGCACGAATGGGAGCGCAGTTCAGAAGAGACGACATCTGTGACCTCTACACTAGTAAAATATCCCGCGGGTACAATGTGAGGATGTGGTGGCCCTAAAATCACCCCGAAACTTTGGTTACCAGTTCTGCTGATATACACGCACACGGCTGCTTTAGAAAAGTATTTACATGTTTCACTTCAACATGAAAATATTGAGCTCGGCGTCGCCTACGAGGATCCCAGGCTCCCTAAACAAACCAAAAAAGAGGGGGACAGAGCTGATTTGCATCTCTGAATAGATTGAATTGAGGGGTTGGACAGACTGCTTGGGGGGGGGGGGGACCTGCCGAGACGCCACCTGAAGACCTTTTTTTTTTTTTAGAAAAATAGCAGGACGCACTTTCCCCCTCTCGCGCAAAGGTACATTCCAAATATCCGACAATCATAAAAGAGGCTCCGCTTGGTGATGGAGGACTGGGGGAAGGACCGGGTGGGACGCGGGTGGGGGGGGGGGGGCCTCCTCTCTCTACAACTTGGACAGCTTGACATGCAACCCTGAGGCAGACGGAGAGGGAGCTATGGCTAGATTGGGATCATTTGAGAAAAACTTTTCGCCCCCTGCGTGGAAAAGATGCGGTGCGAAGGAGCCGAGAGGGGACGAGTCCCTCGGGAGGGGACGAGTCCCTCGGGAGGGGACGAGTCCGTCGGGAGAGGACGAGTCCGTCAGGCTTTAAAGCACCTGCTGCTACTCGGATCAACTCTGTCTGCGGACGGACGCTCGCCTCAGGCGCCAATGCTGCTTTGCCTCCCAGCAAGTAGAGTTGGGAATTATAAAACGGAGCCAGATTCTGGGTGGGGGCGAAGGGACGTGTTGTGGGACGTCCTACAGGGGAGCGCTCAAGACTACACCTGGAGCCACTCAGCTTTTTGGCCATACTCCCGTGGTTCTGGTTGGATTTGGTGGCAGCTGAGGCCAAGTGATGCCAAAAGCGACTGGAGCCGAGAGTAGAGACTGGACTCCAGCGGAGACGCTGCCTCCCCCCAAGTCAAGTTCTGAGAGCCTCAAAACCACACGTTTATCGATTCAGAGGCAGAAGAAAAGTCTGAATCAAGATGTCAAGTTGATACATTCACTGTAGCGATGCAGGCTGGACTTAAAAAAAAGGCAAAACGCACACACACGAGATAAGACAGGTTTTTTGGGGGGGGCTCTGACATACAATCTATTTTAAACCTGCAAGTGCAGGGTGTGCTACAGGCTGTGAGTGTGTGTGTGTGTGTGTGTGTGTGTTGTGTTTGAAGAAACATAATGGCGCACAGGACACGTACAGCTGTGGAGTGTGACGTGTTTGGGGGCCGCCGATGCTCGCAGGCCCCCCTGATCTTGCTAAAAATGTGCTCAGTGTCTGAGATAAAGGTCGTCTGGCAAACAACTGCATACGTCGCCTGTCCTCCTCGTCCCGGAACGGCCGGCGCCTTTCGTCCCTTTTCGACCCACCAGCTTATCGTCTCTATTTGGTTAGAAATATATCATTTAATCAGATGGCGAGAGCAGCCGTCTCCGTTAGCGTCACGTTTGCATATTGCTCCTCGGTTGCCGTTTGTACAAAAGGCTTAAAGTTGCTTTATTCGACTAAAATCTTTGATGGGGAAATAAAGGGTTTGTTTTTATTTATTTAGCTCTCCCCGCACACTTCCTTCCCTTTGATTTTGGTCTTTGAACGGATTTTTCGCCCCACTAGCCTAAACCCTTGAGTCTCCTGGTAGAGACGCTCTGATCTGATTCCCGCCGCTGTTGCTGTCGGTTGTGTATTGTGGTGCTCTTCCTCTGCGCCGGTCTCGTCTCTTCCCTGCCTCTGGGGTTAGCACTCGCCGTCGGAGACCAGGAATATCATGGCTTCCTGTTTGCCGATGTCGGCCATGACCGCAGCCAGCTGGTTGATGTTGCCGCTGTGGAAATGTTGCGCCTCCCACAGGTCCAGGATCACAGAGGTCGGGCTCGCTTTGGATGCAAAGAAACTCATGTGTCTGTGGAGAGAGGAGCACAAAAATAGCAGCCGCTGGGGTTTTTTTTTGGGGGGGGTTCCCCCTCCTGAATCCACACGTGAGCCTGTCTCCCGTTTGCTTCCCGGGGAAAGCTCCCAGCCCCGTGTTTTACAGCGCTCCCGTCTCCTGTAACTCTGTCACTGTCACGTTTTATGGCAGTACCTCAGATATACTGTACTCCAGCACCTAACTAAGAAGATAAAAGCTATAAGGACGCAGTGCAGATCTACAAATCCTCAATCTGGCTTTCTTTTTTTATTTGGAGCTTAACAGTGTGAGCTCTTTATTTGATGTCGAATTTGCCTCTAAATCCCTATACAGTAAATCCTATATGGACTTTCACTGGGAAGTCGGAAGTGACCTTTTCTGTTTCAGCCGCGGAACCTTTTACGATCAAACCCAATCAATGACAACAAAGCGGCGGCCCGGCCGGCTGTGTGCTTGAAGTTGAGTGGCAGCGGATCCCCGCGGTAACCGAAGACGCCTGTTTGAATTAATGGCCTTTTCCTGTTCTCCAAATGTCTGGGGGTCCCCACTGTTGTGTGGAGCGCACGTGGCGTTAGAGGAGAGAACGGCGTCACCTCCTGCGCACAGGGCAGCGCGCGGCGAAACAGGCGGTCGGGCGCGTCCTTTTGACCTTGAAACGGGCCGCCGCCATCGCTTCTCACAAGTGGTGGAGGCTCCCATGGCCAGCCCGGAGCACGGCATCGCTCTACCGCGAGTCCGGGAACAAAGCCCTGTGCCATTATTCCGATAAAAGGAAGAGAGGACTGAGCTGGAGCATCCGACGAGTCAGCCCTACTTATTCAGCCCGCCGTGTGAGACACAGGCTTATCTTGTAAAGCTCAGACACAGTCGTTTGCAACGTCTTAGGAGACAAAGATCAAGAAAAAAAGGTTCTTGGCATTTTAAGTTTTATTGATCCGTCCTCTTCCACTTGGTGCGAAGGTTTCCCGCAGAAACAAACAGGGAAGGAGAAGAAACCGCAGGAGGCGGCCGAGCGCTCGTTCTTCCTCGCTCCTAACGATAACCGATTGTGTCGACTGAAACAATGCTACTTAAATCTGGAGCGGCATCAATTTGTCATTAATGGAGACGAGTAAAGTAGATTGGACAAATTGCACGCGCCCATTTGATTTTATTACAGGCTGGAAATTAATGAGGAGGATCGGGGAGCGCAGACATCTGCGATGTACAACAGGACTCCTATAGGGCTCGTTATGACCGGTTACTTTTTTGGTGAACTTGCAGCCTTTCCAATTAGGAATGTTAAGCAGAATGTAGCAGGTCCAAGTTTAGCCGCAGCCTCTAAGCTGCTTACCTGTTCCCGACGTACGGAAACTCAAACCAGCTGAAGAAGTGATAGCTGTATCCGTGGCGTCCACATTAATCCCATCACCTTAAGTGTGTCAAATAAGGGATTAAGTTGCCAAAGCCGAACCCTGTTTACCCGAACGTGTAGGGGGACCCGGAGCAGCGGAGCACAGGCGGTACGACTTTACACGTTCGCCTCCACGTGAAAATCCACCGCTGCTGCTCGTCACTCAAATCAAGCTGCGTTCAACGCCGCGAACGCTGCTGCTGTTAAAGGTGGACGCTTACCTCTCCAGTTTGAGTCTTTGTGCCAGCATTCTCCAGTCCGCTCCGTTGGGACAGGGCGCGTCCAGGCTGCTGCAGATCTTCTGTCTGATGAGGTAAGGGATCTGAAAGGCGCTGGGTCCCGCCAGAGCCGTGGCGCTACTGTCCATTAACATAAACTCGGCGTCGATGGCGCGGGTGTCCTGGTGGAAATGCCGCAAAATCACATCAAACAATTTCCCTGCACGCCCCCTCGCCGCCGCTAATGAAAATGCTAAACGCCGTGGCTCGAGGCGAGCGCTCGGGCTGTTACCTTGGCGATGTTGAAGTCGAGGCTGAAGCTCTGCCCCTCCCCCTCCACCTGCCACACGCACAGCTGGCAGGTGAGCTCGCAGGTGCTGAGGCTGAGGCGCTCCAGAGTGAACGTGCAGTGCAGGTACCTCTGGGAACCGTTCCAGATGTGGTAGAAGGGGATCTCCTGCAGGGGGGAGAACAGGCAGCGCAGTCAGAGGCTGCGTGTTGGAACAAGAGCGCCTGCCTGGAATACACGCATCATCATTAACCAGACTAATGTAAGCCGTCGTCATGCGACGCGTAAATAGATCCGAGGAGGCAGAAAGACAACACCCAGGTAAGCTCAAGTTGGATGATGCGACGGGAGTGGGGGGGGGGGGGGGGGGTCTTCTTTAGAGGTTTTTCTGACTGTCACTGCTGATTAAACTAGCAAATAAATATACTGTAAAGAGCTAGCACCTGACACAAAATATATTTATGTATCTGTCCACTTGTCACCTGAGCTTCATGTGATCCTAAAACATCACAGCTGTAATTTGAACTGCATGTGACACGCAGATGCTTTTAGCCTCTTTTTTTTTTTTTCTCGGTGCACCATCTTCAGCCTGACAAACATGGCACGGAGGATGTTTGGTGGGTTTGATTCAAGGCTGACTTCTCTTCCTCTGCCTCTTTTGCATATCCCGGGAGAGGCAGGGAGGTAACTCCTCGATTTAGGCTGGGTTCAACGGCTGACAGGAGCTTGAGTGGGGCTGCAGTGCGCCTCGTTGGCCAAACGGGGGCACTGTTACCCAGGCTGATGGATGACAGAGCCAGGTGAATCACAAAGGTCTCACGGGAGACTAAAGGCCTTTTTTGACTGCAGTGCTGAGGGGGGAAATAACGCTTCCAAATGAACAGGCACAGTCCAGAGGAAAAGCCTCTGTTCTGGGTGCAGGGCCGCTGCCGCCGCCACTTGCTTGGCGCATCCTGCACAGTTCCCTTCGGGGGCCTCAGGTCTTAGATAGCAGCAGCCAGAACATTTTCCTGTCCTCTTTGAGCAGCCAATCAATGTGATTGTTGCCGGGCTGCAGTGTGCTGGGCCGCGCAGGTGTAAGGAGTGCGGCACCGCTGGAAACGTTCCAAGAAGTCGCCGACATTTCCATACGGCTCTATATTTGTTCTGTTCCGCTGAGAGAGCGGCAGCTACTGTAGTATAATCAGCCAGGTTGTTTGCTCTGCTGTGGGGTGCACCACCCATGTTCCAATGTGCACATGTGCAAACTTCTGCAGAGACACAAGTGGGCCGAGACCGAAATTAACAAAAATATCTCTGACTTGGACAAACGTGTGCACAGTTGGAGGAGCAGAAATGGCTCCTAAACAGCAGGGGTTATATTAGGATGCAGGATGATTTGATGCTCGTCTCAGTAAAAGCAGTTAACCTCATACAAATGTCCTTTTTTGATATCGGAGTGATACAAAAAATGGTGAAAAAAACAAAACAGTCAGCAGATGGACTGACACCAAACCAACACATGATTAATTAAATCTCTGCGCCAACGAAAATTAAAACAACTTTCCTTGGAGACAAGCTAGACTGCAAACCCTAATTAACAATAAAAGTGTGGAACTTTTTGATTACTTAATAACGTGGCTTGTGCTGACATGACCAGGATTCTGCGGCTTTTATTTCTCTGGATGGCTAATTTAAAACAACCCGAGACGACGCGCTTTTAAATGAAACCCGTAAACAAACGTACGTGTGACAGATTCGCACGGACCTCTGCATTACTTCTCCTCATTCCCTCCGATTTGGGACGAATTCAAGCTAACAGCAGCCCCTTTTGCACACACACACACACACACACACACACACACACCAGGGACGAGCGACACACCTGGTAGCCAGCTAGCAGCTTGCTCCTCCAGTGGGCCTGGGGCATGTCGTGGATGGACAGGCGCAGGTTGTGGTAGCTGTCTTTGAAGAGCAGGATGTGCGGCTCGTCAATCAGACGACCCCCGAGCTGCCGCTCCATCTGCATCACCTCCTGCAGAGAGGGAGAGGGAGAGGGAGAGAGAGAGAGAGAGAGAGAGGGGAGGGAGAGAGGGAGAGAGAGAGGGGAGAGAGAGAGGGAGAGAGAGAGAGAGGGAGAGAGAGAGGGAGAGAGAGGGGAGTCATCACTCACTGTGTCAGTCCCACAGGTAAATCCGAAAAAGAAAAAACTAAATAAATCACTCATACGCGTGTGCGTTTCCCGGCCTTATGTCAGTAGTTTGGAACGATTTCCTCGACAGGCACGCGCGGCACAAGCGCGAGATGGGAAGAGACGCATCGACTCATCTCCGCAGCGTTTCTAACGTCACCACAGGTTGGTCCTCTGCCTCGGCGTGTGCCCGTGCCCCTTCCAGCAACGGCATTAGCATGCAAATAGCGCCGCCATCCTGCTCCAGCAGCTACCTGGGCTGTGATGAAGTCAGCTGATGAGCCATTAGTCAAGTGCTCATTGTCCTCGCATGGCGAATCGCCCTAATTTCATTTTTGTTTTGGTGCCAGGAGAAATTTGTAAAGGCATGCTTAATATTTTAATCTCTGCGGGACCTGCTCGCTGGACCATTTGTCACCATCCAAATGACCATCTGGAGTGAGACGATAATATCTGCCGCACTTTTGATCTATCAATTGGTCGAGAGAGGGACGCTCCGCGTCGAAGCCATCGTTGGAGGGAAAACAGATCGTCGACATTATTCCGAAAACAGGCCCCAGGTAGGAGATTTGTTGTGTTTAATCTGTCAGACAGAAGCAAGATGGCAGCAGAGGGGGCGGGGGAACAAAAGCAGCCGGAAAACATTTCGGAATCTCGGAGACATCTCAAAGACAGCAGCTCCAACTGGGAGATGTGTGCATGGACGCCATATGTTGGGCTCTGCGTTCACACTGGTTCGAGCAAAGACGTCTGATTAAAGTCGGGGATGCTGTCATCCCACGCCGCGCCGCGCCGGCGCCATTTTCTGCCCTCTCTGCCAGACACGGGCCGCGCTGGTTCCGGTTCTAAAGGGAATGAGCGTTATGAATGCCTGTTTTAACGCCTCTCTACCTGAGTGATGGAGGAATCTACTGTCATTTCCATTGAATAGCTGATTCTTCTGTTCTCTACTGCTCGTCTGGTTGTTGACATGAGCATTTCCTGATTGTCTGCTTTGATCCCCCCCCCCCCCCCCCCCCCACTTTAAGGTTACCCAGACACAGGACAATAAAGACAAAGTGGGCACTGATCTGAACGTATGTGACTGACTGTGATGTTTTTGCTGCCAAGCTGGCACCCGCAGGATGCTCGTCAGCCCTCTCACTCGGAGTGGAAGGTCACACAATGGCTCTGAATCAAAGCATTGAGGCCTAATGAGTTAATAACAGGGGCAACGCACTCCACAGAATTAAAAAGCCCTCTCTTATTATGTCTCTTACACAGACACAAAGTCACATTATGAGGGCCTCCGCAGAGGTTTATTCAACACAGTTCTTAAGTGCAATTATTTATTGAGAGCCATTAGCATTGCAAATTGAGGCTGGTGGACTGTGATCGGGTATTTGACCTATAACAGTAAATCTATAGGCCTGCAAGCACGAGACGGAGCGCAGAATGCCAATTATCTTGTTATCAACATGAAGATAGTCGAATGAATACTAACGGCGCGTTGCCGGGTTCCTGGCTGACACGGATTACCATCAGACATGGGCTAGGACACAAAACGTCCCCTAGCTGACTGCTAGGAGAAATAATCAGATGTCAGGAACGAGTACCGATGGCTGTGGACCCGAGTGTCCAACCTAACCTTGACTTCAACACCATTTGTTAACTGTATGAAACGATCTGTTAATAATACATATGTGATATTTTAATGATGCACAGCGACATGACCAGGGCGTCCTTAGAAGAAGGGAGTGGAGCCGACGTGGCTGCCACCCCATCACCAGTGGGGATGGAGACGCTTTAGCCTCATCTTTGCACATTTTTCTCAAATCTGATGTCACACGCGAACCTGTGTGTGTGTGCTTCTCTCGCCAACACCGCTACGTGTGTGTTGTTGTGCAGGGTTCCAACATATGTTGTGGACCGCCAGGATAATGGGCCTCTTTACGCCCCATTATCCTGTTAACAAATGAGCATGTGAGGCCGCTAATGGATGAGAACCCAAAAATTGAACACATTGTTTACTCGTTCTGGAAAACAATGCGAGGTTTTTGAATTTGGTTATCAAATCACATATTAATCACGAGCAGGCAGCCAAATTGTGTTTCCATTTTAGGGCCGACGAGAGGAGCTGGCTCCTCCGCGACACCGTGACCCCCCGGACAACCGCGGAGGCATTAAGATGCATGAGATGGGCCAGAGGTTCAAGTGCTGCAGCAGAAAAGCCCCTTTTGTTCTGACAGAATGCGAGATAGCCCACGGTGTGTGTGAAGACTGCGAATGGAGAGTTGGACTGAGGGAAGACCACCTCCTGACATTCAATGAAGAGAGCGAGACTGAGCGGCAAAGGCTGGGGGGGGGCAGCTTAACATTCATGTGCCCAGGTCGCCCGAGTGGCCAGCTTTAGCAGGAGAGATAACAGGATTACTGTAATGACGGCCACAGTTTTCTACGGCTTCAACCCTCTTCCCACACTTGTACATCCGCCGCCCGCCTCCTCGCCCATCCCCGCCGCCGCCGCCTCCTCATCCTCTTGGCTTGGATCGGGCTGAGCTGGACCGGGGACCGGGCTCCGCGGGGGAAACGAGAGACGCTCATAAAAGCTAATCCCTTCAGGCTGCCGCTGACAGAAGGAGGTTATTGGCTGCACCAAACTCTCAGGCGCCAACAACGGCCCCACCAACGGGATGACACGGAGAAAACGCACTCTCGGATTCTTAAACAATCAGCAAAGTCAAGCAACTACATGTGGTCGTCAGCTCGGCGCGCAATAAACTGATTAGCCCGGCTACCTCTGATCGGGATTAGAACCAGCGTTTGATCAGTTAATTAGTTAAGCTACATTCCATCTAAGGCTTGGCGAGATGCCCCGGCTTTAATATCCTCTTAGCAATGTGTTTAAAAATGAGCATTCATAGCAGAGATCCGTTTTCACTCCGGTTCTTTTCAGCATTTGTTTAGAGAGAGGCGGCTGGCTATGTGGGCTCCATAAATCTGTGTATTTGTCAGCGGGATGTGACAGGCTTTTCCTCTCAGACTGAGAGTCTATCAGTCTGGGCTCCAGTGGCCGTGCCTACTACAGTCAACTCTGATTAATACCTACAAATAGTGGGGACTTGTCTGCCTGGTTATAAATCAGGAGTGCGTTTGCTCGAGATGCACAGTCGGCCTGATAAATCGCACACAGGACGGGATAAAACAGCACACGGGCACCTAAATATGATATGGAAACCATCTCTCATCTGGCGATAGAGTCGACTCTCTTTGTTAACTTAATTTCAGCGATTATTTTTTTCCCCCTCCCAGAATTTCTTGTATGTAACAGTGAGCTTCTGACAAAAGGGGCAGAAAATGTTTGCGTTATAATGAGACACGCAGCAGCTAACAGCCCAGGGAACATTTATGGGTCCTTTTTAAAGGCAAAACAGAATAATTGCTCAAGGTCAAACCCCACACAGAGGCACAACAGCCAACATTTTACCAGCCAGACCTCAATTTAACACGTTTATTAGTGAAACCTACATTTTTACAATCGGTGGACTAAAAGCTGAATGTGGAGGCCTCATTACACATAATATTGATAAAAGCATATAATCCTTGGTCTGACATACAAGAGAGTGCAAAGGTGATTAACTCGCGCAATTCTGAGCGCTTGAGTCCAGTTGGAACATTTGGTGAGTTTTATGGTCTTTAAATGTTAAATAAAATCACTAAAATGGTGATTAAAAGCATCCACAACCGAGCTAACAGCCCCGCGAGGCCACATCACAGCGGTACAGGCTAAATTAGCCAACATACTTATCTTTCACAATGCAATCATGGAGCCGGTGCAACGTTTAGTCTGTAATCAGGGTTTAGCATGCTTCCACGCTGCTGTTGTCACATTAGCTTCCTTGATTTGAAAACATGTTCATCACATTCGAGGGGAACCACCAGGAGATCTGTGATTGTCCAACAAGCACGTGGATTCAGCTTTAATGGTTGGGTCCTATAAAGGTCATTATACCGTATGACGCTACGCTAGTGAAGCGGCGTGAGCCTCGGTAGATAAATAACAGTTTTCAAAACATCTGACAGAAAGTGGGAGGTTTTTTTTGGTTGTTTTTTAAATCATTCCCCTTCCAAAGCAGGAAAGCGTGGGCGTAGAGGCAGAACATTTAGTTATCAATAAAAACCAGAATATGGCGCGATTGTCCCACTAAACCCTCGTGGGTTCCGCTCAGACGAGCACGGCGAACCAAACGCTGACAGGATATTCAGGGATCACAGCCGAGCGTCAAGCAAACAGGAACGAGCTCAACTGGTGCGCCGCTAAAATGACACCTATGCGAGCGACCCGCTGCTTTATTTAGCTGCTGGCGTGACGTTTCAGCGCCGTACCCAGCTGCTGGCTCGGTTCTCCGCAGGTGCTTCCATCAGATGGCAGAACATCAGTGCTCTTTTGCAGGTCTCGCGGTGAAGGAGCCAGCGCGTGCGCGGCGAGGACGCTAACCAAACGCCAACCGTGTCTCCTCTGCTGCTGTGCCAGCCTCGGCTGAGCCCATGAAGAGTGGGACACACATTAAATATTAACTTAATTGGTCTCGGCAGAGCCCTGCTAACATATGCCAAGCATCAGACGGATATGTCACTGTTTCCCCAGAGCCTCTGCGCACTTATGATCAAAGACAATAACACTGGTTCTAATCTGCTGTAATTGGGAGATAAGAGATGGCCTGGTAGAGTGTAACGTGCACATGTAGCATCCGTGGGCGTGTGCGCGCTCGTCAAACTTGCTGACGGAGGCTTGTTGGCGCAGACTGACAGCTCCTGAAGAGACTACAGAGAAAACCTCAGCTTTGTTTCAGCGGCTCCAGTCTGAGCGGCCACCAGGAATATCACCTGCTGTCAAATTAGCAAATGATTGTGTGAAACGTTAACTTCCCTTCAACCCAAACTTTGATTAAATGCCCACTCCAGTGCACCCCCCACCTGCTAGACACCACGATTAAATCCAACAGTGGCCGTTGTGACGGTCTAATCATAAATGGAACATTTTAAAGTTGGTGATTAGTGATTGGGCCAGGCCTCTCAAGGGAAGTTTAATCTCTGCTCAAAGTGGTTAATGTACTCGCTAAATGAACTGCTCCCTCCATAATGGCACCGAGAGCAACGTGAAGTCGAGATTACCAAACAGCGTGGGCCACATGCTAAATCACTCCTTAAAAACTACAAAACCCTCGAGATCACGCGGCTTACCGCAGAACCGGGTTGTGTGAGAGATGGGAGCTAATGCACTCAAGGGTGCCGAGGGAGCTGCAGAGAGCGGCGGCGTGAGTGCTGCAGTCAACAAGCTCAGATGTCCTTTTCTAAGAGAGCGGCGGAACAAGAGCTAGCCAGAGGGAGCGACACAGAGGGGGTTTGTGCACCGGTGGCCTTTCTGTGTCCGACACAGGGCGTACAAGGTCATTTCAGGAGTCACGCTACAGCAAAAACACCACTACGTTCTTGAATTTATGCTTCACGAAAACCACATCGCTCTGATGGCAAGTCAACAAAATGAAAAATGGGACAAGAGCAGAATGTGGGGGGAAAAAAATATCTTCATCTCTGTGCCGGAACAAAGTGTAACAGCCACCGAGAGTAGCAGGTGCACGCATGTGACTGCAGCGTGCCCTCACCTCCACCCTCCTGGAGGCAGCATTTGAGCCTTCCACCGCCTGCGCTAGCTAACCAGCATCCACACAAGGCGGTCAGCCTCTACCCTGGCCATGGACAGGAACTGGAGGTGGCACGTGTGGCTGCTGGCGTAACATGGCGAGGGGGGAGAGCTCGGAGAGGTGCAAAGAGGATCACAAAGAGCACAGAGGGGGTGCCGGTGGGGAAAAGACTCGGCTGGGCTTTCCTTTTAATTTACTAATTAAGCATGCAAATGAAATCTTAACAGGCTACTCAGAGGCATTCCTCAGGGGAGCGTGGAAGGCATTAGTGCCCGATTACACTCTGTCCATGTGAAGAGCAGAAAAAAAGGTGGGAAATGTCCTGTCCTGCGGCCGCCACGCACATCCGCAGATGTCTCAAACTGGCAGTAAGAACGGGACATTCATTCGGGGTTTGATGAGTCCAGGTAATCCATCACCATTTGTGTGCGCCTACCTTGAAGACCTCTTGTGTGTCGTCCATGCAGTAGACTCTGATGTTGTACTCCAGCGTCGAGCAGTACGCGTCAGAGAAGAGCACCAGCCTCAGACGCTTGGCGGCCCCCATGTGCAGCGACTCCCCCACCAGCGCGAAGGTGCCCAGCTGCTCGGAGAAAAGCCGGCACGTCTCGGCCTCGAGCTGGCAGTAATAGGGCTCCGACACCAGCTCTTCCCCCATCAGCAGGACGTCCTGGAGGAGAGGAGGCAGGGAACAAACGAGGTGTGAACGGAAGGTCAAGCACCCAATTTATGTGGAATGGAAGTGGCGTGCATTAGCCTGATGTCTGGGTGCTTATTTGAGCAAAAATGGACAAAAACACCAGAAGGAAGGGGGGGGGGGGACATCAGTGAGTTAAAACATGACATAGAAACTTCTGGTTATAAAGCGCCAGCTATAGTGTTACGTAACTATATGAGTAACATTCCAAAAAGGAGAAAAACACGTTGCACTGCTTCTATTTCCATCTTGGTCTGTAGTAGCTACACTGACAAAGACGCACATTCCCTCAAACAAGGGCACTCATCCTATTGAGCACCGGCAATTTGCTTAATAATGCATGGATGAGGTGCTCGATTGACATGAAAGGAGACTCGAATAGATTCCTGGCAAGAAGTGAAGCTTCTGGAGGGGAAGAATGACTGTGGAGCTGCAGCAAATATCGGATTATTGGGTTTTGTTAGGAAAGGTGAGAACCACGTGCCAGCTTCTGTGTGCAAAGCAGCGCTGTTACGTGATGGCTGAGGGGCGCGAAAAAGCCCGACCGGTGTCAAGATTGAATTTTTGCTTTAATTAGCGCGGGACTTAAACCCCGCTGCAGAGCTGTTGTCTCACATCTGCATCTGCTAATAAACGTGACACACTTACATACTGCCAACGTCCGAACGCATCAAGGCGCACGTTTATGAGATCATTCCGCCGCTCTCTGGGCTAATCTGGCGGACAAATTGGTCCAAAAATGAAAAGATTCTCTGCGAAATCCTTTCATGCTATTTAACCCCCCCCCTTCCCCACCTCCCTATTAGCCAATCAAGTGAGCACTGCGCCTGTCAGATGAACAGAAGTCTGATGCGGATGCCATCAGAATCAATAGAATTAGTATTGACAGGATTAATCTGCTGTGTAACCACAATGGAGATTTTCTTCATCCCACTATCTCTTGGAGGTGGAGCGGAGAGGCGCCTCGGCCTCACCGCCCATGATTAATTTCTCCATCTCCATCCCCTTTTTATCAACTCGTCCATCCTGAGTGGGATTTCCAATCACTTTCTAATCGCTCTTTTAACAGCCGCGGCTTTCAGACTCCCGAGGCCTCAT
The DNA here is from genome assembly GCF_003711565.1 of Takifugu flavidus. Taxonomy (NCBI): domain Eukaryota; kingdom Metazoa; phylum Chordata; class Actinopteri; order Tetraodontiformes; family Tetraodontidae; genus Takifugu; species Takifugu flavidus. The sequence goes on along the minus strand of NC_079528.1, from coordinate 2,066,696 downwards.
CCTCTCGTCTGTTTTTTTTTTTTTAACCGGCCTCGCTTCCAGACCGGGACTCTATATTTGGTCCAGCTGATGATTAAAAGTGCTGGTCTAACCTCAGCCTCAGACAGGCCGATCCATCCCACAGACACCCCACCACCGCCACACAGGGGGCGGCTGAATAATTTATGCACAATATCGAGCATGAAAGAAGACCCACTAACACTCCGAAGCAGCACCCTTCCCAATCCGACCGGGCTGTTGCGCTGGTGGTAGCGCCCGTTGTTTGCAGCGGGTGGGGGGGTGAAGGCACCTGAGCCTGGCAGTGCTGGTCACTTTCAAGTTTCGTGAGGAGGAAAGTGGGGAGGGAAGCTGCGTAATTGGAAGCAGCGGTCAAAAATTGTCAAGGAGCACTCAGAGGAGCACTCTGAGGATTGGTAATTTGCTTATGGAATTGCAGTTTGAGACGCACGTTGCCTAGCAACTATGGATGCGGACCGAAAAAGTGCTCTACGTTTTTTTTGTTCCAGCCCTGTGAGAAAACACCTGATGATCAATATAATTTGAAGCCCGGGCAGCGGATGAGTGCACGTTCACGTCTGCCCTGCTCTACTCTGAGACCTTTCTGAGTTTTCCACATCACTGTCTTACCTCCCACACACCCTCATAGTTCTGCTTCTTGAGTCGTAGGGCCCAGTTGTCCAGGCATCCGTCGGAGCAGTGGTCCATGCTGAGAATGACTGGCCGGCTCAGGACCACCCCCGGAGGGCCGCAGCTCACGACTGGGCCCAGTAGGGTCTGACATCCCGCCAGGGGTAACCTACGCCGAGAAAGACAGTTTTATGGGTGAGAGCTCTCTAATCTTGCGAGCTGGGTGTGATCCCGGCACCTCGGAAAACGGTGCCCACTTATGAGAGCCTCCTGCAGTGAGTGACGAGCCCAGACTGAGCACGAAGAGCACCATTATCAGAGAGCTACTGTCCTCTGAGAGTGTACAGATAAACAGTGTTTCCCATACAATTCATTTAAGCTAAACTGTGCACATCGTGCTAAAAGGCTATGTTATTTATTTACATCGCTGCTCCACGGCGCTGGCACACGCTCTTAAGCCTTTCCTAATGGACCAGCGGAGCATCAAAACAAACAGCCTAGTGGCATCGAGGGATGACTGCCAGTTAGGCAGCGTTAAAGAGACCCACCTTAAATCTTCCTTCCGCTGAACAGTGAGATAAATCTCATAGATCTTTCCTCGTGGGATGGCCTCGGGAGGAATGAGCAGACTGATTCCTAATGCAAATAACAACAAAGGTGGGGGGGGGGGAGAAGGAGTGGGAGAGGCTCATTTGTTCTGAATGAAAAGTGCTTTTGTCATCTCACAAAAGGGAAGCGGGTCTACTCAACAAAACAATATCGCTGCGGAAAAAGGACGAAAACACAATGGTGAAGGTCAGAGGCAGCCTCCGCCAGGTACTGCAGATGCAAATCTCTGCACCCACAGCCGAGGTGGGACGCGGCCCCACAGTCAACAATTAGCTGAGACAAAAGCGCACGCTGCGCCGCAGTTTAAATGTCGTCCGTCTGGCTCCCAGCAGATAATTGAGCCCGTGGAACAGACTTCTCCGGGAAAATTGCACTTCCCCCGGGAAGAGCGGAGGTGTTTTTCAGTGCACCTTTGAGACTAAACTGAAGTGTTTAAGGGAGCGGGAGTGATGTGGTATTTGTGATCTGATTCACATTCAACTCCCCCCCCACCAAAAAGAATATATCCTATTTAAAATCGGCTACAAACAGTGACAGTGACACAATCACTGCATTGTAAACTAGGTCTGTTCACCATAAAATAAACATCTACCTGAATGAGGCGAAGGTGCCTGAACGCTCGCAGCCGCGTCTGGGTCTATAAAGTTTCTTCTAAGTGACAGCGTCTCCTGTGTTCAGGCACGTAAGCGCTGATTTTTCTGTGTCCCGCCGAGGAAAAGGGTGCCAATGTGTGGCATACTCTACATGGCTTTAAGTTAATTCATGCATAACAAAGCAGTAAGATGAGCGGAGGAGAGAGATTAAAGAGACGGGAACAGAGGAAGAGAGAGAGAGAGAGAGAGAGAGTGATGGCAAGAACGCTGAAAAATGGGCGGGGGGGGGGTTCTCTTTAACAAATCTTGACGGCTCACAATCAGCCATGTAAAGCATTCTTTATTATATAAGCTATGTGTATTTAACTGGAGGTGTGAGGGAAACAGGAAATGCTGGAGGGAGCCTCGCAGGGAAGAGACAGGTCTGTTTTGTTGCAGAATAAAGATGAATTCTGGTTTGGCTTCTTTGGCTGCACCGTCATCCTCTCAATTAAACCTCTACCTACAGTCACGTCAACAACTACATTTCTTCCTGGGATGTTTCAGCTCATTAACTGGTACATCCTCACATCCTGTGCCCCAAATCCCTTTTCATAGAGCCGGTAAATCCTGGAATGTGATCACAAAGCGATAGAAAACTCAGAGTGAGAATAATTCGGTTTCAGAAAGCGAATGAGATATTTAGGGATAGATAACCGAGACGCCGGACTCACGTCCACCTTAGTTAAATCTGCACGAACTGACAGAAGTTTACGCTACATTTCATCTGTTGACAGGAAACGCTGGCGATGGGTTTTCATAAATGAAGCCCTGATAGCCACTCGATGTACCACTAATAAATCTGTCAATTCAACCCATCTATTAAAAAGCTTTTCAAAAATTAATTCAGTTGAGCACCGTGTGATTTCACCAGTCAAATCAATTAAGGATGCATGGTTAGAGTACTAATTTCAGGAGAGTTATGACTGCTACCAGTATTAGATACACACGCAGACATCTGAGACAATTACTGAAGACGGGTGAATTGTTCTCTAATGTGGTTTTAGCTCCTGACCAACAAAAAAAATCATTTAATCACAACGTATTCACCTGTGATAGATGATTTTGATTAGGAGTTGAAGCCAAGCTGAGTTTCCTTGCACATCTAAAGATGCATGTCTTCTTCAAGCATAGTCTCCTTAAATGCTGCTGCTGGGATCAATATTCACTATTGAATGATGATCTGTTTGTCAGACCGATGCATCGCCTACCAAAACACTCCAATGGAAATCGTGCTAGAAAGCACCATAGGTTTGCTATTAAATGCAGCATGCTGCTGCTGCAATTTGATTTCCCTACATGGCTGCAGGAGGACATCACAAACGCTGTTGAAATGACTTTGACATGACTTTAGGACCATAACTGGACCCCCCCCCCCCCCCCCCCCACACACACACACACACACCCACCTGTGTTGGGGATTGTCAGCCTCCCTCCCAGGAAGTTGAAGGTCCCGTACGAGGCGTTCGCTACGTCACGCGGCAGCGTCTTAAAGTAGCTCTGAGTCGACAGCCTGCTCACAAACTCAGGGGGGTCCGGGTTGAGTTTGCCATTATGCAGAGTGTGTGAGCCGTTGGGAAGGGGATCCAGCAGGGTCCCGTTGGTCATGGAAAACTTCCCTGTGGTATCGTGGCGGGAGCGGAGGGTGCCCTGGTAACTGGTGGTGGTGGTGGTTAGATCAGGCTGGATGGTGAGCAAATGGGAATTCTCTGTTGAAACAATAGAAGAGCGGAAGCACTCGCGTGAGCCCTCGGTGAGCGACAGCTGGCGTGGCTCGTACATCAGAAACAGACCTCACACTCACTGAAGCCGGCACACACACACACACACACACGCGCCAATTGCAAAAGCACATGGTGCAGAAAACGGGTGACTCACACGCTGACAGTACACAAAGGCACGTTCTGGTGAAAGCCAGGCTACCTTCCACACACACTCCATCTTTGTCTGTTTAGCCGCCACACAATCAATTCCAAACAGAACTCCGCTGCAGCTTAGCACCAAGAATATTTAATGGCTTTTTTCCCCCTCAGACACTGTGAATCAGACACTGCAGCTCACCCTTCCCATCTCCATCCAGCTCAGACAGTTGTATTTCTATTACGCGCTGGGAAAGCTCTGAGGCTCCACACAGGCAGTAAACAGAGTGGGTACATTTCCTGACAATGAGGTGATGGCAAAACATAATGTGTCAGGCAGGCAAATAAACAGATCCTGTATCTCTGTGTGTGTGTCTCTCTCTTTCTCTCTCTCTCTCTCTCACACACACACACACGCACCCACACACACTACATTCTCTTTAGACTACAAACTACTGTCAACACATTCAAACCACCCCCACAAACCAACAATTACTGGTACACGTAAATGAGCGCTGCACGGTCACGGTGGGTTGACGGACAGACCGATGGATGCACGAAGGAGAACAAAGAACAGTGTCCTACTGCTGTGGAGGGGAGGCCTGCGTGGCCGCGGTGCCCACACACCTGGCTTGCTGGGCTTGATGCCCATGGGCTGGAAGCCAGTGGTGAGAATGGACGAATCTGCCACGTCGGCGTCGAGGCCCTCCTTCTTCCGCCGGTAGACCAACACCACGACGATGAGGAGCAGGGTCAGGCACAGGGCCACCGCCACCACCCCCACGTAGAGTGCCACATCCTCCGCGCCGCTAACAGCTGCGACAGACAAAAGGAGAGTTAACCGTGAACCATAACCTGACGATCTCACTCAGGTGAGCTTTAAAAACAGCATCCGCAGGTCAAAGGAGGTTAAGATTAAGATGCAGATGAGAGGCCGTTCGGGGGCGGGGCCAAAATAAAATTAGATGTCTATTCCTGAAATATTTGTCAAAGTCACTCAATAAACACGGCGTCATCAGCAGATGAGGGTGACTTTAACACCGTGTTGCGACAATCGAAAAGGAGTGAGACAAGTTTTGGGTGTTGCTTTAGTTTCAGCGCTGGATAAATATATCTTCTGCTAGCATGTTCGTTGCCTCTCCAAGTACACAACCCTCCCCAGAGAGGTGGAGGAAAAATGAAGGATTTGCTTATGAAATTCTAGCAGCTCTTATTGAATGCCCCCCTCTCTCTCGCTCTTCCTCTCTCAAAAGCACTAGAGTGCCTTTCTCCCAAAAGTACAGTATGAGGATGATGTCAAACAAACATCAGGTTGTGTATTTGTGTGTCTGTGTGTGTTTTGCAGGAGAATGGGATTTTCTACGGTTGTCTCTCTGGGCTTGGAGAATTGAGTGGTGGAGGTGGAGGATGCTCCCGGGGCCTTTTGTGGAGGGCCATTGTCCCGGGGAGTCGTGGGGGCGTAGTGCTGTCAACTGAACACAGCAAAGGAGGGGATGTGTAGAGTGGCGCAGCCCCGAGGAGCGGAGAACGGAGGCGAAGGTTAAAGTGCCGCGGGGAGGAGGAAAGCAGTGAATGCATGCGAGAATGGCAGTCTAAAGAAGGGGCAGAAAACCGTGAGCATGTGACAGGGAGCAGCCGCAGAAAGCTCCAGAGAGTTAATGTCAAAACTGTTCTTATTAACACCAGGTACGGCGAATTCCAATTAATATCCCCAGACTGTGTATAGGTCCTCACCACAGTGTATATCACCGCTACACGGAACCCACACTCATCCTGGCAAGCACAGATTTGACAAGTTTTAATTGCTGTTACCAAATCTGTGACTTCAGCATAATTAAATTAGCAGCATGCAGTTCATTTTGGGGAGCAAAGACAAATGGGTCAATAAACGCCGTGTTTCAGCCTCGCACTCGTTGGTATTCATCGCTCCGTCTGCGCCGCCGCCTTGCCACCTCACTCCGCCTCAAAAGAAACCATTCCTTTCCTCCCAAACCACCTGACACGCCCAAGATTTTTAAGGGGAAACGCCAGAATCTATTTCATGGGTGATTATCTCGGTACAATCTGATACCTTGAGTAGAGGGATTATATGCAGCCGAGCGCTATTGCAGGCCATTCTGATGCCAGAGATCTCCTGACATGTAATCAATCGCCACTGACTGGCTGAAGATAAACAGGAGATTGGGTCTTTTACCCCTGCGTGTCTGCGCAGGACATACTTATGGCGTGGAGCATCTCGCTGGAGAGGTACGCCCTTCCTCCACCCTTTATCTCATCCATTTACCCTCCCCTGACTCCCGTGGATGCCCCTCTCCTCAGAAGGTGCTCAGCTGTAAGCAGCCCGGCTAAACCTTTCACCTTCCACAATGAGCTCCAAAAAAGTGCGGAGTGTCTGCGGCTGAGCCTCTCATTAAAGTTCCCAAATCCAATTGTCTTTGTGGTTCAAAGGCCAGGCGAGGCTGCAATATTTGGACTCCTAGCGTCAGACAAAAGGGGGGGAAAACCAACCGCCGTCAGCAAGGAGACGGGGCTGCCGGATTGTGCTGATTGGATAAACACCGCTTCAGATTGGCTGGTCACTGTTTACTCTCTGAGGGCAAACCAAAGGCACCGGATCTGCCCTCCGATGCACAGATCCAGTATCTCTGCTCTTCCGCTTCCACGGCACCCTCCATCCTTGCACCCAGACAAAAAAGACAGTCAATCAGACGACTCTCTCTCCCTCTTTTCTGTCTGTAATCTCTGGTGGTTTATCAGGGCATCGCCGACTGAAGTTTTATCTGACCCGCCAGGTGTCACGGGCAAAACGATCCCGCCGCTCGCTACAGTCCTGACCAGCAACAGCTCCCAGCCCCTCCTGGCCCCTGCGCATTGATTTCCATGATGCCAGCCAATAAGTGAAAGGACATCCATCACACTTTAATTGACATAGCTAATCAGGTTTTATAATTGGATGGGATTTAGTTCGGTCCCATCTCTCTCTCACTCTCTCGCTCCACTATCATTATCTGGACTTTGCTCTCCTCTGCTTGTCGCTCCATCGTTCATTCATGTCTCTGCTGGAAGAGAACTTTTGATTCTCTTTGTGTGTGACCTCTCATCGTGATTGACACCCGCCTGCGGACAATCTGTGGATGTGATGAGCTGCTTTCGCAGCTGACCCTGGGCCAATCTCTGTTTTTCTTTTTTTTTTTTCCTCACCTTTTCCTGAAGCTTTCGGTTCAGCTCCTCATACTCGCTCCAGGGATGAGCTCTTGTCAACTTATAATTCACCTACCTCTGAGGCCTCTCCTTCAGTTTTGGACTTTGCTCGCATTTGCAGTCAGCACAAATCCCACACCGGGTAGTCCTCCACCACTTGCTCCTTACTCCCTCCTGCTTTGATAAATAAAAGCTTTGCAGCCTCCTGCTCCTCCCCCCTAGGGCATTTATCAAGAGACCTGAGATGATATTTCATCCCATGGCCAAGTTCTTAAGGTCATGGAAATATGGCTTCTAAAACTCCCAAAGTGAATATGACCATTACTATCACCACAATACAGTCGTCCCATCTGCGGGATAAAATACGGCCGTAAATAAAGGCTTGGCCATTTTTTACACACTGTGACCCCTAAGCTGACTAAAAAATTGCTGCATTATAACAAAATTAGCCCCATGAGTCAAAATGAGACTAAAGGCAGATTAATAGCGGCCCTTTCCGTATCATCTGTGACAGAGCTGAAATGGGATGCTGTGGTAAATTGACTTGATTACCTTCATTACGTGCATTAAGACGAATAATTGTTTTAATGCTGCCTAATTCCCTCTGTCTAAATACAAGCAGTGTGATATGTCTCTATTTTTGTGCCCTCCACCACCTGCTGCCATTTTTTTCCCTCTGGCCTGTTGCCAGCACGTTAATTATTTCCCTGCAGAGATTTAAAACATTTTTGGGTGCTGGGGCTCCACTTGTTTGCTTTATGGAAATGATCCCGGGTCTGACCTGATTATTACACCAACCCTGAAACAATAACCTCAGCTAATGGCTGCCATTTCTGCCACAATGATGGAGATTAGACGTCGGCGAGGTTTTCAGGCGGGCGACGCCTTCTCTGTGGGGTAGCGGCCATGGCTCTCTTTCCACCCGCTCTCTTCAATCACGCCGGAGGAGAGAAAAGTGTCTTTTGTTTCAAGGGGAATTTTTCCATCCTGGTTAATGGCCTACGGACACAGTTGAAGAATGGAAGACGCTGACAAGCCAAAACCACCTTTCTATTTTGCTTATTATAATACTTCACACTGCCTTTGTCTGCGGAAACACATCTGCGGGGAGCAGATTGGGGCAGGCGTCTCTCAGAGTCCAGCACTCGGCTCTGTGCTGTCGGTGTGGTAAATACTGTAACTCTGTGCTTGTTGGAGGCGCCAACGCTGCCATCTTTACATATAGATCCGTCCTCTCCGGGAAAGAGCTGCTGACCCCAGATGATGGGCCAACAGAAATCCCAGGATCGCAGCTGCAAATCTCTAACTCAAAGCTAATGGCTGACAAACAGACACGCACACATAAATATGGAAAAGCTGCAAACAGCAGCCATGGGCCCCCACAGCTTTCCCTCCATGCCTCATCAGTCCACCTGAGTACGAACATAAACATCCAGTTTGTTAATTCGCTGGTCTCCGTTGTCGTTCAAACCGTGTTTACCAGATTGACTAGAAAGCGAACGATTAATAACATTTTCTCACTGAGACGTCAGGCAGAACCTCATCATTTCTGGACTGCAGGCGGCAAGATCTTCAAGCCTTTGATATTTGCAGGGGGCGCCTCTGCTTTCATGTCCATCTGGTCAGCAGTAAGCCCCGCGGTGTCTCAGTCCTCTCAGAGATACTTCTAATCCCCACAGTGCACACGTGTCACATTATTGCCACCATCGCGGCGCACATGCACACCTGAGAAACAGCTGAAAGCCCACATGTAAGAGGACATCAGCAGAGACGTGACAGAAAGGCTGTTTTATTTTTTTAATCACATCCGGATTTATTAGATCTGATTGTCCATACAGGTCAGGCAGAGGGGGTACGTAGTTGTAGGTCACAGAGTCAGATGTGTTCTGTGAGGGGACTTTATGAACCTCTTCGAAGATATATAATATCTTTCTCAGAAGAGGTGTGGAAGGTTTATTTGATCTGATAAAAAGAGGAAGGTTCTCACAGCTGTTGCCAGAAAATGAGGCCAACAGCCGCGCTCTCCTCAAGCTCTTTCAGTGCTAGTGGAGGGACAAGCTAATGCTAATCCTCCACACCTGCGCTCTGCGTATTGTTTGAGATCCGCTCCTCATGTCTGATGAAGGTCTTAGCCTAGATTGTGCTGCTTTTCTATTTTAACAGATGAGTGGTTACAGCTCTCAGGGGTTATGAGCACATTCATTGATTTTTTTTAAATCTCAACTCGCCACTCAGGATTGGTAAAGTGAGCAAATATAGAAGTGGAAGGCACGGCCGTATAGCTGTGAGAGAGCAAGTTGTTGTGAGCCGAGAGTTTTGTTTGCAGCATGTAGGTGGTGCACTCACTCTGTGGGCACTGCTCGCTGGTGCAGTTGAGCGACTGGAGGTCCAGCCCTTGGCAGTCTTTGCCCCCGGTGCCAGGTGAGGGTTGGGTGCACTCCCTGGTCCTCCACATGGAACAGTCAGCACCACAGGCTGACCACTTGCTCCATTCGCTCCAGCCTCCGTCCACTGCAGACACACAAAATGGAATGCAAGATTTAGAACAAGAGCACAAAGGGCAGCGATAAAAAAATGATTATTTCAGTTATAGTTAACTTTAAGGAGAACTTATTGATTGAGCAACAAGCTGCAACTTTCCTTATGTTTGTTTTTATTTACACGCATGGAATTCTTCATGGCTAAGCTCAATTTGAACCCTGGTGGCCTCGATGTACAGTATAAAAAAGGATTCTGGTATTTGCGTGGGAAAATCTGTTAAGAATACTCTTACCACTGTGCAAATCCACACGTTCTAAAATTGAAACCTGCTCGGGAAAGCAACATAAAGACATGCAAATCCACTTGCACACAGTCAAATGGAGCAGATGCACATCAAACCAAAGCATGTAAAACTGCTGAGGAGAGCCACGTTGTCTCCGCTCTGCTTTCGTTGCCTTTTACCGACATGGAAATCAGATGCAACTAAGCTAAACCCTCGTGGTACGAGGCTGCCGAGTCCGGGCAGAGCCAGCTGGCAACCAACTAAACCTGGACGGGGAAAGATTTCACCCATGGGAAACTGTGAGGACAGCGAAAGGCAAACACTTCCCGTTAAAATGTGCTCGTTTGTGACAGGAAACAAATCTAATTCCGTTATCAAATCGAGCCAGCTAGTACGGCAACAGGGGCGATGCTTTGAATGTTGGACACAGCAGAGGTGGTCTGAACATTACTGCATATTACACACGCAGCCTATTTCTGGTGACCATAACTTCAAACACACACACATCAGAGGCAAAGTAAAACAAATGGAAATAGGCCTGTAATAGTTGGTAGAGGATCCTGCTGCAGGAAATATCAGCGGTGTTACCACCTGCAGGGAGGAGAGGCCATTTTATAGTGCTGGAGTAATTTGGCTCCATGGGTGGGGTGGGGCAGTGGCTGGGAATGGTGTCGCCAATGACACAGAGTCTGTCCTGGGGAAGGTTACCATAGGGCTAATGGGAAAAGGAGCAGTAATGAGCTCTCATGGGAGGAAAACACCGCTGTTTCTGTGACACTCTCTCTCCCAACAGTGAGGGTGAAGGAGACCAGACAAGAACCACAGCCCCCACACACAGAGACACACACACAGACGCACGCGTTCACGTGACAGCAGCAGCCCTCCACCCTGACTGACCCGAGGGCATGAAAAGCTTAGTGTTCATTAGTCCCAGCAATAAATAGTGCAAGGAGCGTGGCCCACTAGGCCCTGTGCAGGGCGGTGGCTTGGTTTTATAATATAACATACGTGAGCTGTTTCCTGGGGTAAGAACCCCACAGCATTATTGGATACGGCTACAAAATAAAACTGTTGTTTGCCGTACGAATGAATCCCCAAGTGGGAAAGGAGGCACGGTGGGGGTATGAAGCCAGAGGCACAGGTGTGTGAAGTAGACCCCGCTCTAATACTGCATGTTTTTCCACATGTGTCCTCAAATGATTGCGGCAGAATGAGAGCAACGGTTTCACGCAGGATGCTGACACAGCTCGGGCCTCTCCAGTCCGATTTATTTGGCGGGGAGAGATGGGCCAATCAGATAATTGTCCTTGTTTGGCATTGAGTGGACCCATCCGCGGGCCAGTGGGCTGATTATCCAGGCAAGGAGGGAAAATGATTGAATAGAGAATTACATCCTAATGAATATATTATGTCGCCTCTCAGTTTATCCACACCACTGTGAAGCAGAGATGAGATCAACATCTGCCCCGACGAGGTGATGAAATCCTACTTCTCTTTTGCCGGCACAAAGCAAGACTAATGGCCATGCAAATAACATCGCCAAACAAGGAGACTGCAGAGGAGTACAGGGCGCCGCTCATGAGGCGAGAGCGGCATGAACCCGAGGCGAAAGCAAATCAACAAAAGAAGCAGTCCTGGATTGTCTGTTTGAACACATGTTGCTATAAAAGCTGCTTCACCTGCATTCAGGCTATTCGATGGCTCCGCCGTCAAAAAAAGCCACTGATTTTCAATCCCAACGCGCCACAGGTATCAGGTCAGACCTTTTCCCTCTGGAGGGGAAGAAAGAGAACAGCCCAGTGGCGAGCCCCCATTCAGATCTGCTGTCAAGGGGGGGAAGCAAGAGGAGATGGGCCATTCATTACAGACCGACGCGGGGGGGGGACTGTTCAAGTTGACAATGGCTGACGAATAAAGCCTGAGATCACCGGACACCTTTGATTTGGTTGCCCTTGAGGGGAACATGAGGCGGTTCACGAGTACCAGCGGGGCCAGCAGGCACAATCTCCGCCCACATTACCGCTATTCAATGGCTGATTTTATTTATTTATCTTTTTTAAAAAGACAGAGGAAATGAGCGAAGCCCCACAGTCGGATGACATCCACAAACGTGGGTGAGGCATCAGATATTTTTGCCAAAACCACTGCATGTAATTTACACTGTTAAGGCTCATGATACCCAATAATACCTCAGCAGTTAAGCGCACAAAGCTATTCGCTTTTGTTAACCAAAGCAGGAGAACAAACCAATTAGGAGACAGAATGATGTATGAGCGGGTGAGTGGAGGAGGAAAACAGTGCTGATGCAGGCCGATCACCAGATGGCCACCATCTTTACCAACTCGTGTTTCCAGTCACAGTTGTTATCCGTAGCTGTTATTTATTCCGCGGCTAAAATATGAAGTCTGATCAAATCCGCAGACACAGGAAGACTTACTTGCCAAGCAGAATTAGCTGTTTGCCTACATTTCAGACATATGGGCCCTAACGTGTGCACACATTTAACTGTGTGCGTGCGTGCGTGTGCGTGTGTGTGTGTGTGTAAATACACCAGCCTGGAGTCTGTTTATTTTCCATCTAGTAGAATTCTCATGACTCCTCTGGCAAGCCTGAGGGATCAGTACATTATTTAAATAATTCATAAGAGTTAGACATCTTTTCAGGTTGTTTGCTGCTCTTTAACACATTGCTAACAGCTCCATTCACTTTTGCGGGGCATGGTGTCGCAGCCAAAATGGAGGGACTGTCTATATTTGCCATGGAGACGGGGCTCCTGTGTCTTTCTGGGAAATATTGGTGCGAGCTGACATTTAGCCATAACTGTCGGCTGGGCCCACAAGTCAGCCGGGGGCAGAGGCAATAAAAGGGGTGAGGGATGGACTGCAGATTTACCTGGCTTCTATGGCAAGATGTGATGAGTTGGAGACAAAGGAAAGAGAGAGGAGAAGAAGAATGGAGATAAGATCTTGCATGGTTTGGCTACAGGCTGTCTTGAGTGTTGATCTGCCCTATGCTGAGCCTCAGGCTTTAGCCTCGCCATCCTCCTCCTCCTCCTCCTCCTCCTTGGCTCCCTGCGTCTCTCCCAGCGTGGAGCCCATCTGATCTACCACACAGGCCTCTGCCAACTCTCATTAAACACTTTGGAGTCTCGGACAAAAATACAGATGAGCCCCCGAAGCTTCACACTTTCCCAGCTGAGAGGTGGGAGCCCACATTGAGATGCAAGTCGCTGAGGAGAGACAGTGTTTGGTTCCCCAATAGGCCGTTTGGTAAACAGGGTCAGTCTGTGGGAGCCCGCATGAATAACGTCCATGGAAACGGGCCTCAGCGATCGGAGCAAAAGACTGCTATGAAGGAATCTGCTCTTCGGCAAATGTAGAACAACACATGGCAATCAGCACTTCCTAAAATATGGTTATATATAGCATCCGCGGCGCTTTTAGAAGAGTCACACATAATTCCTCTAAACCATTTCAAAGATCTAACACTGTGAGGTAAATGCACAGGGGAGCTCGAATCTCCGTAGATATTTCAGAAACTCCATAAACAAGATCGGCATTAAAATTATGCATTCTTTTAAAAGGGGAGCTTGAAAAGAAAAAGGCACGGAGGAACAAAGACGCCTCTAAAGGCTACTGGGGGGAGGACGGGGGAAAAAAAAAGACTGAAACTAAATGTCAGCTTTGTCATATAAGATGATGTCTATCTGCGGCGTTACAGCACCAGTGTAATCCAGCCTGAAGTCTCCACCGTTGGAAATGAGGTTAAATCAGCATCCAGGTTGTTATGCGGCGTGTCTGTTATTCCGGCCTTATTCGGAACTCTTCCCTGAGAGCCTCCATTCATTTATTCAGGCTGCGGAGTCCTACGCTATTGACACGTTCTTGGGGAATTAAAGTACTCAGCTGTATTTTGGCAGGTTGTCTCTCTGCCTGGGCGATGCTGCGCTCTGCGAGTACACCACGGATGCGCCGCTTGTTATTGGAAACAGCAGCCCGTCATTCCCCGGACCTCTGGCGTGGTGACCCCTGGCCTTCAGAGCCACCTGCTCCGGGGCCCGACAGCTGGGGCCGCCGACACCTCAAGCGTTCTCTCCGAGACGGGTAACGAGCCAGAAGGGGCGGCGGGGGTGCTCTCTTTTCCAAACAACAGGACTGATGGAGGTGCGAGCGGGGTCGCGTCGCTCTGCGTCTCCCATCAAGGGAATGAAAAAAAGGAGAGTTTGTGTCTCCAAACTGTGTTCGTGGGGCACAATGCAATTTCTACTGCAGCACCCCAGGAGCCTAAATTACAAACTTTCTCCTTGTGGAGCAGAAGAAGGAGGGGTTTGGTCTAACAATAGCAGCCCGGGCTGACATTAATCTCTTTAAGCTCATGGAGGTCAGTGTCCTGCTTTGCTATGGGGGAATGTCAAGTATCCCTGGACACCTCCTCTGATTCTATTACTGCTCGCCGCAGTGCTAATAATTCCAAATCCATCCAGATTGTGTCTTGATGGAGTGTCATGGATGTCTGGCCTTCCTCTGTCCCGCTCCTGCTGCTGTATTCCAGCGGGCAATGTTACTTACACTCGTGCTTGACATCTGCTGATGTCTTTACATGGGACGGCTGTAATGCAACACCCTGATTCACTGATGGCGATAACCTCTGTTTTAAGCAGGGAGAAGCTGCCACTGACAGGGGTGTGGGATTTCACTCTGCTGCTGTGGACCGAGGGGGGTCAGCGTGGCTACAGAGCTCCCAGCTGCACACACACACACACCCAAGTCTCTCATACACACTCTGATTTTCTATACGTTCTGGCCTTTGTTTCTGCCTTCCTTAGACTGTATCTGATTCCATCTCTCTACTCGCTTTTACATTAAGCCTCCTACTCGCTTCCCATCCTTCCCTCCCTCCTTCCTCTGCCCCCCCCCGCCCTAATGTAGGTCTGCAAATGAAGCAGCTTGACTTCCATCTCTGGGTAAAAAGGATCGATATGTGTTGCTCAGTATAAGGCAGGAAACTCTCTGCCTTTGCGATGTGCTCTCACGAGGGAGAACAGGGCAAAGCAAATCAAATGCCCTCAACTTCTCACGCGCACACATGGCAAAACAGCGGCCATAATTCAGCTTTTTATTGCTCGTATTTACTACACAGTTTGAGCAGCAAGCAATAACAAATGCACTGGCCGGTCAGATAAAATGAAATGGCCGGGGATGTCTCTTAAAGCCCAGAGGTCTCCGAAAACACTAGCAGGGTGCGCGCGTGCCGTGCAGAAAGATAAGGAGGTTGTGTGAGAGAACTGTGACCACTGACAGGCTCTGACATTGCTACGTAAGCAGGCTAATTACAAGAAACAACAGAAGCACGGACATCTACGGAAGGGGTGCTGGAACTGGAATAAAAAGCATCCAAAATAAAGATGAATTGATGACTTCTAGATGCAAAAAATAAGCCAAAAAAGGAAGCCACAGGAAGCCAAGCACCACAGGACAAAACAAGGTTGCCTGGGAGTTACCTGGACAGGTGGCCACGCAGACACTTTTCTGGATGTTCTGCCCCTCGCACGACGAGCCTCCGTTCAACGGCGTGGGGTTGGTGCAGCTCCGACTCCTCTTCTGCCAGCCGCGCCCGCACACGGCACTGCAGGATGACCAGGTGGTCCACGTGGACCAGCCGCCGTTGACTGTTAAGGCCGGCGCCGGTGGGGATGGAGGGGGTGGGGGAGGGTTTGGAGGGAGGGAGTAAGGGAAGGATGAAGGGGACAGAGCAGCCAGGATTACCCGACATGCACTAAAGGAGAAGAGGTGTGCTCCACAAGAATAATCATGAGTGCTGTTGCGCTCTTGGTTCAGTGCTGCAAGGCCGACTAATGGAAGATCAGGAGCAAAATAAAGGCGGGTGGGTGGGGGGGCGCTTCCTGATTTACAGTAAACTCTGATAAAAAGGACTTCAGCCATGGAAAAAAACAACTTTCAATCTCTGATCTTATCTGAACGAGACGGAATTTGCTTTAAATGCACGAAGGTGCCAGATTCCACCAAAAAACCAGACAGAGAAACACAGTCGGAACCGGCTGGATGTGATTACGGTACAGAAATAGCATTTACAGCTCCGCACTCATGGACATGGGTGCATTAACATGAAACAATGGTTACTTCTGGAAAAACAGTGGCTGTTCCACTGCGTGCGTCAGACATCCACTGATTTTGCACCATTACATGTTGTCCTTCAGACTGAAGTGCTTTGAGAATTCTAAAGAACAGCTCCGCATAATTTCTCTCCCGTGTTTAAAAGTAAATTCAGGCAATCAGAAAACTCGTTGACTTCCCGTTAACGCAGCCACTTACTGAAACGGCACCGATATTTTCAACTTTTTTGGTACAAATTGTTTCCGGTGTGGCTTGATCACAGTCGGTGATTACCTAAATCACACTGGTTTAATTCTGATCATCTCCTTCCTGTATCTCCTGTACTGGCCTCAGTCTACCAGATACCTGATTTGTTGACTTGAACAGCGCTGTTTGTCCTCCGTGCACATACTCCCTTCCTAATTTACCCCTAACTCTCTCTTGTGCTTGTCGTGGCTGAATCATTTCCTTGCCTTCTCTATGCGATTGATTGCTCGCCACTGCGAGGTAAATTGCCAGGCAACTCGGCCCCTGATTACCTCTCAGCACAGAGTGCAGTCACACCAGGCAAACCTTGTTGAAATGCATGTCTGCCCACCCCTTCAACTTGCTTGTAGCAGTTATTACTTGCCACCGTTAGCTAGTTCAGCTAGCAACTCTGACACTTGCGGATAAAGGCGAGTTTTTTCCCCCTTTTCTGTACATGCAGTAAATTGTGTTTTAACCTTAATTAAAACAGCTCTGACACACTGTCAGTGTGTCATCAGGATGTTGAGAACATGCAATCACCTCAGCAATTTGTCTACAATTTGTCAAGTCTAAGAATGAAAATTACAGTGAAAAACAAAACAAACAATAGCTGCGTGCACTCACTCGCCTCCACTGTCAATCGAGGTCTTTCAACAGCAAGCTAATCATTTATAATCAATGGGAAAATTAATTTTGTAAATTTGAAGGAGTCTAAGAAAACGAGTATTTTGCCCGCTAGCCCGTTAAAGAAGTGTCAAAATGCCTCAATTATCCCATTTACAAATTAAGCATTATTTCAAAATTTGAATCTACAAAAATTCAAAATACAGAAGCCAGACAACTGAAGTGTTTTGCTGATTTCAAAAGCCTGAATGATTTTTACTGCTCATATCTATTTCATTATCTATTTATTTGTCTTGATTCTTAAACGAGTCCCACTGTTGCTCTCGGGAAAACATTTTAAGTTGTTTGTTCCAAATGTAAAGATCATGACCAGGCTAGGCTGAATATGGGAAAAAAAAGTTACAGGTCCAGTTGAACCAATTCATGCAGATCTGTTTATCCAGTGAATCCTTGGTTGTAAGCAGATTAATCATGATCTGATTTCAACGGACCCTCTACAAGTACATTTGTTAGTAAAGTCTGCCGTCTTTCAAGCCCAGATTGATACCACCACAAAGCTAAAATCAACATTAGATATTACAGGATTTCCCTGACCTGTTGGCATGAAACCACATGAAAAAATATTAGTAAAGCAAATGCCCTGCATGATGTCTGTGACAATCCTTCCTAAAAAAGAAATCAGTCTGCTCACCGAGCCAAAATAGTTATTTCTAATTAAGTCTTCACTTCAGTCTCTATGTCCTGGATCAACTACAGAAGAGGTGGAGGACGGCAGCCATGAGACTCAGCTGATTTCAGTAATAACCAATGTGCCACAGCACAAAGAACCCTCTACGTAGTAAAGGAACGAGAATCATCACCCACCATACACGAGCACCGCCGCCGAGGTGCTTTTGCGGCGAGCGACGATGTTTTTGGCCACGCAGGTGTAGTTGCCCGTGTCTGCCATCCGGGCCTTTCTGATGATGAGGTTGTGGTCGGCCGTGACGAAGAAGTTGGGGTCACTCTCTGGGTTGAGAATGTCTTCGTTCCTCTGCCACTCCACCTGAAAACATGAGTGCATTGAGCGCTGGCTGCATGAAGCCGCTGGTGGTCGACCAACGATGGCGACGGAGGCTTCTGTGGTTTCCCTGCCCCTCTGCACAGACAAGGCCGCCCCATTTTCGATGTCTGCTTGTTTTCTTGCCCTCGCTGCACCCTCCACCCCCCCTGCTGTATGTCAGCTATGTTGCTGCCACTGTAGCTATAACGCCACCTGGAACGCGCCACATAATTGGCCTTTCTTCTTCCTCTCGCCATCACTGTTTTCCCCTTCGGGGATAGCCGCCCTGATGTTCTTTTCCGGTGAACTGTAGTTGACACCACCCTTCCCATTTCCCTGTAAATAGTCCCTGTGCTGGGAAGCTGTGATGGGGTATCCCGCCGCCCCTGATCTCTACAGCATCTGACTGACTGGCCAACCCCTCATTGCATTGTTATTAAAGCAGTTAGTGCTGTTCGGGGACTGGGAGGACACGGCAGATGAGGTGAAACAGCTGGACCCTGTCTGATCCTCTAAACGCCGACACACCGGTGAGAGACATGAAGGTGGGGGCGAGAGTTGCGCTGAGCACGAGCGCACGAGAGACAGAGGACACAGAGAGATGGCAGTCGGATAAAGAATGAGATGGGGAATAAGTGAGGCAAATAGACCCATTAATTATGGATAGGCCTTTAGAGATGCCAAATGGGGAGAGAAGCTTCCTAGATTAACCTGAGTGATGTGACAAGACAATGTGATATACGGCGTCTGAGAGATATGAGAGAGATAATAAATCAATAAAAGGGAATAATTACGGCTGTAATTTATCCAAACGGAGCTGGTTGCTCTGCACAGGAGCTCATCTTGAGCTACTTTTTGCACTTTGTCCTCCCTGTGAGGAAAGGGTAAATGGATCCGCTCCTATAAATATCTCCTGTATCCACGCCTCACCTCGGGTTGTGGCACTCCCTCGGGGGGATGACAGCGCAGCAGCACCTCCTGGTCCAATGCCACCTCTTTACCCTGGGGTTCCTCTTCAAAGTTCTTTCTCAGGTCTGCAAGTCGAAAAAAAAAAAAGAAAGAAGTTGAAGCACAATTAATTAGGACAGGTTGAGCTGAAGTTTCAATTAAATACTTATAACTAGTCATAAAACTTGGCCTGCTGATTTTTTTTTTTTAACAAATGTCCACCCGTGGCCTCCCCTGAGCCCGGCCACTCAGGGACTGGCCGCAGCAACCAGCTTGCTTATTATAAGCTGCCTGGCTGGTTCAGAGAGGCTTGTCTGGTGCCAGAGGGGGATCAAGCAAAAGCAATTGCATTACCCCCTCACTCCTCCCCTCCCACCCCTCTCAGCATCCGCTAGCCTCCAGCATCCATCTGTAGGTTGGAGCAGCTACACGTAAACATGGCTGTGAGGCATCTGGACATGAGCTCCCGCAAGCCCGGCCGGCTGCCCGCGGCTTCGCATTACGTCTCATCGGATACTTGTCATAGAGATGTTCATATCTGGGCGGACTCAGTTACGTCGCTCATGCGCCGCAGCGATTAAGTCCCATCGCGAAAAACCTACTAAAAGTGCTCAAATTTGTAAGTGATGAGGCTGGCTGCCCTCAGACTGCCTGTACCTCACCGAAGGACAACAGCTGATAACATTACTCACGTTTCTGGGCCTTATCGCCGGGTGTAAAACAGACTTCCTCTAGTTCCGATTACCTCGGTGCATTAGCCCTGCAAATTAGCTCTTCTTCAATTCATTTGTTTTATCTATAAGCAAATGTGCCAAAAAACCAATGCTTATAACAGGTGGCATATTCATGGAAAATTTGATCTGTTCAACCAAAGTTTGAGTCAAAGGAGGACTAATTTTTGCTACACGGTGACTTCAGGCCGCCGGTAAACCTCTTTAAACAGATGTTGAGCCTGTCCAGACCCATCACACAGGGGTAACATTCAGACAAGCAGAGCGCTGTGTGACATTTGATATAACTAAAGCCGAAACAACAAGACTGGAGGTGACTCGAGATGTAACAATCCCAAAAGGCTTAAATATGCGCAAGCGTGCGTGCGCTTGCAGAGAAATCCACAATTTCTTATTGAAGCGCACTGTATGGGTGTTACAACTTAGTTTGTTGAGCTCTCAAACAAAGCTGGGTAATGAATGTGTGTTTTCAAAATGTCTGGTGGTTTATAGGGAGAGAGAGAGAGAGAGAGAGAGCGCGCGCAGGAGCGAGCGCTGCATTTGGCTCCATCTCGAATAATGCATATTTATGCAGGGATGAATAGGCAGAATCCTCTAAAACGCTCAAATGTAAGATGGCTTCTTCTAATAAAGCTTTTGAAGCTGCGGCGGGGGATGTGTCTGTGTTCCCCAGACAGGTTTATAACTGCAGCACAGCAATAAATTTGAAAACTGCTTTTATTCCAGTTACTTTCATAGAGATCATGGCTGATATACTGTATCTCGTGAAACGCGCGCTCATGAATGCTCCGGTTTGGTGCTCCACTTTTCTCTTTTTTATTTTTTTTATTTTTTTCATGGCCACTCTTGGTTGAGTGAGGCGTTTTCTTCTCTGCTGGAAGATGATTTTAATAAACTGTAATTGCAACAATTCTATGCGAGGCGGCAGGTTATAATGGCCCCTGGGCTAATTGTAAAATGGAATTTAAGGCCTGTACAAACGGCACGAGAGGAAATAATCATCTTGTCAATATCCTTATAAGCAGGCAGCTTGTTAGGAAACATTGTAAAGACACAGCAAATCGCATTCAATTCACTTACAGGCGATTCTGATGTAGGCCTTCTGGCTCTTCTGGGTCCCAGTGGTGCTCCAGGCGACGCACTGGCACCAGTACTGGTCCAGACCGAAGATCTTCTCCACCTGCTGCCTGGTGATGTCAATTGTCACCTGCATGATCGGCAGCGCTGCAAAGCAAGCACAGGAAGAGCCGTCACGCCGGGGCGAGCACGGGTTCAGCTCTGGTGCGACGGAAGGCGGGCAGCAAAAGAACCGTTGAGATTATTTTTTAAAAAAGGGATCCGAAGGCAGGGAAATGAATCCTCGGATGCATTTTGAGCGCACCTTGAACTAAGCTGGCTAAAGTCATTTGGAAGAGCCGGGAGAGGAAACAAGTGCAGACTGGTAATCATACAGTCTAAAAGGAGAGCGCTTGTTAGCTGAAGAAAATGAGAAGAGTGCCTCGCAGCCATCCTCTGCATTATTTGGACCTTGTTAGGAGAGCAACAGTTTGGAAGCACGGGCTGAATCGACACTTTCCCAAACAAAAATGCGGAGGACGTTTTCTCACACGCAGCCTTAAAATGCAGTTAAAAATAAATCAGAGGAATCACTTGAATCAATTTACACTCTCCATTCAGGCGCCAACAGTCACACGTTCCGCAAACATGGATTAATTGTTTCAGGTAGAAATGAAAATGGGGAGAAGTGAATGTTGATTAGCCTGATGGAGACCAAACACACTCGAGCTGCCAGAGATTCAGACAGAGAAATTTAATTTGCTTTTCTCATCGCAGCAGATCTGAACAGTGAGGTGAGCATCAGCGCTGGGATAATCACTGTCAGATAAAGATTTGGGAGGGCTATGCAGATTTCCAAGGACACTGGGGTTTACTGGACACAGTGGGACAGAAGAACATCTGTATCCTCTGGATTTGACCCCGATACTGCTGGAACACACACCCTGGTTCAATATGAGCAATGACTCGTCTACTTGGAAACCGTTAAAGAAATGTATAGAGACTTTTTATTCCTTTCTGTCTATGTTTGGTACAAATTGAAAAACATCAGGGGGGTAAAAATCCACACAATAAACTGATGAAATGCCGTGTCGGCCGTTTGAGCACCCGAGTTTCTCTCCGTCTTTCAGTTGAACCTGTTCTAAGCACGGGACATTTTCTCACCGCAGAGGAGGCACAACCGTGTCTTTAAGTCTCGGTGGAGAGCTGCTCCTCAACTTGAATTTACATAAAAGCACTTTGTGAGGCTTTCACTCTCTCCTTAAACACTTGATCTGTCTGTAAGGATCATTTCCAACGGCTGCCTGCCCCACCAGCCAAGTATCAAACCTGCACAATAACACGGAGCACACGCGCTTGTACAGATTAGCCTTTCCACCAAAAATTTGGATTGTTTTTTTTTTGAACAATTTGTGCAATCTGCGCCGGCATATGCGAGTCTGCACGGTGGATCCTCCATGTGAGCAAAGCTGCTATGCGGTTATAAGCAGGTGAGAGGGTCCACCCCCACCTCGTCCTATGGATTAGTGTTTAAATCCCACACATTTCTCAACACAAAATCGCAGTTAAAAGTGAGAAAACGTGCAATGAATCCCTCCCTGAGGCACCGCTCTGAGCGTCAACAGAAGCAAACGGTTTCTGCTGCACACTCGTGTTTGACTTGGTAATTCAGCCATTTATCAAAAGGGGACAAATACCAACTACAATAACAATAGCCTTTAACTGTCTGTTTCAAGTTACCTTCCTAGCTAACTAACAAACTAAAGGAAATGTTTGGCAATTTATTTCAATATTTATTGATCCGTTTCAGTAGTTTTGTTGCAGTTGGCTTCCTATTTCCTATTTTTCGACTCTAAATCAGCCCACCAGTCAAAGACAGGAGGGCCCAGATCCCTTTAGTAGGAAGAAGCGAAGGCATCTTCATTTACTGCGTGTTAACGATCATTATCTACAGCACATCCACACGAGACTGCACTGGCAACGGAGTTACTGTTTGGAGAACAAAGGCAGTCAAAATCAATTTGAATCCGTGTCCCCGAAACCTGAAAGTTAAATGGGAAACGCAAAGCCTCAAAAACCATTTGATGGCCTGATTGAGACTGAGCTCACTGCAGCCTGCTTGTACAAAATGATTTGACAAAATATATGAATCCATACATTTCAAATTTGGCAACAAGCCGCGCTCGCTGCTTCTCTGCAGTTTCTCTGCACAGTGGAGATTCGTTTGATTAATGCAGACCCGGCTCCCGCTTTGAGCTACAGGCTGAAAAGAATAAAGATTAGTATGGAAATGCAAAGCATGAACAATAGAAACCTGAGGTGAGAAATCCAAAGAGGAGCAATTTGAAGCTCTGCTTGCCAGGGTAATTGCATTCTGTTTCCTTATCTCTTCCTGTCTCCATAATTACCTGCTTTCTGTGTCTGACACCTTCCAGTAACACACTGCAGTGAGTCAGTCTGTCCAATTCCAGTCCAATTAATAAGCGGGACAAAATAATCTAATCACCTTGTGAACAAAATAGCAGTGTAATTTTAAAGCAGTTCATAATGATTGGACAAGCTCTTCGCTGTTGTTCACCTTTTCCCACTCGGACCACATGAAGTAAAGCAAAACTTTAAGAAAATCACTCAAATTACTGATACAACAACCACACTATTGATTCATAAAGAGCTGCGCACGTCCACGGGGCTCTGACACACTTATGACTCAACTATATCATATCGATTTCTTAAAGTATGCTTGGCTGCCTCCAAGGTGTCGGGAATTAAAAAGAGAGAATTTACACCTCCTTTCCAGCAGGATACAGAGTATGCACTTAACACTCCTCTAAAAGATAATTAAAACATGGCACGATTCCCCCAGTCTTGGGTTTGATGTGCAGCCCATTTATAAATGAGCTCATATCCCAAACCTCAGTTAAATTACTGTGAATCTTAAAGGGTGATTGCATGACTGACACGGTATAAATCCTGGATTCATAGCAGGAACGCCACTGAGTTGACTTAAATTAGAATTTTTTTAAATAAAAATGGCTGAACTTATTGATAATAGTTTAAAAAATGAAACAACTGATGACTTCCATATGAACAAATGTTGTGCATGTTTGGGAAAAAAAGATGCACATTAAGTGTGTTTCCACATCATGGTTGGAATTCTGGTGTTTCAATTATCTATGAGACCGGAATTCTCAGGATGTGGCCATCACTCCCATGTCTGCGCGCCCATTTCCCATCTGTTCATCTTCCTAAATATTTTGAAAAATACAGCACTGCAGGGATCCCGAAAAAGGTCTGGTCCTGCAGGCTGCCGTTTTTATACTCATGTATTTTGAGTTATTGTATATATCCCACAGCATCAATACATTTTGCTCCCTGTGAACAGGGTCAAGCAAAGCTCTCTGCGCAGCTCCCCAACATGTCCTCCCCCGATTCTGAGTGAAGTTCATCCCGGCCAACTCGCCCGCGTCCCAGTTTCACACAAACATGAAAGCAAGCACCGTGTTTTGCCTCCAGACTTCCCGGGCTTCAACAAAGGGAATGGAAGAAATAAAAAGCAGTGCCGAGTGGCTGAGATCACAAATTCACCAACCTTCCTCAAGTGTGATGGATTCTTCTCTAAAATCTTTGGGCGAGGAAGTACAAATCAAACTAGAAGTTTGGCACTGGCGGCCCCGCACTTCACTCTAATCTGCTGCAAAGGGTAGATGATTTACACATGCATCTTATTCTGGTGCAAGAAGAAAAAAAAAAACCCACGTGGAGACGAGAGCGGAGACATTGTCAGCGGAGTGGATGAATTTTCCGGAGACAACGGGGGCTCAACACTCACAGGGTAAACATCATTGGACTCAATCCCGCGTGAGCCGATATTGGCCTTGTGTCTGTGTGGGACTTTATTTTTCTCTTGCCGACTCTTGTTTTCGCAGGCTGTGACCTCAATTCCATAGGGGTCATTTGCTTATCAAAGGCAAAGACTGGAACTTGCAGGTCCTGAGTGTGTGCTCATTGAAACCAAGGAAATTCAATTAGGTGTCATCCCTGCTGTGTGAGAGGCTGGGATTCGTCTGTGGGTATGGAGGGAGGGGGATTAGGGTTGGGTGACTCGACATCGGGGGATTGCACCATTTCAGCATGGATTTCACAATGGGTGAGAGGGGGACCTCACAGATGAACGCTTTTAAAGATGCAGTGTCTGCACATCCCGGCTACCAAAGGCGTACTCGAACAGTTTCATTTCCTCCCAGTGGTTCTATTTAGAACTGAAAAGCATGGGGGTAAGCTCGATACCATGAGCGTCCAGAGCTTCTTTTCAAAGCATCCACAATGCACTCTTTCTCAGACCAATTACTCCAACCTTTTATGTTCTGCCAAGCTTTCATAACACAGTCTGAGCTCCCGAGCCAGTTAAAATCTGCTAAATCCTCTACAACATTTCCACAAGTAAATAGCCCAAAGTTGACTCCAGGTCACAGGGCCAAGGTCATTACTGCTTCCTTGTCCTGTCTCCAGACTTTCATTACCATATAAAGCAGGCCGATGATGGGTGGCCCTCGCTGGGTGACACGTAGCACCGAGAATGGCAGGTGGCGCCGTCTCCAAACAAGGATAAGGTGGCCTTCTGAGTGAAGCATGGCTCTATTAAACAGCAAGAGAGAGACGAGAGGAGGGGGAGGGCGAGAAAACCAGAGTTCACAGCAAATTCAACAGCCAGGCCTCCCATTCACTGGCTTTCAGGGAAAGGCTGCGACCGGAGTCAGTGGGACAGTGTTCTGGGTCAAGGCTCTGCCTGCGGTTATGGCCCGGCTTTTCAAGAGCTTCTTTTGATTGAGCTGTCCATTTTCCAAAAGAAATGCGGGCTGCAAGGCCCCCGCTGATGCGCTGAATGTCGTTACAGATTATTCATGGCTGACAAACAGGCGAGCAGGTAGTGGTCCAATCAATCCGGCTAGGTTCACTCCAATGCCACTCCAAGGAGATTCAGGTGCAGCGCGGCCGGTGGGAGGAGGGAAATGTGCAGGACAGGAGACGCGCTGATGAAAGTCACGGGGTAAAGCGATATGACAACGGGGCCTTCGTTGCTAAGTGACTGAAGCCTCTTTAACCCTTCGTAGGCCATTAGGAAGACACTGTGTGGAATCATACGACACCACGCTGCATATGTGATGCAGTTTTAATAAAGCGACGTGACCCCCTCACCTCCTCCAAAACACAGTAAAGTGGCCCACAGTCAGCAAGGCTCAGGCAGCCGGAACCGGGTAGTTTTCCTGTCAGTTTGATTTTAAACATAGCAAAGCATCCTGGGAAGGTTTAGAGGGCTGTCATTCAATAAATTAGAGTTAGACATGATTTAATCCTCCCAAAGGCTTTTTAAAAACAAATTGTGCTCCTTTAAAAGAAGGTGAATCATTGGTGCCGCATAATAATTTTATTTCAGTAGTAATAACAAATAAGGATCATCGCACACGCCGTGTCTTGAAGAGTGAGATCTTTGCTCCGCTAGTGATTTCACTGCCATATGTATTCCTGACACAACACTGAGCTGTTCGCGGGATTTCGCAACAATGCAGCACTCGGAACAAACAAGCTCGGATTGTGTTTTTAGATGTGCAGGTGTTCGCAGCTTTGGAACGTGATAATGAATTGATGCGCGAAACTTCAAAATAGCTTTTCCCGCGTATCCGAGGTCTTCACGTGGCAGAAGTTGGAAATATTTCTTTTGAAACTGTCTTGTTCATCCTGAAGTGTTGTCAACGGAGACCACACAAAAGAACATCCTTAACATTCCTCCATTTCCACTAATGAGCTTATCCAACGTTTCCAAACACACAGACTGTGACGCTGCCCGCACCAAAGCACAATTGTAGTAATTACCCTTAATCCAATATTTTGACCCTGATGATTGGCAAGAATGTGATGTTCTGTGCACGTCTGTTACCAGACCGGCACCGGCTGCTGCTTTATCTCTCACACACACCTTGTTCCTTGTCGGATGAGACCATGTCGGAGGTGAAGGCTCGCAGCGCTCTGTCCCCTGTTTCCATTAAACTTTGTGGACTGGGAGGATCTGATAGAACGTTGGCCACATGAAAGCCACGATAATTTGCTCAGGCTAACATGTTTCTCTCCCCCTTGTGTGACACGGCCTTGGGCACTGAAATAAACAAGGAAAACCTACTCCGGGTCAATCGCTCTCGTTCCAAACCAGCTGTCTGTTGGTTCTGTTCCATGAAATAGCGAGCAGGGATTTTACATTTTACTTTAGTTGCAGTTTTGTGCATTTTGTCAATTTCTAGACATTGGAAATGTGCGAGAGTAAAAGTAAATATTTCACAAAAACCAAACCGCATTCTGTGAACAGCCTGGGGGAACTACCAAAAAAGTCTACATTCTTCAACGTCTCTCCCCTCCTCCAAGTATTCCACACAGTCAAATTCAAAGTGTGCTCCCGAAATAGCCGCTCCTTTTGGAGATAATGACTCATATATCAGGCTGCCTTCACAGGGACTCAGGCGGACCTCAGACAGTGAACTAGACGTGGATGAGACACGGACAGAAAGGCGGCCAAAGAATCTGCTGTTTGTGACATATTTCCAAAAACACGACGAATCCACGGCGGACAACCAACACAATCATCTGAGTTCATTTTTATTTCCAGTTAATCCCTTAGAGTTATCTCAGCCAAATGTTTCCTGTCTATTCTACTACTCATATAACCAATTCTACAAGAAAGTCACATAAAATATGATATAATCCATAAATTATTGTGAAATTTTAAAGTAAAATGAAGCTTATAACAAATAAAGATGTCAATGGCCTGTTTAAGCTTTCTTTTAGTGGGATGATATAAACACTCACAAGTTATGAATCCTTGGAAAAGGATTCTTCGGTTTTCCAGGTTTTGGTGAAAGAAAGAAAGAAAATATTAAGTTTATACATTTTAATGAATCACCAGTTTACAAAAGTGTTACAGAACTCCAGAGTGAGTCGCTGGCACCGTCACTAAACCTCTTTTCCCCAGCTGCCAACAACTACTCCAGAGCCAGTTTTTCCTGCTGAGGAAATTATTTTGGTTGTCAAAACGAGACCACCTGGTTCTAGAATAGGTACAAGTGGTGACATATTTCTGTCGGAAAAAACAAGTTTCAGTCCTCCATTCAAGGGAACGCGTAATTGAGGGCAGCTGTGGCTCAGTCAACACTCGCGGAAGAAGATGCTGAAGCCCAAATGGCTCCTGACGGGGCCTCTTCACTGTGTTTGGGCGGTTCTCTCTCCCAACAGGCTGGTGCCAGGGGGGCCAGCCGTCGGTGAGTGAATGGGTGAATGCGGATGTGTGAAGCACTTTGAGAGGTCAAGATGACAAGAGCGGATGTTCCAGGCAACACAGGAACGGAGTGACAGAATATGGTGTGACAGAGCAAGAAAGAAATGAAATCTGAAGGGCAACAAGCTGCGCTGGGATCCGAAGAGAAAACAACTTTAAACACCAAGTTGGAGTTGAATAGTGCCCCACTCTTGACGGGAAAGAAAACATTAAGTATGTCGGCTTCAAATAAAATGACAGTGCTTGACATTGTGTGATTATTAAATTCCAATAGTGTGAATATTAAAAAAAAGAAGAAAAAGAAAAGAGAAGCAGATAGCAGGCGTCAGTGTTGCACTGCCATTGAAATAAACCCTCGACTTTCTAGAGGACAAATGGTTCTCCACAAGTCCAACCCTTTCTTTCTGTGGCTCACGAGTGGCTCTCCATCAGCTGCAAAGGCGCAGCACTGGAGAACTCTTGCAAAAGAACAAAAAAAACAACCCAGAATTATTACAACATCTTTCAAGAGTCATACCGGGGACCCTCATGTGGCTCCAGTGGCCTCTCTGTGGTTCCAGTATGGACGATGGTGTCGAGTCCTGAATCAACTACAATGTGACACGTCAGGGAAAGAAGTGCTGCACATGCGTTGGGCCTTTAAATATTAATTTTCTTTGTTCAAATGTGACTGTATTAATAATTAATGCAGCAGATGCAAGACGGAGCATTGTGGCCTTTATAAATAACCTGGCGTTGAAAACAAAGCCAAGGAAAGAGAGAAAGCACGAGGCAGACCCCTGAGCTGGGTGTGATATCAGCGCTGCAAGATTTGTGAGCTGGAACAGAAATACTGTTGACAATATGGAAGCGGATTTGCAAGGCGACTTGAAAAAAATCTGAATTTCTGGCTAGCTGTGTCTGTAAAATGTCACCGTTTAAAATGTATGTTTCCAATTTCAAGGCCTCCCATGAAGAATTTACTCGCTACAGAGCTAGAATTCAACAGTAACCTCGAGGTATCCAGTCAACTCTTACATAATTTAAAGGGCATCCTTATGAAGCACTTAATAACTTTAGAGCTAAAAAACGCTCATGCCAAATTCCCCAATTCGTTTTTACGGGCGTTTTTATATAACCAAGTCGTATACGGCCATCTCGCGTCGAGGGTGGAACGGAAAGCTCGTCTCTGCCCTTTGCACTTTGAAATCTCTTAAAGGATAGAAAAGGAAGGGGGGAGTGAACAAAAGGCTTAAAAAACAAAGCCCACAACACTGCCGGTGATTTAATTATTAATCTGAATCACATAAAATCCCCCAGATTGCATCCTGATGGCTCCCAGACCAGGCTGATGCTGTTACACTCAGCACGCCTCATTGAACATCCGCCCTGGTGAAAAGGTTCCGCTCAAGCACATGCGGACCCCCGCGTTCTCTTGTTTGTTCGATGGCTCGGATCCCACGTCACCGAACCCAGAAGCGTTGCATCTGGGCAGGGACCCGCCCGTAATGGACCACTTCTGTTGATGTTTTTCTTTTACCCCTCTTCTCATTCACGAGCCATGACAGATTTGGATTCCTCCATTTTCCACTCTGTCACTCATCTGAAACGAAGTCCGGCAGGTCTCAAACACACACTCCCTCCACTGTTCTCCACTGACAATCAAATTCCAAGGGTACAATGTAGATGCAACATACTTCGACGCCTTTAGATATAAAAATATCGCAGCTGCTCGTCTCAGAATTTGCTGTGTCTTTTACTTTACAGAGAACTTCAAGTGGAGACTGAACCTATGCTTCCTCCCTCTCCACGCTGCACCCAGGACACCCTGCAGCTCCTGGTTTTAAAAGAAGCAGAGCGGCGAGCTGATGTTTGTTCGAGCTGTGCGTAAAATACAGATACCGAAAGTCTCCTCAGGGCGAGACACACAAAGCATTAACTGTCAGCTACTGAGTTCTTGTGCCTATCACACATCTCCGTGGACTATTTAGCTGCCAGCTCCCTCGCTGCAACTCCCAACTTCACGATTTTAAGAAGAGTTTGAGCGGAGCAGGTGTTGACTGACAGCCCAAACTCCCGCTCTGACTCCGTTTGTCAGCAAAACACATGAGACCTTCAGTTCCATTGAAGAAGACGGTGGTAAAAAAAAAAAAAGAGGAATTGAATAATAGTGGAAATGACATAAAAGCTCTGGATGCGTT
This sequence comes from Takifugu flavidus, assembly GCF_003711565.1. NCBI lineage: Eukaryota > Metazoa > Chordata > Actinopteri > Tetraodontiformes > Tetraodontidae > Takifugu > Takifugu flavidus. The sequence goes on along the minus strand of NC_079528.1, from coordinate 2,036,740 downwards.
AGCGATGATAGAATCTGCACTAGTTTGGCCTGAGTTTGCAGCAGCAGGACATGCCTGTGTCAAACATGCAAAGCTTTCCAAATTTTGTCTGCCAGAACACCGAGAGGCCATATTTTAATGTCGGTCAGATGACAACGCATGGAGCTCCCCACATTTTCCAGGACTTACTCTTAAGGTGAAGTGAATTCTCCATCTCCATTGAAAAATGCTGCTTCACTTATGGGCGATTACTGTGGTCCAATGTCCTCACATGCATTTTGCTTATCGCTCCTACTTCAAAGGTATAAAACGTCAAATTCAGCACGATGGCGCAGGCTTTTTATAAGCTTGAAAGGGACCTATAAACGCTGGCTGGAAGCTCAAATTCTGCACAAAAAACAGTTAAACCAGTTGGGTTTGAACATTACTGGGTTCAGCCTGAAAGTGCAACATGGCTGTCAAACACAAAAAAGTAAAGACTTGGAAATGTTTTTGGTGGAAAGACAAAGGCCGCGTGTGAATATGAGAGAAAGAAGCATCACCACAATGGTTTGACGAATGCTAATTATTATTCACTTTTGTTCCCCTAATTGAAGTTAATTATAAAATTCACAATTGTCGATTGTCAAGTCACAGCAGAGGCACAGAGACAATGGATTCCCAAACAAGACTACATAAATACGGACTTGTTCTGATGTTTCTCGACGCCCACTTTGTTCACTTAACATCCGTTAACCCTGCAGAGTTGTTCCATTGCCAATTTAAAGGTAAAACCTTGGTAGTTTAGTCAAAATACTGGAACCTCCCGTTTCAATACATGACAAAAACGTGACTTTTACGGCTGACTGAACAGAAGTTTTAACTCCCTGAACCGTGACTCGGTGGTGTCGATACCGCAATAAAAGTTTGTTGTGAATAGGCCGCTTTTAAAAATAAACCTATTAGGTTGATCAATCGGCACAGATGCTTTCTTTGAAAATTCCTTCAGCCTTGCTATTTTCCCCACAGCTGCACACACAACGTGCGCTTGTCTCAAGGCCAGACAAACACACACGATTCAGTGAAATCCACCGTGACTTCTGAGGTGCGTAGCAGCGCTTTGAGCTCAGCACACGTGCGGGCACTGCGCTGCCCCGCCTCAGAAGCCCAACACAACACGCTAGCAGATGTGTCACGGGAACAATTCACCTAACCATCTGTTTTTCAGTGCTTCATTGCCAAATACTCGCCTCTCTGTCCTGCAACCAAGGACAGAATGAAATACAGCTACCATTATGGAGAAGCAGCTAATAATGCATTATCAATTAGTCCCCTTGGCTACTGATCGATGCTTAGCAGGTGGTCCAAGGCCATTTCATTCATTTAGGACTATATTGTCCTTCTCCAACCCCCAACCAACCCTGAATCTCCTATTTCTTTCTGTTCATTAGAACCCCACTCTCAGGCCTATCACGTTTTACTTAAAGTGCAGCAGGACTGTTCATCAATATTCCATTAAAGATCATGCTTAATTACTGTTGCCCAGCCCCAGCACCATTAAGAAGACTTTTTTTTTGAGGGGGGGTGGGGGTGGGGGGTGACTTGCTGCGTGTTGTATTCACATTTTATTAAATGTCATTCATGTTATGCACCTTCTTGTAAAGGTAAAAGGTATTTAGCTGCATCCAGGTTGCTGACCTATACCAGAGATGTACAAGGTAGAGGAGGACGTCGGAGTGAGAGAGCTTCTTGGCTGCTTTAATGCTGCGGATAAGTCTTCAGGTATTAAAATAAAGGTTGTAGATCATTCCAGCTAAGCCAGGCTTATCCCTAACCTAACTCCAAAATTAAATATGTCATCACATTACGATCCAGGATCTTGTCAGGAAATACAAATTTTCCACAAATGAATCCTCGCATTAGATTTGGAAAGTGATTTACTGACGTCCGGCCTAGTTTCTGACAGAGTGTCAGGGGCTGATAATAAATCCACGGAAAGACCGAATATGTTTTTATGTGAGATTGTTTGTTCAGTGGTGAGTTTGATTCAGCTCTTAACATCCCTTCTCTGACGTGGATGAGCATTGCGGTGGGCCTCATTTTATTTCCTCTCCCCTTTTTTCTGGTTTCACTGTAGAAATCTTGTAAACATCCACTTCAGTCGACAAAGAAAATATGATCTCTCCATCTTTATAAGGCAGTTGCTAAAGGTTTATTGAAATAGAAATGTGGAATGCATGCATTTTCCACCTGAGAGGGTTTGCATTAGCCGCGACAAGGCGACTTGTCGATCAAAATCGTTTCCATCAATGGTGGCAGATGAAATGCAAACACAATCAAATCAGCCTGGCCGATAGCACAATCCTCCGCTCAAATGCCAATCTCCTCTCTCTTCATTATGTGTCTGATGAGAAATCATAGTGTGGGAGAATCTCCTAATCTTGGCAAACACGCTGTCAGCATTGATTTGCACAGAGAGGATATGTCTTTATTAGGGCTCGCCAGACGTCTCCGTTTCCCCGGTTCCATAAAGGATGACCCGGAGAAGACGCGGAGCTGGCTGGAGCTTTGGCAGCAGTCACAGCCATAACAATTGAGATAAGTTACTGAGGACAGGTAATGAGAGCCAATAGACTCACTGATGGATCAATATTGGACACTGATACCAGAAGAGGAAGGACAGATTGTGACATCTCCTTTTTTTATATATATATATTTTAGAGATACTTTTGAGACAAGTGGCCATGTGTGTGAGTGTGTGTGTGTGAGTGTGGTTGACAGAACACAAAGTGGTGTCAGTAACTGTAACTGTCAGCACAGTCGGCCAGAGCACCTCTTTTGTCTCGACTGCACTGAATCAGTTTCAACAAACACAGCTGTCTGATGAGGCCAGAGGTCACGTCTTCTGCTGAGCGTTACCCACCTGTCATGTCTCCCACCTCCTCCGAAACATGTTGGCACTTCAGTCCTGACTTGGTTATTAATTTAAAACCTTCCAGTTAGGGTGCAGGTTTGAGTGGGGCACGCTGGGATTCAACACAGATGGTACAAGTGTTGAATTTTGACACCGCTGTGCCGGATGTGCTCGTCTCCATCAGCAGCCTGTTCCTGAGATCACCGCACCTGAGCGCTGGACTGATTCTGCTCCCTTTGACCCGTCTGTACGGCTCACCTGATATATATCAAAGCGATAAGAAGAAGAGGACTTGGGCAACAGTGGCCTGTAGAATTTTTAACAAAAGCGAGACATGTAGCCACATTTGATGGCCTTCACTTTGTAAACAAACGAGCAAAAAACCCATATCAAGAAACACCCTAGCTTTCTTTCATTAATAAAAACACAAATTATTCATGACGCTCCAGTTTCTGGATCCCTTTTCAAACAAGTTTTTTATGGTTGAGGACACTTGTCCATCAAACATTTAAAAAACAAAAACAAACCCTAAAACAATCATGGCTGACTGATCCACAACTGGAGCCGGATTTGCATTACAAAGCATAAGGGATCCTTGATAAGAATTCCCTCACCAGGATGATCACGGCAGCCAATCAAAGTGAGGCTGAGCTCTCAGGGGTGCTGTTTCTTGGTCACCTGGGTGCGCAGTGTTTATATCACTGAGTGTTAATCAGAGAAACAAGCAAAAATTCTGCAAAGCACCGCAAAAATAAACAACCAATGGGAGACGGCGGGTATTTCTGAGAAATCATGAATATTCCCAGTTTGGTTTTTGGGTTAGGGTTAGGGTTAAATGGATGATGGCAATCTATTTTTTTTTTTTGGCAACTTGGCTTTGTCTCAAAGTCCTCAGGCCTCTCTCTTCAAGGTGTAATATTGATATTGGCCAGCTTCTGGGGTAACATGGTTGCCTGGCAACAGGTCCGGTTTTAGAGCCCGGTATGACTGTGACGACAGGGGTGTGAGAAGGGACAGACAAGCCTGTCCTACACACATGCACAGACACACACTCTGCGTGTGTGCTTCTTTCAGGAAAAGGGGATTAGAGGGAGCCATCAGTAAACTCCTCTGGGCAGCGGTGCCATTAAACTGCACAAGTGTTGGAGGGATCGATACGGGTACCTTGGAGCAGCTCTACCTCTAGACAACCAAGTGTCCTTCATACCTGCACCACATATGACCCATTTACCATCAAAGTGTGAACAGACAGTGGTATGGGAGAGCCTTTGTGCTTCCAAGAGGCTCTCCCAAGCCACGGCTCCCTCAGTCGCTTCAGGGGTCTGCTGCACCCCAGCGGGACGGCGCCATTTCATAGATAAATAAACGCGGACGATTACAGGTAATGACCGTCGTCGTTAAATGATGGCAGAGCACCGGTTTGGTATCCTGACGTTCTCATAAACCCTGTTGCAGTTTACGGAACGTGTCGTGTTCTTGACCAAAATCAGTGTTGTCCAGCGCTGTCACTGCAAGCTGCATAAAACCAGATTCAACAAATAAATGTGGCTTCTTTTTTTTATGCGCTTGTACAACCTGCCTGTAATCTGCGCCTGGTCGTGCTGTGCAATGGTTATTGCTCACAGTCAAACCTCATTAAGATAACCGCCACACAGTTTCAGCGGGTCGGCCTACAAGTTCCCTGCATTTTCTCTCTTTCAATCACATTTAGTTGAGTCTGAACCAAAGGAAATGATGTCATATTCTCTCATTAACACCCAAAGCGACTAATTCCCGCGTGCTGCGAATCACAAACTTCTAAAGCCAGTTTGTGTTTATTTTAAATCAGCTGCCTGCAGGACGGCTCACTTCATCCTGCTGTTCTGCTGTCACGCGTGTCTGCGCTCCTTTATTTATCCACCCATCCTGTCGCCGCTTACTCATAAACCGGCTGAATAGAATCCTTATCTCGGCGTCAAAAAGGTGGAGACATGGGTATTCTCTTCCAGCCTGGAGAAAAAAAGAGCCATCTCTGAATCTGTGATATTTGAAATCCTGAGGAAAGAATAACGTGGTGAATGTATAAACACAGTGACTGACGAAAGCGGGAGAGAGAACTAAAACCCTTGTAGCTCCATTTTCAGCAATTATTTATTAATCCTACAAGGGTTGGTGGGATTGGCAGCTTCACCTCCCTCAACAACAGGGAGAAGTGGTAGAGCTTATGAAAGAACACGATAAAGGAGACGCTGAGAGAGACGGAAACTGATCGGATCACTGTCGACTCGCTGACCATCCTTTATTAATAATCCACAAGTGTTCCCCCGTGTTTCGCTTACTTTGTCTCCAAAAATAATTAACATATCAATCGCTCTGCCTGACTCTGTGTCCCGAAAAGACTCCAGCGTTCAAGATGGGGCCTCGTTCAGGAGGCGAGTCAAATCCAAACAATGCAAGAGCGCGTGTGACTGGCAGCAGGGTCGTGATATGACAGGCTTCCCTCACCTAAATCAAGGCTTACTTGACTAACTGGAAGTGCAGGCCCATCAATCAAAGTCAGAGTATGGACGAGTGTCGACACAAGGATACTCACCCCATCACACTGAGGCAAATGTACTGATTCATTCATCAAGTTTAAAATTCAATCATGTTGACTTTTGCCATTTGTGTTTGACATTCGGTACTCAGATAAATAAATAGATATGTACCCCATAAATAATTAACTACTTGGTGAAACCACACTACTATCTATAAATGATTCATTAATGTTGATCCTTTCATTAATTCCAGAGGCCCTAGGACATGAACACACACCTCAGCAGTCACACACGCCACTGGTTTGTACTTTGTCCCCACACACGTGCGCACAGGCGTCGAGTTTACGACCCATCAAAGCACGACATGTCAGCCATTACCCACTCTGAGTTGGATGAACTAAAGTTTAGTTCATTGGTTGAACTAAGAGTTTAGAGGTTGAACCAAGTTTAGTTACTAAACTCTCAGTTCAACCTCTAAAGGTTTTGTTTTCCTTCGCATGCAAAAATAGTTTGGATATTTTAAAAACAAAAGGCTCGATATGAGGTTGTGAATAATCAGGCTTTGTTTGTTTTGGGTTTTTACATGACTAATTAATCAAAATCAGCCTTATTTTGACAGACAGAGTAAATATTAGTGTAAACAGTGTGTGTGTGTGTGTGTGTGTGTGTGTGTGTTTATGTTTATGTGTGTGTGAGAGAGAAACAGGCACTCTTTTTGTTAATGTCAGGGTTTTTCCTCCCACTCAGGAGCGTGGGTTACTGAAGTGTTATTTGAATACATTTTTGATCAAAAATCTGTGTATATAGAAATATTGAGGCAAACATCCTGCGTGAAAGCTTATAGGCCTCTAAAATGATTCGTATCGCTGTCGGATCACCTTTCACAGACGTGCTGCTCACAGTTGGAGGAACCAAATACCACATGCTGTAAAATAAAATTGTTTCTTTTTGGCCATGAAGATAGAGTGAAACACGCACGGCCACGTGTGCGCCTGATTCAGCCCCTTAAAAAATAAGGGAGGCATCTTTTATTCATTTCAGTGGAAAGAAGAATGGGTGGACTGAATTTGTCAATCACCGCTGCATCACACTGTCATCCATGATTGTGACACTAATGGAGGAGGACTGCAGCATGATGGCAACAAACGGGTCTCCAAGGTGACGGGGAAGATGTGTGAGGCTGAAACCGATGAACTTATTATGAAACTGCCAGGAAAAGTGGGCCTGAAGATGAGCTAATTCCCTGCATGCAAACCTTTAAATGTATACTGTATATGCGGAGTCACGAGTGTCACAACACCGATTAACACGCTGGCTTGCTACCAGCACATTGGGAAATAATGGCACGATTAAATGTGGCGGGTACCTGTTGCCGGGTCGACGGTCCGCTCGATCAGGTGGTCGTCCTGGTGAACCCACTCGCCGTTGCACTTGAAGTAGATCTGCGTGGCTGGAGTGGAGCGGCAGGTCAGCGTCACCGGCTTGTTCTTCACGATGTACTCATCTTCCGGCTCCACCTGGAAGTGAGGCAACAGGTCGGAGAAGGCGGCAGGAAGGGTGGCGGTGGCCGCGTGCTCGGCACCTTTAGGGAGGGAAGAAGAAATCGGGATTTTAGAGGGATGCAGATAAAAAAAACTTGACTGACTGTTTTCAGCAGTGCTAAAATGCAATATCTGATGCGGAGGTTTGCTGAATTATGCAGAAGATGACAGAGACTGAGCGATACAGGAGAGATGTGGCAGAGAAACGCCAGTGACAGTGGCCTTGTGAACAGTGCCCCCCCCCCCAGCCCTTAGTCACGTCCCTTTCAGATCACTGCCGAAGGAGTGACGGCCATAAATCCCTTTTCAATGGCGAGGCCTCTTCGCACCATGTTCTTTAACCAATACTCTCAACTCTACAGCCACTGAGCAAGGCAGCGCAGCTGGCACAGAGGTTACAGGTGACTGACAGATGCTGTGTGTGTGTGTGTGTGTGTGTGTGTGTGTGTGTGGTGTGTGTGTGTGTGTGTGTGTGCTGTGTGTGTGTGTGTGTGTGTGTGTGTAGACATTGGTTGCAAATGCCTGTATGGATCATGAAAGACAACACACGCTTTCCTAAAAATAAAATGTTTTTTCAGGAATAATAATAATAATGATGATAATTTTCCTGATTGTCACTTTTTCACTTGTGAAAGCAGCACTGCAGTAGTGCCTGCAGACTGGAGACCATTTCATCTGTGCATGAACCCACAGAAACTTCCTGTTGGTGTAGATTTATTGAACTGTGATTAAAATGTGAGCATTCAGCTTTTACATTGGTTTTATACTGAGTATAAAATAAATAAAATGAAGTGCTGCAGTATCGGCCTGTAGTGATTGACTGAGACCAGCAACAGGGACTGAGAACTGGAATTAGAGCTTTGCGGCGGTAAACAATTGTCAATTTTGTAAATCATTAAAACGCCTGGAGTTTGTAAAAATGTCACTGAGCTTGAAAAGAGAAAGGGATTTTAACACGGATGTCATTACATTTTCAGGGAACATGCTGGAAACCGCTCAGCGCTGATTGAAAATATCAGATCAACGGTGCGTGCATCCTTCCTCCATGATGTCTCCTTTTACTCCAAACATATTAGACTTGCATGGGAGGAACAGCAAGACGAGAGACAACCAAGCAGGAAGAGGAAAATAACCTCTTTACAGCGCAGACACTCAGGGGAGACCAGTAAAGCCCAAAATAAAACCCCTTTAAAAAGGAGTGCAATATTAATTTACCACCCTCAACCCAATATGGCCGACACACTGCGCATTAACAGTCTCCATCCCTCCCTGTGCGGCGGGAGTCCACATTTCTGGTAATGAAAAGGCAACACTCGCGCCGACCGTTCTCTCCTCTCCTCTTCCTGGGTCAGGGATAATATTGTGCTGCAGCATAAGCACCGACGGTAGGATGAAGACATTATCTGTCAGTGCCCCCCCCCCACGCACACACACACAACACATTAAATTAATGTCTCTCCTTTGTCTGCTGTTTTTCGTTGCCCGTGTGTGCTGACTTGTTAATTCATCAAGACGGAATACAGCGAAGCATGCCGCCGCCGCCACCGCTGAACCCCATTAATGTTTCCTGTACATGTTTAGCTCTTAATGAAAACTAAATGTTCTGTGTCCAATGAACGACATAGATCACTTGCTGACACTTTCCCTTCTTTCCCACCCATTTTCCCGCCATGTTTTCTGATTGCATTAGCAGAGGAGGCAGCGTCATTAATATGGCAGCTCTCCATTCAAAACAGCACATCTGATGTTACTGACTATTCGTAGTGCTGCTTCTCCATCAGCGTTTAAGGAAAGGTCAGAGGTCATCGTGATGGGAGTACAATTCCTCTAATGGGCGAGTCCAAACTTTGCTAATAAAGAGCAGGGGACCATTAGGTCAGGTGGTTTCAGAGCCTGCTGGATCTAATGAGGAGACCCTTCCTCTAATGGGCCAGCTTCCAGCTTCGTGACTGTAGCCATTAGGCGGCCTAGCCGACCCTCCAGAACAGCTCGGTGAAACAGCGGGCGCGGTTCGCCTCACACCTGCCAGGTTAAGCATCTCATCGTGGACAAATGATGTTTGTAACTGGATCAAGGCAAGTGCGCGTGCGGGGCCGCCAAGTCGGCAGGCTTGATGAGCTCCCTAACGCGCTAACGTGCTGCCGGCGTCCCATTTAGAGGGGTCACATTCAACAGGAACTCTCAACTTTTGATGATGTTTCAATTTGTGTTTGTGTGCATGCGCAGCACCGCTGGGACAAGGGGGGGTTAGCCTTCCATTTTACTACATGCGCGTTAGGTTAATGAGGTTAAACACGTAATTTCTTTGGAGAAGTAAATCGTCATTTTATGGGAGGGCATTCTAGTCACGCAGCACTTTATATCAAACCCATAATGGAGGGCTGATGCGTAGTAAATTGGCTTAGATTATTGTCATGACACAATGTAGTTCAAAGTCAACGTGCACACGCATGCACGTGCACTCACACACGGGGAGTATCAGACACTTAACAGACTGCTCACAGGTCATTGCATATATCAAATAGACATACAGCAGCACTATAAGAATTGCATTAGATGCCAGTGAATGTAATCAGCTAAAGCCGCCATTAATTCTCAGACACATCTGAGTCCACGGCCAGATCGTTTAGCACAAGCACACACAAACAGCAAACACAGGACTCTAAATGGCTCCCTGGTTGATCATTCGTCCAATGAAGATGATTTAATTGATGCAACATGCACGCTGAGTTTGCAGTCCCCAGAGGCGGTAAGTGTGTTCCCTCCTGTGCAGTTTCCAAACACTTACACGAGTCCAGAAAATCATTTGGATTCTTCCGGCAACGTGCGAGGGGGAACTACATTGGTTTATTTAGTATTTTTTGCGTGTGCAGCTGCTATTCTCTCTCGAGACCCATCAAGTGACCTAAAACATAAATATGCGACCACGCAAACGCAGCGAGGGTGCACCAGGTGTCAGCGCGCTGATCCATGATGTCCAAAGCAGATTTCCTCCCGAGCGCTGACCCCGAGTCCCCTCTGCCCAGCTGACCGCGCCAGCTCCCGTGTCTGGGACAGCGAGCGCGTCCACTAGGGGAGGAGATGATGGGGAGGTGCACAAAGGTGCGTTTAAAAATAAAACAGGCAACTTTTTGTTCCTGTAAGCTCTGTAACTCTATATAAAAGACCCCGATGCAGCCGTAGAGGCTTCACAAGTGCTGCAGCTTTGTGCACATCTCGCGTTACCATCTGTCTTCAATACTTCATAATGATTTTTGCTTTCACGACAGATACTGTGTCTTTTCCAGGATTGTTTTCTTTTCTTTATGCCCCTTTTCCTTCATTATTTTGGAAATTCTCCCAGTCTCTGGCCACGTGGACATGCCTCCGATGTGTGTTTGTCATCTCGCAGGAAATCGGCAATTTTAAATTCACTCCTCACTATTTAGTTGGTCCACCGGTTTGCTGAATGCGCCACAGTGCGAGGATGTCAGCGGGGAATAAAAGCCGTGGCGAAATAACCCTCCTTTGTGTTGTGCCCTCGTGGCGGTAACACATCGTGTGCCCTTTGGAGCCAATTACATTCTATTTTTTTAACATGTCATGTCCCCAAAGAAAAGCATCATTGAGCAATCACTGGGTATAATTTACATCACAGTGATGAACAGCGGCTATAACAAGTGCTTTATAGCACCATCAGCACCTCACAATGTCCTCTGTAATTAATTCAATTAAAAGTACTCTCTCTAATATTAAAGCATTTTGTGTTTAGCCTTTTGTTTTACGTCAAGCTGCAGATTCTAGAGGCTTGGGATTGATCTGGTTTGTTGGTTTGTATCATCTCAAATGCTGTTTTTCTGTTTATTCACCAACACAAGGGTCGATGTTGTCAGAAAAGGACCAGAAATAAGATGAGGGAAGGAGAAAATAGGCCCGTCCACCATTATATATAATCCGGAGCTGCTGACTGATGCATGCTTGTCAGCAGATGACAAATATTTACTCCTCCACATGAGAGAACCACACTCTAAGGAGCACGCCTTCAGCTACACACCACCTGTATAGTATATACACTAAAATGATATGCACACAGTGCGCACACACACACACTGCAAAAATAGAGGTGTGTAAAGCCTCCACACAGCATTTGATCAATATGAGAAGCAGAATTATTCATGCAATCAAAAGTGCCGGTTTGCATGGAAACGTTAAAGCATCACACTGACAAATTCAACTACTGTTCAATTTTTCTTGTCTTGGTCTGGCAGTGGTAAAGAATTATACAGACATGGAGATGAGAGAAACACGTGCCTCATATGGTGTTATTACAATTTCCTTCATTTACGGTTGAATAGAAATTTGGCAGCTCCGTGCGCGAGTTCAAGGCTAATATCACACGGCCTATACATAGTCCTGATGAGAATGCTTCCTTGATAGTCGCTCTGCAGGAGCTCAAGCCACAGACGCGGCAGGCATCAATCACCTCAGCACTTCCACTGATTAAATGGCGTTAGAGGAAAAAAAGCCGGCAGGGCTGCCGTGGCGCCACACTGCAGCGCGACACCATCAACGAGGCTAACATCTTTGAGCAGGCGCTAACACATCTGCTTTTATTTATTTCCTCCTGTCAGCTATTTGAGACAACAGCTCAGCAGGGGAGCAACTCTGTGCCAACTACCTTTGCAATCCACTTTGCAGCACCATGTTGAAAGGTTCCTTTGCCTCGGAACCAAAGAGACCCTTCCAATGTGCTAATTGACAGAGGATGGATGCCTGTGAATACAATTGTCACCAGATGTTTCTGAAACATCCAACAGCCCAGAGGCGGCAGATCACATATGCCTTCCCCACAAAAATGTACATTTAGAGTTGCCTCAGTGCTGCTACACACAATAATAACCGCTTTGCAGGATCCTTTAAATGAAAAAATATATAAAATAGATATGAAAGCTGGGCATAACTCATACCATGTTCACATAAATGAGCAATCATTGACACAAGAGTGATTTTTTTTAATATTTCTGCTTCATTTAGAAGACATCACATGACGCGGCATGTGTTTGTTCCACAAATTATGAAACAACACATTTCTATAGTGAAGAGGAAAAGCGTCTTTCTATTCTTAGAAGTCTCATTATGACTGTGTGGACTGTGAAGAGCCTCCAGATTGTATATTCATCAGTGAAGTGCCACATCCAATGGTTCGTCCTCATTCACCTCTACACAATTTCCAGTTGCAGTTCAGGTTGATGGCTTCAAAATTACAGCCACTTTCCACAGTGCGGATGAATCACTGCTGTGTCCTACATGTTTTACTCAGGTTGCACGTCTGTTGTCCCATTTTAAAACCAATTACGTAGCATTTTCAGATCAAGTAGGAGAGCGTTTAGCCTCTTTCATTAACCACAAACCTTCTGATCATGGCCTCACATTAAGTTGCATCTACTCAGGCGATGAAAAGCTTCATGTAAACTGAAAAGACATAATTCCCATTCATTCTATTCCAAAGATCGTGTTGCATTATTTGTGGGAAATGTGCTCATCTTTGAGCGTCTGTGGCTGAAAAATACCTCCTGGGCCTCAGAAACAGCACATTCCTCATCAGAGAAATCACTAAAACTTGTATGACTTTGCTCCTTCGTCAGGCTAAATTAATTTAATCTGTGGTATCCACTTTTTGTCAGTTCATCTTCCAACACCCAGCTGGGAAAAACATCTCATGTCTGTAATATAAGTGGCAGCAGTAAAGCCTGCAGAAACACTTCAGCGCGGCGAAGGGTTGAGAAAAAAAAAAAAGTGGATTTAGAAGCTTCACCTGTTTAGCGTTTTGGTGTGTGCTGTTTTTCCAATGAGTCACAGAGATTTAGACACATTTTGGCTTAATAATAACATCCAGTCCTCAAAGGGGCTGAAAGCAGCCTGTCCTGTCAGGAGCGGCAGTCACCATGGCGGTCTTTGCCACCCTAGTCACGCACAAGCTCATGGATTTGTCGTCCCCTAACGCTTAGCCGGAAATGAGGTTATCCAGAGGCAAGTTGATTACAGCAAACAGGCAAGGAAGGAGGGGGGGGAGAGAGAGGAGAGAGAGAGGAGAGAGAGGAGAGAGAGGGAGAGAGGGGTAAAGGAAGAAACTCTTAAATCTTTAAAATGGATGTTAGGAAATAAAGGGAGGAAGGAGGATAAAAAAAGGACAAGAGACAATTAAGATTACCAAGTTAATCCTTAATTTACCGGAGATCCCTGCAGCCAGAGGTTCTGCACATTGGATGTTTGCAAGTGTGGGACTAGTTTAACTGTGGAGAGCGAGAGAGAGGAGCACCGTGATCAAAAGCTGTGAGCATAAAAATAATGGATTATCAGTGTTTATTGCTGAGGAGGCTGGAAACACTGCAGAAAACACCACAAACTGCAATTCGGAGCTGAAATGAAACTCAGTCTCATATTACAAATGGTATTACTTTAAGAGCCTTACAATTAGATAAAGCATGTTCTCCATCACCCGGCGGCACAGAAACAATGTACATGGAGAAAATATATGACCAGTTCAGGGACAAGCCAAGTAAACATCCAAAGAGTGACTGGGGAATACATAAGTGCCGATACACATTAAGTCTCCTCAACCTCGCCCAGTCCCTAAAGGCTTTTGACGTTAGAGCGTTGTTAATGTTTTAGCCTGCCAAGTCTTTCCCCTTCCTTCACCACCTCAGATTTGTCTCATACACCCTCCTCCCAGAGAAGATCGCAGAGAACACAATTGGTGATGACACGCTCTGCCTAATTAGTGTGACAAAGCAAGAAGGCTCCTCGGCACCAGGCAGAGGACGAGAGCACAACACGGAGATATGATCCATAACAAGACCGAGACAAAGCTCCACCTGTTCAACTTTAATTGCTGCAACAAATAGCCGACACCAACTTTGAATCTAACAAACCACCAGCCACAAGGTGTCACCAGGCTCAACCGCAGTTTAACGGACGGTTAAGGGAAACAAGATCAGGCAAAACTCATAAAATTCCGACATTAACATCTTATCTGTTAGCCAAAATCAAGGAAAGTAACAATATAATGGACTAGAAGCACAAGGCAAAGCTGTAATTATTAGCTACAGCATGTCACTGCTATGAAATGATGCACAATGGTGATTTTTCTGGCTGTTTGCAGGCTGATGCAGAGAAACTGATCTGAAGACAGTCATTTTATTGTCAAGACAAGTGACCCATTGGAAAGCCGGAAAAATAAATATCATCCAAGATAAAAAGCCACTTGATGCTACATGCAAATGCTTCATGAAATGACATCATGAAAATTGCTGGGCGGAGCACAGTCTTTCAGATACGTATGGTGAAAACAGTCTAGCTTGTTTGATTCTGCTCCTGGTGCCACTTGCAAGAGTCGTCCCTGCATCAAACAGCTAATCAGAGGCAGGAGAGTGTCTGAATGAGTGTCAATCACTCCTCTAAAATGGGCTACAACTTGTCCCCTTTAATCACAGCCTCTATGGGGCGCGTCACACATTGTTGACCTTCACCACTCAACATGCTAACAGTTTGCCACCAGCTAACTCATTTGTCAATTGCGATGTAATCAGTCAACAGGAGGAAAGAGTTCAAATTTATCACGGCTGAAATGAGGCATGTTGCCAAATATCATAGAGGAGCCGGCTTAGTCACCAAAACAAAATCGATTCCTCTCCCGCCTGTGTATTCCGGGACGATGGTCGTACAACAGGCCGAGTTGAGCCATGACAAACTTCACCATGCAAGTATGGGAGGGCGCTCCATACTGGGAGGGGCTTAAGAAACCTCCAGTTTGGGCTGAAAAGATACTTCAGAATTGCAGCTTTAATTAAACCTCCAAATCATGTATGTAAGACAGAATCTGTCTGCTACACGTGGTGAGTGTGCTGAGAATGAGTAGCTATAAAAGGGGCGGATCCGGGAGGAATCTCCCAAAGACAAACACATTACCAACCACGCAGCATGCTCACATATGTAAAAGCTCTGACCCACAGGCTGCAGGCCCCAGAGAGCAATAGGAGGAGAAGGAATTGTAGATAAGTGTGAACCTGTCAGGAATCAAAGACAGAGCTTGTTATCTGCTATGACTCTCCCTCCAAAGAGAAGCAAAGCAAATCTGAACTCCACGTGTATTTGGGGGTATCAGTTGAAGACAGGAGCAGCCAGCAGAGGGGGGAAATTCATCCCAACCCCAGCAGCGCTCTCATTATTCGAACCATGTTTTCTCCCTCTTTCTTTTCTTATTTTGTTTTTTTTTCCCCTTCCAGCTTGGTCCAGTTCTCTCCACATCACCACCACAGCAAAGACGCATGAATACAGATGAGCTCTGGCAGAAGAAGTCTCAGAATGAAACGCACCTCCACTTTTTCAAGTTTGCTGGGCTGCGACTCCCAAATCGATGGTTTCGCTCTGCTAATTTTGGGCGCTTGGATCGCGCCGTTGGATGCTAACGGGGGTGTGCTAAAGCCAACCGCTGAAGGTGTGACGTCTGCGGTGCTCACGTGGTTGAGCCGATTCCTCACTCGAACACTGACTCATGTTACTTTGTCACATGGCCTTCATCACTGAAATGGAATTCATTTCAGCGATGAAGGACGCACGTGGCTTCTCACCTGCTCATGTACGTTAGGTGTCGTGAAAATCAAACAGGACTGAATGATGTGTGTGCATGTATTTAATGTTACGTAAAATGGGGAAAAAATGCTGACAAATCAAGATTAGCTGAGGAGAGAGCAGGAGAAGAGAAGCAATGTTAGGATGGCAACACTTAGCCCCACCAGAGAGTCAGGGGGCGTGGCTAGAGGTGAACTCCAATCATTTCTATAACTGTGTGGTGTTACTAAGATTATTATCACATTATTATTGTAATGTTGGATCTGGAATATCATGTGTGAGCTTTTCCATTCCAGACTGGGCTTCTACTCTCAACAGCCAATCAGAGCGAGCGGTCCAGGACGCCTCACTAACCACACAAATGTATTCTCAGCCGGGATTTTACCAATTTTCTCTTCTTTATTGGTTTTCACAACTGTGACTGGAGTCATACCTTGACTATAATCAGCAGTTGTGTGGTATTATGGTCTGATCGTTTGAGAGATTAATAGTGTTCAACTTAGTTTTAACTCCTCTTATCTGTTGTCTCGGGTTTTGAACCTCGAAGACACGTCAAAAAACAACCCCACAATAGACAAACATCATATGGTGACTGAATACAGTATAGCCATTAGTGTATATACAGTAAATGCTTATAATTAATAGAAATTAAACTTTTTTTAAATATATTTCCTAGCATTCTGGTAAATGTCTGAATCCAAACATGCATGATCTGATGATAAAAAAATAAAAATAAATCCCTCAGCTCTGTGGATTTATATGGCAAAAGAGACATGGTCATTTTCTCTGTTTGGGACAAGCTGTGGATTAATCCTGATTTGATAGGTTTTAACGTCATGCACAGTGAGCTGGGGGTTTGAGTTGGCTGGCTCGTGGGCTCTGTTGACATAATAGAGATCTATAACAAAGATTAAGAAGCTGCATTATATGTCAAAATCACTCAGAGGTGTTAAAGCGCTGAATAACAGCAGGCGAGTTGAGCGTTTCCATTGCTTTTAATCGCATGCCACGTTTATGCAACGGTATCTTCACATCTGGATGGAGAGTTGGAGCTTGCAGATAAAAGGGAGAAGGCCCTTCAAATGGTCTGAAAACGCTCAAGCCGCCATGTCTTTCTCTGAATGGAGCTCTGCACTGTGTCACTACAACAGACTCTTCACCTCAGTTGCACCACAGGCCAAGTCACAGTGGCCTCATCCAGATTGAGGGAAATTTCATTTACACACACAATGACCAGGTTTGCTTCCTCTCCCAACCTCCCATCTCTGGAGGAGTTAGAGCTCAATTTACAATGCACAAATTCTTCTAGCTGTCCTTGACATCTTTCCATTGAAACATGCCTTTCAGTCTGTTGTCGCTATTATGAGAGTAAAAAAAAAACCACTCTTGAGGATAGGTTCAGCGTCTTCACGCTGTTACTGGAGCAGGCAAGTTGAACAGAGTAGACCTTTTACACCTTAAACAATGGCGACAAAAGCTGCTGATGATTCCTCCGTCCATTCAGAGCCTTGATGGCCACCGTCTACGAGGCACAGACAGAAATGGCCTCCACATTCTGCCCGGTAATGTGAGCGAACAATAGCCGAGCATTAGCTGACTGGTAATAAATATAGGAAATAAGGCTCTTTCCTCCAGGATAATAATAATAACTTGGTGCAGAAATCTATCAGAGCTGACGACTGCTGGGCACGAGCATGTGAAATATGGGGGGGAAAGACTTCAACTCCAGAAAGGGTAATTGTGTAAATTAAAAAGACATTTTTATATATTTATAAAATATAGCCGGTACAACAATTTATTCTTCTCACATAGCAAAAAGTCTCTTTCTTGTCAGCCTATTTCCACACGCTAATACGTGGTAACATATAAGATTTAACATCATATTGACCTGACTGGGGAAACGCTTTAAAGAGGCAGGTCAGAGCTCCCAACACATCACGTACAGCCAGTAAAGATGCTAACAAATGTCAGCCCCGTCAATCTAGTTACTCAGGAACGACGGAGACCATGAATGAAAAGTAAACTGTTAAACAGCTGTAATAAGCCTATCTGTTACCGTTACCATGTGATACCACTCTGGTTTTTCTACTGAGAAATAGAAACTGAATTACCTTCAAAGCTCTCATCCCATTAAGGGTTCAAATCTGTGTGCTGTATGTTATGTCTAGTTGTAAAAACTGGCACGGAGACGTTTCATTTCAAAAGTGAAGCAGCCCAAAGGTAACGTTGAAGCTGTCACTTAGTGCTTTGCTGCGTTGCTCTGCCTTCCACCGATCTCCCAATCACAATCATTCAGTCACAGTTTGGCATCCAGGCTGCTAGTTACCAGTGACCACAAATGGAGCTGGAGCTACTAAACTATATGAATATACATATGAACATGAAGAGACTAACTAGTTAATTGCTAACGAAATAAAAACAGTGACTCTTCATTGCTGTAAATCCTGCTTGACGGTATTTTGAATGTGATTGCAGTATCAGTTTGGGACATAAAAATATATACGGCTTTTTTAAAAACCCAGAACCCATTCGAGGAAAGACTGGCATCGATTCCTACTTCCGTACTCCCATCACTGTCATTCAAAATGGCCCCTTTTCTTACCTTAGTGAAATGCTTTGAGCACCTTTTTGCAGGATGAACTCCTTCTCGCACACAGCCACAGTTATGTAACGCTTGTTAAGAAAATTAGAAAAGAATCACGGAACATGTCAAATGTCCCTGTTCTGCCAGACATCCTGCAGCTGCCTTCCACTGATTCCTTTTAATTAATTCACACCTTCAAATGCCTTCAACATGAAACAGACTTTCTACTTTTCCACCTATTAACACAAAAGTTCATTTGTGAGCCACAGTATAGATGCCACACAAGACACACTACCATCCCATAATGAGTATAAACTACTGCTCACCAGTCATTGCAGCTGACTGGATCATTAAATCAGACAGTCTTTGGTTTCCTTCTTGAACAAAATGACATTTATATGAATTAAATCCCACTTCTAATACAAGAAAGTGCAAAATGACAGATGTGCTCATCCTATCCATACTATAATTAGCTGAACTATTTGTCATTTTGAAGACTTCAACACTGTAGTTCTAACAATCACTGCAGAGGATGTGTGTGGTGTAATTACGCTTAATAAGACCAAGTGACTCGTTTCTGATTTAAAATGTTTTGATATAGTTAATTTGAGATTGGAATAAACCGTGGTTGTGGAGAGAGCTGCGTCTTTCTGCTACAGTTTGGAATGGCTAAACGTGCACGCCCAACCATGACTGACCCGTGAGTGAGCCGCCGGGGCGTTCTCCAAGGTAAAATGCCTCGGAATGAATGAATGTCCACCAGTGTGTGAAACAGTCGCCGTGAAAGATCAGAGTTCTTATGTCCAGTGGCAACCCAGCAACGAGCATATCCTACACCTCAGGTAAAAAGACAGATTGCCTGTTTTTCTATCACCTGTGCTGGAACCAGACCGGTGACACCAGCTGGATGAGCCCAGTTTAGGACTCTCCCCATCAGATAACATATAGGTCTACTGATGCGCTTTGACTGGGCCGGACTAATCCACCCGACACACATTAAAGGCCAGCTGCTGCTCCTCGTGTGTGTGTGTGTGTGTGTGTGTGTGTGTGTGTGTGTGTGTGTTTGTGTGTTTTCCAATAGCCACAAACGGACAGTGAACACAGGAAACTTGGAACAGAAGACTCCATCCATGCTTCCCAGTCTCAGGCTAAATAGCTGCATAAGTGGTTGTTTTAATTGGAACCAAGAATGTGTCTGAGGGGGAAAAAGTTGATTTACTGCGAACATTGTAATTGCAGTCTTGATTGCACTCGTCTGAGAAGCTAATTTGAAGATTTAAAATTCAGGGAGGACCAGCGGCGCGCGCGACAGGATCGCAGTCCACGGCGCTGACAAAACCACCGCAACACTGCAAATTGCAGTGTTTGACACAGATGATTAAGGTTAAAGAATTCAGTGATTACTGATGATTACAGGAAGTGTGTGAAAACAAACAAAGGGCCCTGATAAGTGCATGTGAAAACCGATCCAGCCTCAACATAGAAACAAGCCAGAACAGGGAGGTGGGGGGGGGGGGGGGGGGGGGGGGGCATTTCCCTATTATTCAAGAACTTTACTACATTTATTACCCATTGAGCAAACAGCATCAGAGAGTCGGGGAAACGTTACCTACCCTGTTGAGAAAGATGTGGGAGACGCCCTTTCTGAAGTTTGAGCCCATGAACCCCTGAAAGGTCTGTTCGTGCCCCCGCTGGCATGAATAATCACCCTGCGCTCTCCTGTAATGTACTGCAGATGATATATGGGGCCACATTTATTATTGCTCGGCTTCCACCTTCTAGCAAAGTCCCCCATTAATAAGAAAACCCAGGCCGCCAACAGGATTGCTGCATATCCAACGACTGCAGGCTCACATCCGTCGCTAAGACGTTGTGACCTATTTGGTGAACACGGGAGCCAGGTTCACATTTGCCTGTGACGGGTGATGAAATCCTCCTTTAGTTCGGGCTGTAGGGCTCAAGGTCACCGGCTTTGCTAATCCTCGCCCATAATTATGACAACTGTACTGTAAGACTTCTGTCATCTAGCAAACAAGCTATCAAGCAACATCCAGGCTTTAGCTGTTAGATGAGTGCTGGAAATGATGGTTCCCACTGAAGATTAGTGCTCCGGAACGATAGACGGCAGCCTCCTTTGGAATGGGATTAAAATTGCGAGCACTTTGCAGCACTTTTACAGCACTTTTACAGCAATAAGGCACCGTTCGCACGTCATCCGTTAGCCGTCAAATTAATTGTATCAATTTGCCCTTTGGAGCAAGCGTGTCAGAATAAGAGCTGAAAACAAAAGTAATGCTTCTGATGTGCTTGTTACGCTGCCACGCTGTAATAAGATGTTCCAAAGGAGATGAGGATTAGAAACAGGGGGGGAAAACATAAACAGATTCACATCCACTCTTAGAATTCAAGACGGGGCTCTCACTGGACTTTTTTTTTTTAACCTGCAATCAGCTTCAACAACAAAATACACTGGAGGTCCAATTTAGTCACATCTAAAACCCAACATTCACAAGGTTCCGGGAGGAACACTTTAATATAACACAATAATATTTTTTTTTGATCTAGAAAAGTGAGTTCCACCTCTGGTTCAAGGCTTTCATCTGAAGCAGGAGCCTCTTTTTTCCTTGGCTTTATCCACTCTCTAATCCACCAAAGGATGGCTGCTGAGAGCTTGTGACAGCATCAATCCAAATCAGATTTCTTCACAGAAATGAGTCACTCGCCTGATTGATTAAACCCTGTCTATTGTGAAATCACGTCTTGATTGAAATAATTGCGCAAAGAAGAACACCACCAACACCCCAGATGGGCCGCTGCTCCCAGAGTAAACGAATCATTGATTTCTTTGTTTTTTCCCGGCAGATCCAGACGTATCGATGATAAACGAAGGGACAGAAACAGCGAAAAGGCTTTCTCCTACACACCGATTCGTTAAAACAGTCCGTGTGCGGCCGGTTCCAAACTTGCACGTGTTAACGACTGCTTGGAGAAAATGGAAAAGACCACCAAATAACCCATATTGTCCTTTGGTGAGCTCGCCAAAAACATCATGAACACACACACACACTCACACTCACACAGGTTCCATTTCAAAGTTTCAGGATGAAAATAAGCCTCTTAGAAGTTTGATTTATTTACATCTAAAACAATTAATTAACAATTCAAGTCACACGTCGTGATGAGAAAACCTGTTTGAGTCTCTTAAATGCATCGATTCTATATGTGCCTGATGGAATTTTACCTTCAAACATCTTTTTTTCTTCTTAGGTCTTGAAGAATTTGTTTGAAACTTTCGCCAAAGCCTTAAAGCAAGTCCAAGCAGAGCTCCACTTTTGAAAACACACAAATAATGCTTTAAGCAGCGGAGCACAGTGCTATAAAAACGGAAAGGCTGACATTTCGGATTCGCAGCAGTTTGTCTGACTCATGCCTGCGACAGACGGGCAACGTTTAGTCTGTGCAGCTCAACGGACTGGACTTGCCTAAGGAACCTTGTTAGGGAGCCGTGATGGCCCCGTGCCAGGCAGGTGGGAAGCAAAGTAAATGTCTGGATCGAACGTTCGCACTCTAGTAAGACTCTTCATGTACGTTCTCACAGAAGAGGAAAGTCATCAAGAGGACAAAGAGCCTGCTGTTGCTGCTCTTTTCTGCCCGGTACAAACAAGAAATAGGTCGGCTCGGTGTCACAGTGCGTACACGTGTGTGATGCCGTGCGGCTTAAGTGAGAGTGATAAGCGTGTTTAACTTCTTGCACGCCGCTGCAATGATTGCTGGGAACTCGTCGCCCTAACTGGCAGGCACCAGAGGAGAAGAGGGGAAAGTGTATTTAAAGGATTTTCACAGTCCTTAATGCTATTTATTACATCTCAGCAGCTGCAGCGAGGAGTGGCTACATGTAATTGCAGCCATAGATCTTTTGGCCTGAAGACAACCAATCAAGATGGATTCCTTTTTCCGTCGCGCAGATTGACCATGAGTGAATCCTGTGACTTAGCGACGGGACATTACCTAACATGGACCCGGAGTGATGTTAAGAAGCATTAGGTTCGGGGATTGTTAAGGCACTTGTCACAGTCCGAAGGCATCCGTCTGCACTACGCTGCTTTCAATCAATAGATAAGTAATCGGCTGCAATGAGAGCCAGCACGCGGTATTACTCACTGACACTGTCCTGGAACAGCCTCGCCACCCAGTGAGCAGAGCGGAGCACAGATTCTCCATAATCCTTCCGTTCGAGCGCAACATCATCGGCAGCCCAGAACCGAACCTGGAGGAATCCAGCTTCAGTCTAACTTCACGTGCACCCTGTGACTCCTCAAGCCCTCGCTTTCAATGAGTACGGAATTGGTTTCCAACGACAACCAGGAGTAATTAAAAAATAGTACAAAAAGTTCACGTTGACCTTTGCTGCGTGTCGCACGTTGGTGAAAAGGTCAAGTGCCTGTTCCACTAACAGACTGAGGTCAATCAGGAACATGATGACCCCTCGCATTTGGGGGTTTTTAGGTTGATGACACTCATAAATCTGGTCTAATTTTCCCACTTCATCAACCAACCCTCTCAGTTTGCTCTGTATGCTGCCTACTCAGGGTGAAAAAACAGCCTTTCAAACTAGAGAAATACTATTTAAAAGGTCAAATCTTCAAGAACAGAGCAGGGCAACAGGGCAGCAAACACAAACTCCCGAGGGATTCGAACCTAACCTAAATAAATCCACCCTCACAGATAATTGTGGGCTAGGATGTACAGTATAATAACAGTAATTCCTGTCCTCTTTTGTGTAAAGTCGGTGCGACTCTAAGTAATTCAATAGTATCAAATAAAGCTCCTGACTCACTAATGATCCACAGAGAACATGCAATTGGAAATTGTTTCAGCAACAGAATTAGAGGCGAGAAAATGCCATAATATCGCATATTAGGAATAATGAGCGTGTAGGCGAAGGAAAAAACTCTGTTCTTTAAAAGATGGACTCCTCCGCTCTGCTTTGTCTGCATACATTAAAAAACATGAATTTAAAAAAAGAAGAAGCACAAGCTCAAGAACTTTAATGTCAACTTTGATGCAGAGAACTCTTCCAAAACACAGAGAACCCACCCATCCACCTTCTGACCGCTTTATTTAATGAATGCATCTTAGCTGAGTCATTATTTACTGTGTGTATACGTCTCTGAGTGCTGCTTGTGCCCTCCGATTTAACTGTTTGTGAGGGGGAGCATTTGGACAAATGCAACATTTCTTGAGCTGATATCAGAACTAGGCAGCACAAACATGCACAGGTGTCACTTCCTGTGGCGGCCGAAGGAGAAATACAGTACTCTCAACACACACACACACACACACACACACACACACACACACACACACACACACAACACACACACACACACACACACACACACACACACACACACACACACCTAAATGTGAAACCTTTAAGGCGCTTCATGCAAATTAAAAAATGCAGATGCGGATTCATTTTTAAATGTATAATAAATGGCTTCTTTAAGCTTTTTAATCACCCCCCCCCCCCCCCCCCAACAGTGTATTAGCATACACCTGTGCCATAAATCAAATTAGAACCATGATGGTGATGGGGCCTCCTGCTGTGATTCTCTCTAAGAAAACACGGACAACAACGCAGCTGGGAGCCACTGATTTCCTCTCCGCTCAGCAAATATATGCAGAAGGATCCTTCCAAAACAATTGAATATTTAATTTCTCACAATGGTGGATTACAAAACGGCATGTAAAAATCCCCCCGCTCAGTCATGATAGGGGCAGTGCGGCGCGTTTTAGTCAACAACAGATTGAGAGAACGTTAAAGCGGCAGTTTTTGACACCCACTTAACATTTCAGAAATGAAAGATCGATTAAATAAAACTTACAGCTCCACAGGATCCACATAACGCCGGATTCCTTATATGAACGCACATTAGGAAAGCAGGATTTAGCCATCGTCCATGCATTTGAGCGCACATTCTCAGAAAACCCTCCACTGACATCAATAAGTTCTTTTAATGTGGAACACTGGAGTCAAATTGCTATCAAGCCCTGCTCTAGTTGGCATATTCACTGAAGACTGTCATTCTTCTGGTGACAGTAGGTATTG
Source organism: Takifugu flavidus (assembly GCF_003711565.1). Taxonomy (NCBI): domain Eukaryota; kingdom Metazoa; phylum Chordata; class Actinopteri; order Tetraodontiformes; family Tetraodontidae; genus Takifugu; species Takifugu flavidus. The sequence goes on along the minus strand of NC_079528.1, from coordinate 2,012,505 downwards.
ATTTTTGGCGCTGGCCTGCTCTAAATATCGACCTCAAACAATACACCAGACACTATTCTGTGGATAAGAGCGTTTCACTCAATAAGAGCTCAGAGCAACGCTTGAGAAATTTCAAGGAACTTCTGCCGGGAGCTGATGTATTAAAATGTTGGCCATCAGGATATTGAAGCGCGTGATGGAACCGTTTTTGCCGTTCTGGAGGCTCACAGAGGTCGTGACCATAACGGCCTTAAAACACCTCCTTCACCCTCTAATCGCTCCGAGCTTAGCATTTCTTTCCATGAGCTGCAGAGATTTGATTGCTCACCATATTCCGGCTCATTAATGAAGATGCATGCCGCATTCGTAATGAATGTGTCCTAGCTGAAACCCGATCAAGTTCCAGGCCTCGCTGAGTGCTTTTCAGATGATTGCTTTCCCCTCTGTGGTTGGAGTCGCTGCTGCAGAAGGAGGATGCAGAACAAAGAGGGAACTCTAGCACCGGAACCTAATTACGAAAGGATTTTTTTTTTTGTTTGTTTTCTGAAATGCCGGGCGGAACTGAACACAGTCCATTTTAGGATTTACTGATTACAGAAATGTGCTACGCTGCGCGTGCTAATGGCAGATGAGGACGAGCAACAATGTTTTGTGCGTCTGCGTTAACAAGCGATTCTCCGATCATACCTGCATGTATCAAACCGCCAACGAGCACCAGCGTGAAATGGATCCAAAGTCTTTCTCAAACAGCTGTAAAGACAAAAGAATCAGCAGCTTTCAGCGACAATCTAGCTGTATTCAGAAGCCGCAGATGTGCACGACGACGCACATCGACGTTATTCACCGAGGCCGGGATATCAAGGCTGAAATCTATTTGCGGGCGCGCTCTCGGCAGCCATCACGCTGCTGTCATTGTCAGCAGCAGCTACAGTAATTACAGCTTTCAGCACTTCTGATTCACAAAAAAATAAAGAGTGAATACCTCACTTGAGTTTTTACAGTTTTTTTCCTCCTGGTAAAAAAAACCCTAAATGTCATATTGTGGCTGTGGTGTTGAATCGAAGCATTTTCAAAGGTTTAATTCAAACGTGTTGATGTTTTTTTTTATTGGTTTCATGAGGTTTCCTGTTGATATTTCAATTGGAAGACGCTGATGTTTACAGCTGTAGCCAATTTACGGATGAGTTCAGCCCTACAGACTGAAAGCAGGGAAGTGGTAGCTTTTAAGAGTTTTGTCAGCATATTTCAGAATCAGGGTTTTTTTATTTTACAAAAAAAGAAAGGAATACTAATCGCCTTGTTTTCACTGGAAACTGCAGCAAACACACAAACCCCCTTTGGAATTTTATGCAACTGCAGCACTGAATGTGGCGTAATACCTTGGACAGGCTGCATTAATTCCACAGGACTTATCATGGTTCAGCCTGCTTTTTGTCTCTTCTAGGAACGCTCACCTGCGAATTTAACGCTTCTAATGGGCGCTAAAGCTGTGTTCAAATGGAGCAAGATGGCCTTAGCCGCAATGGCTTAAAACAGCTCCCTCATAATAAATACACTAACACCACATAATCAAGCCACATGTACATTAATGTCTGCTTGAAAGCTCTTTATAAGTCCATGTGCATGTAAAGTTGCATTAAAAATGTAGAATGTCAAAATGTAGATGTCAAAGACAGTAAAGGTTAGTGGTAATAAAAGCCGCCTTTAAACAATATGCAGCCCCACCCAGCAAAACATACGTAAAGGTGGGACGATACAGTAGGTTCATGATAGGACACAAGATATTTGGTTCATCAGACAAAAAGGATATTTTGAAAAAGAAAAAAAATAAGAAAAAACTATAACAGGACAAATAGGCATGCATTTATTTGACTTCGACAACAGTGCATGTACATTTTGAATGTTTTGTTGACCTATTTTAAGTAAAGTGAATATTTTAACCCAAGTACAACCTTTTCATGTTCATATAAAAACATACACCAAATAAAAGTTTAATAAAAGTTTTAATAATAAAGTTTTAGTAATAAAAGTTTTCGTTTTTAAAATGAAAAACTGTAAAGTATCAACCCTGACGTGAAAATCCAATTCATGCCACTCTGAAGCGAGAGCTACACAGCTGTCGTATCTGTCGCTCTATCACCGTCAATATTGACCACTCACTAAAACCTGTTATGTCTCCATACATAATATTTATATGTGGTGGGGCAACTCATGCCGACTCTCTCGTACCCTCATCTGGTGGGCTAGAGGCAGTAAAGGCATGGTGCTGCCCCCACAGGTCAGCAGAGGAAGTGTATGTGGACCATATGGTCTGTATGGGAGACATGTAGATTTACCAAAAAAACCAACATTCTTTTGTTTTAACATCGCGACATCTTGTCCCCAACCACCACCAAAACATGCTTCCTCATCATTCAGTGTGAGCCTGCGGCAGCTGCCTTTTCTCCTTAGGTTTGTGGTGGTCATTCACAGTACCTCACTGACCCTCACCGTTAGTAAATATGTTAAATGTTGCAGTGTCAGAACCTAAAATAATATATTCTGTGGAGTGATACGCCCCCTCTCCAGTTCCCTCACTTCAAGTGAGAAGTAGAGGCCGAGGTGCCAGAGCGAGCCTCTGAAAGAGGTGTTGGCATCCCATCCTGGAAATTTGCAGAGCGGAGAGAATTAACGGCTCCCCACTGGGCCAAACGGATGGGTGCTAGAGAAAATGACCTCTGAGAGGAGAGGAGTGGATGAGTTGGGTGGGTAACGGCGACGGTGGTGTGGGGCCGGTGTCCGCTGGGAGAAGCGCGGGGAGGGGGAATCGAAGCCAGGTCACCTTCTCAAGAGAGAGCAGCTGTGAACACTCGGCCCCAGGGAGGAGGGTCACATCGGAAAGCTCTGTATCTCATATAAACCCAAGCCCGGATTCTCTCTCGCTGCCTTCACCCTGCACAGGTCTGCAATAACAAAGCCAATTAAGAAGCCCAGGAGAGGAGCTAACGCCGTCTCACAGTCGCCTCTCTTTGACTTGGCAACCAGAATTACAGCTCAGGAGAGCACTTCTCAACAAAGAAATAAGAGAATACTGGCAATTACCAGACAATACCCACATTCCATTTTTGCCAATTCGCCGAGCCCCATGTGGTGACTCAAAGAGCCACGTTCATTTCCTCCCAGATTTCAGAGAATGTTAAAACAATGGACGCCAAGACGCAACAACAGGTGTTTAAACAATAACTAGCGAACGCGGCACAGGGTGGACTTTTTTGTAATCATTTGCCCACAGCGGGGCCGACTTATTTACTCTGCAGGGCATTTCAGGTGGCATTTGTTTCATCCAGACGTGACGCAAATTCAGATTCATCAGCGGTTGTGTTGTCAGCTCTGAAGTCCTCCGCTGTCCGGAACCATGAAGCAGCTTGCAGTAACCTTCTTTTACGCGCTGCACCATCAGAATGATGGGCTGAAAAATCATTTCTGAGCTTTGTTACCGAAGCAGTGATTGATGTCCACGGGTTCAGGTCACAATAACGGCTGCCATTTAATGCGACATCCATTCTGCTCCGGTGATTGCCGTATTGTGGGGCCGAGCGCACCGAAGCAGGCCTGGATTTGTGCCGCGTCTGCGAGGAGCAGATGCAGCCGGGCTCAGATCCCTCTCACGGGTGGCCCAGCTTTGACTCTGCAGTGCTTCCCTGTAACTGTCATCTTGGAGATTTGAAATCCCTCCCCGATCGATTGCACTAAAAGCTCTAATCTGATTGTTAAAAAAGCTGATTTGACAAAGCTGTTATCAAACTGATTTAAGCACCAATCAATATTGCATTATGTGTCTTTTTTTCTCAGGGATGCAACTCTTCCAAGGACAGGTTGAGGAGCGTCTTTCTCCTCTGAAACCGCACGAATCCAGCACGATGCGGCTCACACAGCTGTAATTAAATCAAAACAGGCTCTCTCACAGGGTGCGATATCACGTTCATCAGGGCGGGGGAATAAAATCTATAACAACGTGGAATTTCTCAAGTGTGAAAATGAAAAACATGCCATTTCTTTGCTGATGTTTTAGCATTAATCGCATGTTTATTGAAATACGCTCGGAACCCTCCTCTGTGTTGGTGTGATTGTATTCCTCATGGTAGCCTAATGGCCCATGAAGAGTTGTGTAGTCCTTCTGAAAGGATCATTTGTCACAGAACAGGAACACACAGGGATGGCAAATTCAACCCGCTCGCCGTCGTCCATCTTTCGACGTCTTTCTCCATTCATTCTGCGCACGCAGTCAACATTAGAGGGCAAATAAATTGATTGCCGGCAGCTGAAGACACTTATCTCCCACCCAGTCAGCTTTGCACCGGAGACCCCAATACCAAAACTAGGAAGCGCTTCATTACACTGATGCTGAACAGTAAAAGAATAAAAAGAGAAAGACCACTGCAACAACACCAGCTAACTGCGATTCCAAACGCCACCAAACGGCATCGAACCCGTACAGAGCGACACACAATGATCAAGACCTCCAGGCAAAAGTGTGTTCATTAGTGGCAGCAATGCAGAATGAATAGAGCTACTTACTTATTCCACGGGCATCTTGGTAAAGACCGAGCAGGCAGGAAAAGGGCTAGCCTTAGCCGCATGCTTGCCTGGGTAGTGATGGCCAATTAAGCCCCTCTCTGATGAGCCATGCACAGGCCCAGCAAGCAATTAGGGGGCCGGGAGTCTCTGCTCATTACAGCCACTGACTATTGAACACTTTCCTGTGTAACACGTTTCTGTGGCGGTGAGATTCCGCAGATGCCCGTTAGATGTTGGTTTATATCATTCAAACTGAATAATGAGAGAGATCGTTCTGCAATCGGCATTTTTACGGCGCCGTTACTGCGGCGACGCAAAGCCTTTGAGGAGGGCCGTCCAGAAGCGGTTTGCGAGGGGACCGCTTCTTTGATTTGACGTTCTGTACTGTCTCTTTCAAGCGTGATTTGTCTGTATGATGCCCATAACCAGTGGAATTGAAAAACAGAAATAACAGAAGTGATATTGCCCTCTGCTCCTGCTATCGATTTATCGTAAGGCTGATGCAGTGCGTCAAAATGAAGCTGGGGGAGGGAGGGAATCGCGCCAAAGTGCACAGAACAGGGGTTGCAGAGGATCCCTAAACACAAAGGAAAGAGTACGTTAAATTCTGCTTTGTCCGGGTCAGGTCACACCCAGCTGCTGCTGCTGACTGATTCTCAAAACAAACACCCTGGGGTGCTTTTTTCAAAATTAAATATGCCGTAAAAAAACATTTATGATGCCAAGACACAAACTGACCAGATGCTGTTTGGGTAAAATAATGTGTATTGTGCGAAAACAGAGGCACAAACCAGCAACGTGACTCATTTTTAAGTGCTCTGTGTTTACACAGACTCCAAGAGTATTATAATTGTTTCTCTGAAGTCTGGAGGAAAACAGAGGGAATAAGAGGTGCATTAAAGAATAGTAGCGTCCGGTGGAAATGTGCAAAAAAAATCACGCACCCCTGTTAAAGGCCTCGTGACAATGCACGCCTGCGTGATCCATGAGAGGACGCCCATTATGTCCATTAGGCAGCCAATTCTGCCAATCCCACTTTACCTTATACTCCCCATTTTCCCTGGTTAGCAATAGAGGCAGGTGGCGCTGAGCATGGCTGCCGCAGTTAAGAATAACAGTGAGGGATCGGCTCCGGTGGGCACCGAGGTCCACTAATAAGGAGATCATTGATGGATACTTATTACCCCGTTGTGGCCACTGCATGGGTCTGTTTGGAATCTTTATGGACGCTAGTTTATGACCAAGTGAGGTATAAAGGGAATACTGTTGAAATAAGAGAAAACCACAGAAATTTCTGCAACCAAGGCCAGAGATGTGAGCGGAGGCGCAATTTGACAAGGCCAGGAGGGGTAATATGAATTTAGGAGCCATATGTGAATGGAGGTCTGCTCCTCCATACCAGGAGGAGCATTAAAGGCTGCAACAACCAAGTGCAGACTTCATCTTATTTTATTTACTGGCCTGCTGTGTGGGAGGTACCGGTTCCAATACTGACCAATGCGTCATTTCTGGATGTGGCTCAGTCTGAGTTATGGGGCTAAGGTGGGAGCTGGAGGGTTTTTGGTTCGAGTTACAGTCCAACAACAGTGTTCTGGTAAACTTCAGGAGCACTGCCAAGGTGCCTTTGAGAAAGGCACTAATGCTCAAAGTGCTCTGTCAATGATTGCATGTGCAATCTTCTGTGTATGTTTACGTATAATAACATGCACTAAAAGGAATGTAATAACACGACTTTCTCCTCTCCGGAGAATAATAAATGATTTTTTTTCTTCTACTATACTTTACAAAAAAAATGTTTTTAACATTTAAAGATAAGTAGTAAAATAACTTTGTTTTCCTGTTACACCACAAATAAGAGAAAACCTGAAATAATACTAACATGTACATAAAATAACAGCTCAGTGATCAGATAACAGTAATCCATCAAGCTGACAAGCACACCTGGGAAATTGTACACAATAAACAACTGCTGCTTATTTTAATTATTCCAACATGCAGTGCACCAGCTGTGGGAGTGTGCACTTTATCTGTCTGCACTTTAGCTACAGCCATGGGACAGAAGTCACAGCCGGCTGGTGAGGATCCAGTTTAAACTGGTCGATTGACAGATGACAGTGGAATGACTTAATTTAGAGCGAGTGGGACTGTACTAATTTGCACATTCTGCTGTCATGTGACGACCACAGATTCAGTCGTGAATCATGGAAACAGAAGGAACTTGACAACAGAATTATCCAAATCAACATTTCAGCAGGACATTGGTGTTCTGTGACTTCTGTTAAAACAAACAGCATGACACTGCAGTAAAACTGTTGCAAATTATTCAGCGAGTTATTGGAATATTTTGTTGATCTCAGCAAACGTATATATGTGTGAACCCTGTGTTGAATAGTAACAGAACCCTGCTTCGGTCCAACAGGGTCGGGACCGTGTCAGGCGAAACGAGCACAAGATTTATGGCCAGACGCAACTGGGCTCCAAAAATTTCTCTGCTGTTTCTATTTCAGATCCCCCAGAACAGGCTCAGAAGAGCACTGCAGAGCTATGTTTCAGCTGAGCCACCGACTGGAAAAACCTACAGAAATGCCCAAAAGGGTGCTCAAAGTATGGCAACATAAGGAAACAGCTGGTGGAAGTGTGCTAACGTTAATCAAGACACCTTCCCTGAAACCCCCGCTCCACTCATTAAAACAGCAATTAGCCCCAGAGTTAATAAATCTGAGGTCTGTGTTTTCAACAGAGCTCACATAGTTGACTAAATTATTAGTCTGGAGAGCGCACAGTTACATGCAGTGTGATTAGACCAGGAAAAAGGTTCTCATTCTCATTTCAAAAAGAAATGGCGCATGCAGCTTTCATCGAGTTTGCAGCCGTAATGTTTGTATTCATATCAGATTTATTAGACAGAATCTCATTAGGGCTTCAGTTGTGGGGGCCAGTCCTGGAACTGGCCGCCAGATGCACCCTGCCAGTGAGGGAGGGCTCATAAGAGCAGTTCAGAGGTGGGATTGCCCAGACATTTATAATCACATAAAATAAAATGATGACTAAATGACCTAAATGAGCGTCTGGAAAGACACAACAGTGTAACAAAAGTCGGGAGTTTTTGCCATCTTAATCAAACTGTCAGTCTTGGGGATGGAATTCATTTGCTTTTTAATCAGAATTGATTATTTTCCATGAATGTGATGTACTCTTTCATTAGAATCCAATCTACATTCTGTTCAAAGCTCCTTTCCTGACAAATACTGGACTCCATTAATAACCCAGCTTTATTATTTATATGACTTTTTTTTTAAATATAAATGTGAGAACAGAGAGCAGAACACGTCTCGGAGGCTGAAACCGCATCGCATCTGCGTCTGTGGATGCGCCCCTCACCCCCTGGGGAGCTTCTAAATCCAACCATGCTTGATATAAACAGATTTAACAAGGAGGAAACCAACAACGACACAACATTTGAGTATCAAACTGGCAGTAATAGTTATCATTTCCTGCTCTGAATGACAATCATGATCAATTACTGCTACGTGTGTGTGCACGTGTGTGTGTGTGTGTTTGAGGGCTTACAACCTCTGACCAAATTTTATTTTAGCAAGACTTTTCCTGAAACAGCATCTGTTTCAGTTGATTACAAGTGTCTGTTTTCAGCAACCAGTGTCTCCTATTTTTAGCTGTCATGGATCTGGCTGTCGCGGCGGCCGTTAGGAGGGTAGCTGCTCCTGTTTTTGAGGAGGATTCGTGGTTTTATGCATGCAGGTAAAGTTTCTCTTTAGTGAAGCTGAGGTTTCGATGCATCTCTCATAATGAATCTTCCAGTGCCAGCAGAGCGTAACGATCCTACCTGACAGAAACACCACGCTGTAAAAACTAAAAACAAAAAAATCCCCCGCACAGTTCTTGCGTGGCTCGTACTAGAAGCTGGTCCCTGCCGCAGATCTTCAGTGCAGACATTTCAGAGAAGACGTTTCAACATCAGAGATGTTTCTATTCCTCCCTCCCTCCCTCCCTCCCTCCCTCAGGTTAAACAGATTCTGCTCCGGGGATTCAAAGCGGGCCGGAATATTCAGCAGCAAACTGAAGTATAAAGTCAGATAAGGCCGCGACCTGGTGTGTTTGATACGCTTCACGCCCGCTCGGTTCTCCCGCTCCTATCACTTAAAGGCGGCGTGCCAATGAGGGATAATTACCATTCACCTCAGAGGCAAATAACAAAGCAGAAGGCAACACGTCAAAGCGGCCCGGCTCTCAATGATCCCTGCAACGATCTACACTCCCTTTATTCTCCGCCGCTCGGTTGCAGATGAGCGCTCGCCTTCTCCATTGTCATTGGGGTGTCATCGGACGCCTTACTGCACTTAGCCACTGGCGCAGGGCCGTGACTAAACGTGCGAGGTGACATCCGGATCCTGGTGATTTTTAGATTTACATCCTATTAGACGGCTTGATCGTTTCCACCTGCCCCGTGCACCGGCTCACCCGGCTCCTGCTCCAGCCATCTGCAGGGGCCAGATTGAGGCTCATTGAGTGAAACTAGACGGTGATGAACAAAGCAGACGTGTTCCTGGCGTACGATTCCGGTGGCCCTCTCCCGTCGGACCTCATATCACCCTTTTCATTTCCTCTGCCTTTAATCTGCCGGTGACAGAACTCCACGGGATATTCATGAGGGACAACTTCATAAATAGCTTCTCAAAAGTTTGCTTCCTTTCAAACATCTGAACGTGACCTCAGTATGAAGAGCATTTCTTCGCTGACTAAATGCTGGTCTCCAGAAAACAAAGCTATCTGGAGGAGCTAAACTGAATCATAAATATTCTGATGTGGGCTGTGATGTAAATTAAATAAACAACAGGATCAGATAAAAGCACGATTTGTAGCCGCGCTCTCCATCTTATGATCCAACAGTTCAATGCACTTGATTTAAACACCAAATGCCTCCTGCACTGGCAGGTTTGGGCCGTAATTTGCATGCTTCTGTGAATAATCTTGCCAGAGCGGAAGCACAGATTGCACCGAAATCTTCAAGGCAGATTAAAATGGAAACAATTTTCTCCTCAACACCTCCAGAAGCTGGTGTACTCTGAGCAGTCATTGGTGAAACACACTGTTCTGCTCCCTGTTTTACAGATGTTAACCGAGTAGAGGGTTTTTTCTTCCCCTGGTAAGTGGGGTTGTTTTCAGCTGCTCTTTTCTTGAATTTTCTGTGCATGAAAAAACTTCAAAAGACTTTTTTTGATCAAGAAATACTTTAAAATGCTCCGTTCCTTTTATTCCTCCAAGGTCAGGTGTAATTATATCACTTTACTTTTAAAATTAAGGGGAAAAAAGTTGATAATTCGCACAGATTGACCATTTTAAGTAAGGAACCTCTGGTCCGTTTCATCTTTTTTGGCATATTATGAGGTTTTGAAAAAGAAACTACAAATAATTATTCAGGGAAAAAAAAGATTAGAGTCGCCTCATTTCTGGCTAAGGTCAACGCACGTTTCCTGATCCCTGCTCACGTCGAGTGAGCTAATGTCAGGCGATCAGTGCTGCCCCCACTCCTGGATGAAAGAGGGTCTTCGTAGGTGGGTGGCCTGGACGTTATGTGTGTGGGGGGGTATGATGATTGATGGCTGATGCCAAACATCCTAGAACCCCTGGCCAGGCGTATCCCCCATGACTTGAGCTGTTTTTACAACCCATGAGGAGCCAGTCAGTCATCTGCTGTACTAACAGTCAATTTAAATGGAAGGAATGCAGAGTTTAATTACTGGAGTGGTCAGGCTGCAGGTTGCTTTATAAATAAAGTTGAAGGGACTTTAAATACCACCAAGGCCACCATTTTCCCAGGAGCAGACGTGAACCATCTCCACATCTAGGGGGCATTGGGAAAGTGTCTCTCATTGGGAAAGTGTCTCTCATTGGGAAAGTGTCTCTCATTGAATGCTACATCAGAAGGTGAAGATGAGATAACACATATAAAAACGGGCTTCCTCTGTCAACACGCTGATGCTCATGTTATCAAATGCACGCTCTTAACCTGATGCTCCGCTGCTGAAATGTGCCCCCTTCCACTCTGCAGTGAGCACCTTCATTAGGAGGTTAATTAAAAAACATGACTTTATTCTGAGGCAATTAACTATACTTCTGTTTCATGCCATTCACTCTCTCCAACCGAGTGAGCACAGTTTGTCTAATTACATCAAACCGTTACAGCAAATGGTAAACATGAGGTCAGCAAAGTAGTTTTGCTTTAAAAAAAAAAAAAGGAAAAAAGAAACCACTTGACATTGTTAGGCCAGAGTTTTGATATAATCCACTCCTGACTCTTCCTGTTCGATGTCATTCCGCTCTCAGCGTTTCAGAGTTTACTGGACGGCCGCGGCCGTTTTCAATAAACGCACACTTGAAATAATTCCAGCAGCTCAGTGGGTTCTATTCCCAGGTCTCTGCGCAGGAGCATCATGGTTCACAAGATCTGTGTAAATGTTTGTGCACAGAGGCTGAGCTGGACCATTTTCATAACTGTGATTTACGATGCTGAATTTACTACCTATTGAGTCCAATTACGTTCAGCGCCAGGAGTGCACAAACAAACCCTCAGAAAGCAGCAATGTTGTGCTCTGGATAATATGAACGTGTGGCAATAAAGTGAGTCAGATGAGCTGTATATGGATACTATAAATGTTGGAATAAGCGTCGTTTTCTGTGATCGCCCAGTCCTCTGTTAAATAAAATTCTCAAGCGCCTGCAAGAAATGCACACAATCAGGTACATCTGCGCATTAGTATAATGCATGCAGCATTCTTCCTGGTGGATGTGGCTCAGCACCATTGATCAGCACTGACTCTAATGCAGTGGAAAAGCAACCATGGCAGATTTTTTAAAGCAATTTCAGCGAAAGGTTGAATTACAGATTCTTTCGGAGATGACAGGGGAGGGAATCTGACAACGTGGCTTATTAGAGCTGTGAAACATTTAATTATCAATGTCTGTGCTCTCTACACCTGAGCCTATTGCTCCCGCTGTTGTGTAGAAGCTACAGGCCATCTGTTTCTAATTTTAGCAGCATCGTTAAGATCAGGGTATGAGTTTAAACACATTCAAAAGAAAATTAGACTTGCATTGAAAAGAAAAGCCTCCAAAATGTCTTAATCCTGCAAGAATCCAGGAAAGGGATCAATTCAACTTTACTGGAGCAAAATTCATTAATGGAAGGGAAGAAAGTCACCAAAGAAAGTGAAGTGAAATCACTGAAGTACTTAATGAAGAAAAAAGGTTAATCACTGTTGTGTTGACAATAATGCACTTTAGCAAAAATAAGTTATTCTCTCTTTTCCCATCCAGACAATTGTAAACCCCTTATTGGCGTGTTAATTAATAAGGATACAGGTCTAAACTAACATTAAAAAACAAGAGAGAAATGTAATCTTCATAAATGCGCAGGACTGAGGCAATGCTGGCAGATTCCATGCAGCTGCCCAAGCAGAAGTGAGAGATTTATGCTAAACATGCGCTGACTGACAAAGAAACGTCTTCGCGGGACTCTGCAGGAGCTCGGCCTAAATCCTTCTCATAAATTTTATATTAATGCCAGAGGTAACCAAGGTTGTTTTTCCTAGTATTTCTCCAGCTCTATTAAACACACCTAAGAGATTTCATCATTCTCCCATTTCTTCATCTAACTAGCACTGCTGAATTGCAGCAACTTGTAGATAAGAGTATTTTTAGTCCTTGTCGAGAGATGTGATGGCGGCACTTTACCATTATGCTCGACTGGTTTAAAGATTTAAAAAAGAAGAAGAAGAAAGAGAAAGGTAACAGACTAACCTTCCTCTGCACCTGTAGGCGACGTAACCTTGCCATTTTCTGGAGATAATAAGGGGAAGCTGTCTGAGTTGGGAGGGGGAGAAGCAATCATTTTCAGATCTCACATACCACTCGGATAGTTTATTCCTCAGGAACCACGATTCAACTGATAACGAGTGCGGAAACCTTCTTTTCTCAGGGAAATGTGAGCGTTCCTGCCGATGTGTTTGCTGGACAGAAAGAAAGAAATAAAATGCAGGTTTGCAGTTTATTAGCGAGCAGGTGAAGCCAGACTCACTCTATAGCTTTCTGCATGGCTGGCCTATTTTAAGATGTAGAGATCCTTCAAATACCAGTTGAACCCAGTAAAACCCAAAGCAACAGAGTGCAGACACTGCCATCTCATATCGTGGCTACCATGGAAACCAAGCCTTATTTTCAGTATCAATATATTGCAAAATTAGCCGAGCGGAAGCACTGAAATAGTCAGCTAAATATATTCTTGCCGCGCTTATTAGCGTCACGCGAGTCCATGTTTACAGATTAATTCTGCTTCCTTTGGCGGAGGGATACCGTTTCCATTATTGTTCTGGCAAACAACAGCAAGTCACTTTGTAGGAGAAACATTTCTCTCGGCCTGAGGTGCACGCACCCAAAAAATACACCAAGAAGAAGAAGAAGAAAAAAAAGCTCCAGTTTCGAAGTGTGAGAAACATCCTCAGTCAAAATGGTGGCGCTTGTTTTGCACACAAACGAGAAGACGGCGTCAGACAGGAGCTACGGCGGCGGTTTGATCCCCGTTTGAGCTCCACTTTCCAATCGCTCGTCACCGTGATGTAAGAGCACGTCTGGCGTTTAACAGCCAAGACGAGCAGTTGTGGAGGAAGCTGAGGAGAAGGAGACAGTTACTCCATTCTGGATGGTCCCCGCTTCGCCAAAAACATGTCAACAGCACAAAAACACAATTAAAAAGAAAGCGAAGGCTCTGGAGAGCGCCGTCTGGTTGTTTATCTGCATCCTGGTGTAAAGAATTAAAATCCTTAGCTGATAAGACATCAGTCCTCCTCAGTGGGCTGCGTAAATAAATCTGATTAGGGGCAGAACCGTTTCCTCTTTAGAATTGCCTTATCTGCTCATCACATCCCTTAGCACCAGATAACTGGCAAAGTGTTTGGTGCAAGGTGGGGGCCCATCCTGCACCCCTCTTAGATTGACAAACAAACTGACTTTTTATGTCATCAGTCACTCCTCCAGTATCAAAATACCAAACCTGATTAAAATATCTACACAACCTTAAATCTCTCTAGTCTGTGTTTGGTCACCTTTTGCCTGGAGTTTTGTCTGAACAAAAGGCAGGAAACTATTGAATGTGTGTGATTCAAGGCTACGCTTGATAGTGATGCACGATAAGACTGTTTGAGCTCACGGGGATAATCTGCTCCTGATGGTCCAGACCGATAACTTTAGCGATAATGTTTTATTCTTAAGACCAAATTCCTGCCCTCACAATATGAAGCAATTAACACGATCGCAGCGACCCGTTAAGCTAACGATGCAGCAGGACCATCGCACCACCCAACTAAAATACGTAGTAGATGGCTAAACGCCTAAATGTGTACATATAAACATATGTGCCACTTTTTCTATTCCTTCAACGTTGGATGATGATAAACTGGGATTTATTGGGCCCATTTTTTGATTGTGATTAATTGTGACAAATTCATTGCTGCCCTGTGATTAATCAGCTTAACAATCTTTGATGTCTCTAATTAAAACTTGGGATATCTTGGCCAATGTATGCCCCCCCCCCCCCCCCCGGCATCTTTGCTAAATGTTGAATGTCACAGCGCCACCTAGAGCACAATTATTAGACATGTTTACGCCTTAAATGAATTCACAAGAAGTGTTCCAGTCTGAATGAAACGGATCACAAAACTGATAATCAGACATGGCGACGTCAAAACGCCTTTTGATGATGCGCATAATTGCTAGGAATTTCCCCATTTGTGTATCTAAGAGAATTCCAATGATATGTGTTCATTCCTACTGAGTATAATTTCAATACATCCAGAGCTTCTGAATATTTCATGCAGCCAGGAAGAGAAAACAGGCTCCGCACAGATTTGGATAAATGAGATAATGTGATGCCGAGCTGCGCGAGGCTTTTTCCACAACATAGTTTTCATTCATACTCAACAAATCCTACCGTTTGTTTTCCCATTGTAATGTCTCACAATCCCTTTTGACCAAAACAGATTTGCAGTTCCTTAGATCTGCTTATGCATTAAAGAGATTTCAAACGCAGTGCTGGGTTCACTTGGTGCAACCTCAGTCAGTCCTGGCAGACACCAAACCGAACGCACATGGCAGAAGCCGCGTTGGGCGCGCCCGTGGCAGCGGAGGCACGGCAACACAGCGCCGCCTTAAAACACGCCAGATAAAAGACTCATTCGGGCCCATTCTGCTCGGGGAACGCTTATCTCTCATTCCTACGGTCAAAAGAGGCGCAGAGTCCGATAAGATAGCAGGAGGTGGGGGGGAGGAGGAAAACACAGCCTGTACAGCCCCTCTGAAAATGAGTTATGGTCTGGATCCTTGAAGATGGGGTCACATCTCTCGCCGCCATTTGCCTATAGCGGGGAGAACATTCACGGCCACGGCGCGGGTAAGTAAAGGGGGGAATTAAAGCAATGAAAAGGCAGAAGTCAGGCTTATCTGGGAACAAACAGCTCCTATTTCACACAAGAAAACCTGCGATAAAATACCGACACATCAGCAGGGACGATAAAAGCGAATCAGCGCGGATGTACGAAACGTTAAAATGCTGCGCTAATCTGCTTAGAAATGTTTGCTGACAGAGGAACAGAAAAAAAAGGTTTTTTTTTCTGGCATTACTATAAATAAAAGGAACAAAAATGGCACTTGTGTTTTGAACGATGATAGGACTGTGGGTTATGTGGAGGTACAGATTTAGTCACGCGGTGAGATCACAATCGCCTAATGAACGACATCAAAACAATCAAAGAGATTAAAGACGGAGGCTTCTAATATGGATCCTACTGAAAATGGGCTGAAATCAATAAACATCAATGGCGAGTTTTCAGAGGGACACAGAGCTTAATTCTGTGCTTTTCAAGTCACTTTCTTGATCTTAATGAAAGAAGACGGCGGAGTTGTTTATAGATTTTAGAACGACAGAGACAACAATCCCTCCATCTATGATCAGAGGTGAATTTGCCGAGTGGATCCCAACTTAGACATACGTTGAAGCGGAGTTTCATAATCAGTTAAAACACAATCAGTGCTTATTTCTCATAAACTGTGACACTCGAATGTTTTCTCTTGGAATATTGAATCATTTATCCTGCTCCCTCTCTCTCTTTATGTAGTTTGGTTTACATCTGCCCTGGAGTATGTTCTGAGTTTTGGGCGCTCGCGTATCTCTGGAAACACGTACAGTATATTTGAGATGAAGCCCAACTGCAGATGCCGACGACGCGCTGCTGACGCTCCCGCCCCTATACACCTCGTTTCAAGTTTGCTTGAGGTCAAACGCAAGATTTGTGCCAATAACATGAAATGGCGAGCATTAAAATATAGCTGAGTCGATCTGCTGCTACAGTGCTATAGAATGTGGGAGGGAGCCTACACCCAAGGCGCCTGTGATACATGTCAAACAGTATGTACTAAATGTACATGTGAAGGTGAATTTAATGGATGCATTAGTGGGCTACATGGAGGTTGGAAAAAAATGAGGATGGACAAATCAGACATTTAGAACAGGTCCAAAAGGGCATATTATATAGGGAAAATACTTACTATGCTATATATATATATATATATATATATATATAATATATAATTTTTTTTTTTTTTTTTTTTTTCAGTATATACATTACCTTTAAAAGTGATTCCTATCATCTGTCTTCCTGTTTAAAGGTGTGACTTTTCCCAGAGAACCGTCATACATCACCCTCCAGGAATAGCCTTTAGTTGGCCTTGATGACGAGCAGTTTTGAACTCACCGAGTTCTGGTTGCCACCCTGTTGACAGCAGAACGTTTGCCTAGCATATAGTTAAACATATGCGCTGGTTAGCGCCATTGCCAAACAGCAGGAAAGCTGCCTCCAGGTGATCCAGTTTTCCAAAACGGAGCAGTTAGTCTGATTGGAAGCTGGAAATTGCCGCCAGGTGTGAGTGTGTGAGTCAGTTGTGGGTGTATTTCTTCTTCTCACCCAGTGACTGCTGAATTAGGGTCCAGTACTTCTTCTCTTTGGACAATATCTGCATGGCGGGCCATAAAGTGAGATGTGAGATGGCGAATTTGACGTGTCTTGAGATGTGTATACATAACACCGAGCCACATATTAGCGCTGCCACGCCACACGTGATAAATGGCACTAATGTAAATGACTGTGCTGAGAAAGTGAATCGGTTGCACCTGTGAGCCCGCAGTTATTTGTTCTGTGATAGCTGTAGGCATAATAAATAATAGCTACCCTGCGTAAGGAGAGCCGATTTGTTTTGCCCTTGTGTTGCATTATCAGGCCGACCTGTCAAAGCTGAATCACAGGGAGGTTTATTGGATTCAAAGTCCCAGTTTTCCGCCTCCACCTTCTGCTGTCTTTGACCAGCATTTCCTGTCTGGGAGCGACCACGCTTTCCTCTCCAGTGTCTCGTGCTCATAAAAACCACTGCTGTGATGGACAAGATGCAAATAAAATGTGACAATCTTTAATGTAATAAAAATCTTTTTCGTGGAGCCAACACATCAAAGTGGCCCATGAATTTGCGCCACTCTGCCAAAGCCTACATTAGAAGTTTTACCTCTGTCCTCAGGGTTGGTGAAAATGCACAAAACTGTAATTTATAACACTGAAGTCATTCACCCAGACATGTGTGAAGTAGACAAATTTCTAAGAGATGATTGAGAGTGAAGAGAATTATTATATCTTGTTAGCATCTTTTATCTTGTTAGCATGTGTTATACTATATGTTTTTGTTTTCTGTTACAGTTAGTTTAGAAGTTAGTGATAGAATATAATCTTTAGTAGAAATAAACATAAGCAAGTCAGTTGACCCTTCCTTGACATGAATGTTGTTTGGATGGTTGGGGCCAGGAGGAGACAGTCAGACGGAAAGTGGTAGACGCCCATCGTAAAATGTGACAGAATAGTTTACTGGTGTTGATAAGTTCCTCGGCAGGAAAATGACCTCAGACCTGGACATCTGGGGAAGATAATGGAGAAGAAGGACCGCACCAACACCAAAGGAGGCTGGAAGAAGAAGATGGGGTCATCCAAGAAGAAGGACTGGATTGGACTGAATTAGCATCAATAATTTACATATGTCTTTCTATAAAAGACTGGGTCAAGGGATAGTGAAGAGAATTGTCTTTATTTTATTATCATGTGTGGTACCATATGTTTCTGTTTTCTGTTATAAGCACTTTAGAAGTTAGGAATAGTAGAATGTTTAATCAGTGGAATAAACATAAGCAAGTCAGTTGACCCTTCCTTGACATGAATGTTGTTTGGACGGTTGGGGCCAGGAGGAGACAGTCAGACGGAAAGTGGTAGACGCCCATCGTAAAATGTGACAGAATAGTTTACTGGTGTTGATAAGTTCCTCGGCAGGAAAATGACCTCAGATCTGGACATCTGGGGAAGATAATGGAGAAGAAGGACCGCACCAACACCAAAGGAGGCTGGAAGAAGAAGATGGGGTCATCCAGGAAGAAGGACTGGATTGGACTGAAATTGGACTAAATAATTTACATATGTTTTTCTATAAAAGACTGGGTCAAGGGATAGTTAGGTTGTCAGACTTCATGCCCTGACAATTGATTCTGTTGTTGCTAGGGTTATGAACTGGCCCAGAGCTCTGTATATTTGTATCTTGAATTGATTCTATTTGCTAAATACATTTTGAAATTGGCATTTGTTTATTTGAAGTCTTCATTTAAAGAACACGCGGATTGGCAGTGACACACGAGAGGTATTGCAATCCAACAAGAGTAAAGTTTTTCAGTCAGTGCACCAGAATGCTGAGCTTTTCTTTTGCATCTTAATTAATGTTAATCATATGCCCACAAGCTGTCAGGGATTGGTTGCTACGTAACTGGACGTCATTTTTCCTGGCATTTTGACCTCCCTATCTACGATTCTTATTGGCAGATTGCAGGAATAAGGCAGAAAACCTCCGCCGTGTTGTTTTACCACACATTTCATCATGTGTCAAAATACATAAAAACACCATATGGGGATGCTAAGAGGGTCAAAACAAGGTCTCCATTTCAACTTCGCAACACAATTGGTGCTCAGTCAAGATAGCACATAAGCAAACAAAGGGAATAAAAGATTCCATTTCCCGTCCTCCATCCACACCACACCATCCGATGGAGGACGGGAAATGGAATCTTTTGGAGGACGGGAAATGGAGGACAATGACGTGGAATCTCTTTTTCCGCTCGGACAGTGTCAAAGAACAAGGTTAGTGTCCTCAACTGGAACCAGAGGGCTCCAGTCAAAGAAACAAGAAGTATTCAGACAGCATTGTATGCACGCTGCTGCCCAGATCGCCCATGGCAACAACGGGAATATGAATACTTTAACGGCAGAAGGGCAGTAAGATTCTTTCCTCGGCGATGGAGGCTGCGGTGACATATCACAGGTAAGCTGCTTAACTCCACCTCTGGAAAGTTGGACTAGAGAGTGAGGGATAATTCAATAAAGTGCAGCTGTTGGAAAGATCAGGCCTTCTGGTGCTGCTCCCCACCCCCCAACGCAAAGCCGTGACACCGTCTGAAATCTACAATGACAAAACTGACAGCTGTTGACTGGGGACGTGGCATTGAGGAGAATCAGGTCCCGGCGCACATACTCATCCCAGCGCTCCCGTATCATCGCAGTGACAGGACTCGGGAGCCAAGGACTGACACGGGGACGGCGAGGGGTGGGGGGCACTAATGTATCATTCAGCAGAGCTAAGCACCCTGCCTCCACTGCAGTATGAAAACATAACTGTAATGAAAAAGCTATTGATCGCCGTTGCTTTCCCTTTAGACAAATTGCACTGTTTTCTCTGCCATCCAGTTGTTTGGACAGCGAGGATGAAACCCCCTGGAGACATCATCGTTGGTGTTCCATCACGATGGGCAGACCCTGTGTCAACTTTTGCTGAACACAGATCAAAAAAAAAAGAAAAAAGATTTAAACTGACAGATAAAAAAATATTAAACTCAAACACCTCCGCTGTAGCTAAAGACCAAAGCTAATCAGAATAACAAAGCTAACTGTAATCTGAAAGACATGATAAGATAATGAGCACAGTCTGAACTGGGCCGCGCCATTTCAAACCCTGTCTCGTCAGGTTCGTCCAGAATCTTGGAAAATCCACCCAAATCATTATGGGGGGGATTGACGTTAGTGAGAGAAGCCATTTTTCCTTTGATCTAGCAGCAGCCCTGCACCAGTGTCCTTGAAGACGCAGCTGTGGGGGAGCTGCTACTGGCTGCACCCCCTGCGCGTTTGGCGCTTCGCTGAAATGCAAACATTCGGCTCGCTGAGGAAAAAAACGATTTAGGAAGAGACACGCACCGGATCCTGGTTACAGCAGCAGGATTCGACCCCTGCTTGGTCCACCCTCCGGGTCTCAGAAGCCCCCGGGAGCTCCAAGATGACAACATTCAGAAATTATCCCTGATATCACCGTTATCAGCAGGCATTAGGGAACTGACAGACAAATAAAAACTATTTGGAACTACTGCGGCATGGTCGGATGTGTGGTCCCAAAGGAGGCTTTTGCAGAGCCAACATGCATGAAGTGACAAGACAGACAGCGGGAGCAGATAACCATCGCAGCCCTGTGCAGTCCTCCCGCATTGCCAAATTAAAGATGGGGAGATAGCACAGATGCAATCTCTGCATGGGATCTCATCCCCGAGTGAAGCGGAGGAACTCGGAGGAAATAGATCAGGAAGCGCAGGGGTCAAGGGGTTTGTTTGATGAAGTCATAAGTGGCGCTGCTTTTTTTGGTGCCGCTCTCAGGTGGCTGAAACCCACATGAGCAGATCGTGGACTGTTTATTGCTGTAATGTGGCTCACCAGCACCCTGAGGCATTAAGAAAGTCTGGATCATGTGCTGTTGATGGCCATATGGAGGTTCAACATGTCCAAGTGTGAAAAAACAAAACTAATTAGAATAAAGAAACGTGACACCAGATGCACCAATAAACACTGAAGATATGACCAGCAATTATTGGTGCATATACTGTCCTTCTTCTGTACTAATTTTGTACCACAAACATGAGTGATAGCGACACTGAACATGCAACAGTTGCTGTTTAACACCCCCCCCCCAAAAAAGGCAAAACTCTGCCAACTGGGGTGAAAACTTACAGCAGAAACCTCAAGTTCTACCGCTGTGCAACCAACTGTTCATGGTGAATAACAAAATCTGTGGGTGGCAACTGTGTGAACAACCCTGTTGCTATAAAAATACCATGAACACGACTTTGAACTGACTGAGGAGGAGCTTAAAACTTTTCCCTGTGCGGAGGCATTTAGATCTTTACATGAAGGAGCACTAAGGTGTGATGGAGAAATAGACACCCTTACACAACGCGCGCTGTGAAAAGAAACACAGAAAAACACAACACCAGCTTATATTTTCTCTGTTAAATGTCGTGACCGTGGACAAATAAAGCTGAAATTCATGTGTATTTATGCGAGCTGATGGGCGGAGCCTTCACAGAGATGAACTGTAGTGCTTCGTCTAAGTATGAAGTCTTGGTAATACCACAATCCAAATGCGAGGACGAATTGGCACTGGGCTTTGTTGGTAATAATGGATATTCCGGGTGGAATTAAGTAGGGTATTAGAGCTAAACCTGCAGAGGGAAACGCAGACACATGGGTTGGCATGCTGTGAACCAGGAAACAGCATGGGAGGGATAATGCTCTGCCTCTGATGCAAAAGAATAATAAAAAAATGACGCACAGGTCAAATTCTTGAGAGTTCTTCGGTTTTGTCATTTTTATCTAATTAATTAACTTAATTCAGACAGGACTATTTGCGTGTCCAGCCTGGAAAAGAGGCTGTTTCTCCACGCTGGGCGGGCTCGTTCCTGCAGCGCCCGTGTTTTGACTCCGAGTGTCATGGAGACGGAGATTTAGTGTGACAACGCTGATGCCAAGTGTTGCACTCCTGCAAGGCTCTGCAGAAACATGGCATATTTGCTTTTGTACGCGGTCTCTGGGATCAATTTTGGAGAAACAGCCGTGGAGATAAAACAGGAGGAAATGACTTAAGCGGAACATTAGTTGACCTTGGAGGGAAACAATGCTTAAGTGAAGAGCTGAGGCTGAGTGCGATCTTGGGAGGTACATTTTTTCTTGTTGGTTTAAAGCAGTTTACCAGCCCAATCATGAGTAACAGCAATTAAATTCAACTAGTTCTAGATCCCAGCTATAATCATTGACAATGTTTACCAGTAGGTTTGGGAGAGAAGAGACGTGGAAGCCCAATTTTCTGACACTGTGACTGTCCCTGAACGTAGCTTCAGCCCATCTGTAAAACAGACAGGTCACATTTGCCTAACAACGGCTCTGCAACGTCAGGACTGTATCACATCGAGCCACTCGTCCTGCTGCTTTACTCATTTCACCCACGGGAAGACGAGAAGAAAGCATTATTAGACTGATTACTGGAAGGATATAGCGAATTTGCACAAAATCAAAATTAATGCAGAAGCCAGAGATTATCAGCAGAAATATTGAGCCGTGCTAATTTTTATTCCACAGCCCAAGGAAAATTAGAGATGACTACTTTTGTTGTAATTCTGAACGAGGGCTTTGTTTTGCTAACATGCTCACCTTTCAAAATTTAACCTTGTGAATAAACCAACGCACCAAAGGGAAAGCATCAAGCATTAATGTTTGATGTCTTGCCCTTTTAGTTGCTCAATTTTGAGAGTTTTTCAAGCGCAGCTAATGTGCATGTGTATGTGTGTGTGAGGCTAAGCATGTGTCTTCAGCGCAATTCATATGACACTTTTTTCCTGCTCTGGTTGAAGAAACTGCCAGCTTAGCTTGGAGCACATCGCCCTATAATTGTTCCTTGGTTCATATCTGTCATGACACTTCTATAGGTCTACAACCGCTGTCACAATCCACAGCCTACAGCCCAAATGGGGTCGCTCTATTCCTCCCTCAGTATCTCACACGACCAGCCTTTGTTCCTTATAGCACAATCTGGAGATGCCATTAGTGGGAAGGAGACAGTGATGTTCAGTGACAGCCAACGACTCTTCTGGTCAGAACGCGCCCTAGAGTCATCAAAGTGTCACACGCGCCCCCGCCCTGACCGAGCGCAGGCTCGGCTCCCCAAGTTCACCTTTGTTCTAGCTAACAGAGAAGCGGCAAGCTAATTGTGTGACAGAGGTCGGGGTGGGCAGCACCCATGACAGTCCGTGTGCAGCGTGTCCGTGCACGCGCTGTACAGCAGCCCGGCCTTCTTGTCAAAACACGCAGCTGGAGAATCTGGAACAACAAAAAAAATTAGGCGGGAGTGGGAGGCTGGCATTTTGCTGTAAGTGGCAGTTTTTGTCTCGACGTTCGTGACTATTGTCATCACATTTAAGGCTGCGCTCAAAAAACATGCAGAAACTGTGCAAGCGGCTGGGATTGGATGATAACAGGGACGCTACACGGCCTGTTCAGAGCTGATAACTTAGACTCGTGTAAATCAAACACTTTCCATCCTTTAAAATCATTTGAGCAGTTGGGCATCATATGCTGAGAGGAGAGAAGAAGAATCCGGAGCAGAGAAGTATCATGCCTTCGTGTCCAAAAAGGAAATGCTGCAGATTTGTCAAAAATCTTTCATGTGCGATGATTTCGCTGCGACTCAGCACAATCATGTTTATGCTCCAAATTAAAGGCAACCACAGACTTGCCAACTCTTCCCATCCATCAAAGACGTTACAGCCATTTTCCTGCTTCAGTTCCGGCAGAATAAAGTAATAAAGGGGACACCAGCTTGTGGTCCATTTGTGGAGACAACAGCACAAATCCTTCTATAGACACTAAAAGGGTTGGTTGGCAGCTTCGGACTTGTGGGGCCGCGGGCGATTTGCACCCGGCTGTGGAGGCTCTATACATCAGAGCTGGCTTAACGCAAAATGGCAGTGTGTTACAGAGGCACGGATAATACTCCAGATTGGTTTTTGGTGATTTTTTTGCAGGAATAAAGATATTACTTGTGGAAATGTTAATAATTCACTATGGGAGGTGTGGCTTCATGTTTCCATCTGTAGAGAACAAAGGTACCGATAAAAA
Source organism: Takifugu flavidus (assembly GCF_003711565.1). Lineage (NCBI taxonomy): Eukaryota > Metazoa > Chordata > Actinopteri > Tetraodontiformes > Tetraodontidae > Takifugu > Takifugu flavidus. Next base: position 1,988,833 of record NC_079528.1, on the reverse strand, counting down.
AGAAAAAACAAACGGAACCTTCATATTTCACAATTTTATCTTCATGAGTGGAGAGACACACACTTCAGCAGACATCAGAGCAAGTCTAACAATTAAAACTCAGACTTGAAGACTTCTGCTGGGGGGGGGGGGGTTGTACAAAGATTAAAGAGTGTGTAACAAATGATGCTCTTAAAAACTCTCACGTGGGGGAAACAAACATAATGCATCTAATTTAGCAGTGGCATTTTCAGCAACGATTCCCTCCCCATCCCAGACGATTATTTAATTGCCGCCTTTGTGAAAATGTCACAACGGAACCATTGGACGTGCATGCCGCAAAGCAAGAAATTAGAAAACAAGCCAAACTGCTTTTGGCTTAGGAACGAGCCTCCCTTAAAACAATCTGTCCAAGTTCTAAATCAGGCAATTTACACACCAGAAATATCCTTTTAAGCTGCCAACTCTGGCCTGCAATATTTTGTGGTTTGGCACTTCCGTCACACATTAAGGGAGAGATTAAGGAACACAGTCTGTATTCCTGACAGGAGAAGAAATACGATTATTCACGCAGCAGAAGTCAAACAGCTGCGGCGATATCAGAGGTTAATCAACCGGGCTCGGGACATAAATTCTGCTGTTTTAAAGGTGGAGGAGTAAAGGAACCCCTCTACTGCAGGGAAGAACTTCTGGTGCGCTTCCATGACAACAGTCCAATTGACTGGCCAAACAGCAGAAACATGCAGTGGCAAACACAAAGGGTTCAAAAAGAGGAGCCAAATCCTCCTTCATGGTCAAACACGCCACCGAGACAGAGACACGGGCCTGGCTACAGCTAAAAACCAGAGTGGGCCTTGAGTTCATGAACAAGACAGAGTTTAACCCGGTCTGGATGGAGTTTCTGTCAGCTTCATCTGCTCCTGCCACTATATTTGTTTGCTCCTCTTCCATTTGTTAAGTCAGCTGTTGTCATGGAAGCGTACCAAGGTCCCCATCTCCCACTCAATGACGCCCAGTCCCGTTCTATTGTGTAATCTCCCATCTGGCACCTGATGAAGTGACAAGGTAAACAACAGTTTGCTCAACTACGGTGGTTTGCGTTCTTCCTCACTTGTGAAGCCCCACCACTCACCGCCCAAGTGCTCCAATTCATAATACGCAAACTTCCAAGTGCCCAGATGTGTGCTTGCTAGTTCATCAAGTATCTATCACACGTGACTTGTGTGGGCTTCGGAATTGTAGATATCCCACAATGTCATGGCCAGTGAGAGCAGCAGCAATGGTGGAAAGTACTTTAGAAGTTCACAAGTATTGACTTACTATTGAGAAACTTCTTTAGAGCTGCTGTAGAAGGTGCACTTCAAAACATCCTCTGGATTCCTGCAGATAAATCCAGCAACACAGTGGCTGTCTGACACCTGCACAACTATTAACAGGGATGGAAGATGGCATCTTAATGGGTTTATTGTCTGTCACACCCCACACACAGCCAGGGTTTAATAGAGAGGAAAAACTCCAGCCCTTCCATAGCAACCAGTTTTTGCAACTTGGGATATTTTCCTCTCAAACGATGACGAAGAGTCAGTGTTTGTGTGCGTGAAAGTATTTCTGGTGGTGGTGGTGAGGCCCCGGCTTGGGTAAATGAAGGCACATTTGGGCGGAGCCGGAATATTCTCAGGTTGACCGAAAACGGATTGAGCAAAATAACAAATATCCAGATGCTCCACTCCTCTTCCATTATTCATTCCATTCCCTCCTTTTTATTCATTGCACAGAACAGAAGAAAAGAGGTGAATTTGCCTTCATCTGCCCAACAAGAAGGTGCTTTTCTGATCCCTTACTTCCTTTTTATTACACTTTGGCTTAAGATGGAATGCTGGAATCTAAACGCTGCCATGTTTATTGTCATACAATTACTTTTACAACACTTGACAGGCACTTTTCTCGCAGCGCTGTTCAGTGCTACCATGTTAGTTCAAACACAGACAGACATCTGAAAACATCCTGGGCAGAATCTCTTGGCCGCTGTCATAACCAGAACCTTTTCTTCAGGCTAACGCTGTGGGTCTTCATACCTAGCGAGCGATTTTTCACGTCATGCCGCATACTCTGCGACTGATTTCCCAGCCGCAATTAGCAGAAATAATGGTGATGAATAATCCTCTGCAGTGTCATTGGCGCATGACTGATGGGATGTTCTGAATTGGGAAGAAAAATTTGCCACAGCGGTTCGGAAATAAAGGATGGATGAAGTCATTAGAACAGCTGTTAACAATACTGTGTGATCCGAGCTCTGTCAGAGGCCAGCGTCCATTCAATCACTGCTTGAAATTGGACTCCTGCTCACTCTCATTAAATGACAGCCACATCACAGCAACAGACCCTCCTATCCTCGTTTCCTGGTCACCATATGCGCGCCTGCATGTTGGACAAATTAATTAAAATGGCCAAACTGAACGGAGCTTCTGCGTTTTCAACCCAAAGGACACAGCAGCAAAATTTCAATCAATATTCTCCAATCTGAACTCCGATATCTAATATATCCTCTATTCATGAAAAGTATCTCCTGATGATACCCAAGAAGTCTGGATTTGGCACAATCAGACAGGAAACTAAACCGTTTTGTCAAAAAATTGAGAGTGTAAACTGTCCAGGCAAAACCCGGACCTGCTGGCTCTGACGGCCAAGACCAGGGTTTTATCTTCATGTGTGACATTAATTCTTAACATCGTCACATCTGCTTACCTAAATAATACTCCAGATTTCCATACAGGCTAAAATATTATCACGATTGGATCCGGCTTCTCCCATGAACTTGAAAAAAACCTCATTTTGCTACATTTGGTGTTTATGAGATCCTGCATCAGTGGGAACGCACTGAAAACTGGGCATGAAACCAACTCACAGCTCAGTAATTAATATCAGCTTCTTCTTTTTTTTACCTACCTCTTAAATTTGAACACTCACTTCCCAGCTGGCTCCCATCAGCTGAATTAAAACTTCTCTCACATCTAACATGCACAGTCAAGACAACAGGCAATAGTCTGAATTATTGTGCAATTATAGCTGTGATTTTGAACATACATACTTTTGAAAGAAGTGAAGTGTCTTTGGACACTAACCATTCCATCTTCGTTCACCTCTTTGATTGGACCTGCTTTAAAGATTAAGTAATTAACAAAAACACAATGAAAGCAGAGCGGCTCTGTCCTCTAAAAGTCGATTGATAAACAAGAAAACTGGAGGTGTGAAAGCACATTTTGATTAGAAAAGATTGCAAAATGAGCGGACATTTTCCAAGCACAGAGGCCATAATCAAGCGAGGAGCGTGTGTTGTACAAAACAGGGAGCGTCTCGCCTCAGTGGGAGCTAGATTTGTCATTGTTAATTCTATTAAAGTGAGGACCTGAATGTGTTTTCCGCGAGCTTGGTGTTTTTGATGGCCTTGCCAAGAAAATGTGCTGCTTAGTTTTACGGCACGAATCGGTAATGTTGAGCCCTCGTTTCACAGCGGGAAATGGTTTGTTTGGGAAAAACAATAACACGGGGACCTACTTAGATCGGAGAGGCTGTTTTCTTGTTGCTACACAGTCAGAGGAGCTGATAAATGCTTCATGTTTTCTGAAAATCGAGCCATGCGATGTTGATATCAAAGGAGGAGGAAGTTAGCAAAAAATCTGGTCTTTAAACTTCTTTATATCATGTAAGCAGTAAGACTGGGACAAATTACACCAGGAACACTGAAGAATAGATGCTAACACCAGCATATTCCAACCTTACATCCCATGCACGCTGCCTAGACTCATGTGTGTTCCCAGAGTCGCAGCACTGTTGACTCAGTTGAATTGCTTGCCTAAGGCCTCGGTGCCTGGACATACATGCAATTAGGAAAAAGGTCACTGTGCCTCCTGCCTTGTCAACAAAATCCCTTCAAGATGACAAATTCTGGCCCTGTCTGAGCCCAACCTGTCTCAGCTACCTTTACCAATCAAGAGCCAGCAGGGCAGATTCGGTAGCCCAGCCTAAGGTGAATTCTAATGACATCCTTTACCTGTTACACTGAAGGGGGTTGGCAAAACAACAAGCGTATAAAGGCGTCAATTCTAACCGATAACAATCCTTCAAATTTGAGGGGTATTCTGAAAGCCAACACTGGAGGTGACTTCAAGTTACTGGAAAATATGGGATTAATTGATGTAAAGGTAAGAAGGAAGAATCCGATCAGTTATTGCCTTTTGTGCTATGATTCCAGACGTGGCTCACAAAACATTGCACCATTTCTGAGCTGTGCAGCAGTGAAAGTTCTCAATTTAACTTGATGCTGGATTCATAACTTGGTACAATTCAGAAGTTGGGATGATGGTGACCTCATAGATGTGGTAATCTATCAAGGAATTATATTTTCATTTATCTGGGCGCAGCAACGCTATCAACATTTTCCACAATGTGTTGGAGTTCCTGTTAACAAACACACTGATTAATATATGAGCCCATCTTACTTTGGGATTTATTTTTTTATATACGGTCTTTTCATTTATATGGAGCGTATACTTATCCACGCCGAACCCATCAAAAACACTCGACACAAATCGAAATTCCGAGTTAGGACGAGGTCAGACGTTGGAAATGCGCAGTTAGAATTGACAGCAGGCAACAGCGAATCGCAGAAATTAGCTTATTAACTGTGGAATTGATGTACATCTGCTATAGAATGACTGCGCCGACCTTGAGTGCGTACTTACACCGAGGCTGACTGCTATTGGCTGAAAGGAATAAACATCAATTTGTAGGATTTCTGCCATGTATGGATGGATGGATGCTAATGATTTTACGCAATGGCATTCTATCAGGCAAGTTTCCATTTTCTGTCAAATGACCTTCATGCGGTTTTCTTCAAAAACAACTTATTGTGCAGTCTTCTTGCAGTTGTGCTACATTATGGAATATAGTGGAAGTGGCTTTCACATAGGTCCCCAGCGGTCTTACTAAGGAACTATTAATCTGTGGCTCTCCATATTGCATTCAGATCCACTTTCCCCTGGCTATTGCCTGGTCTAATGTAAAGGCCAGAAGAGGACCCAGAGGACTGGACACTCTCTTATTATGAGCTGCACTAGGACACCTCTGGGTTTCTAAGCGCTCCCACCGACAGTGACTGATGGCCAATTAACCATTTGGAGGGGAGTATTGATCACCTGGAGAACAGGAAGGATCTGGAAGCATCTCCTAACTCACCACTATTGTACAAATTGAGCAGCAGGAAGGCACATCAGGTACAATAAAAACACGCATCACGCAAAAGAAAACCACTTCCACATCCGGGAGGAGGACGTTCTGGTGACAGTCAAAAGATTCCCGCTTAGCTAAAACTAAACAGTTCTGGAGTATTGAGATTAAATAAGTGAACGAAACAGCAAGCTGGTTGCTGTCACCGTTCTTAACTTCCATTGGGTCAATTTCAACCCTCCCAGATGAAAGAGAGAGAGGTGGAAACAGAACATCTGATCAGAGCGAGTGCTAGAAAAGGCTGAGTCCTCTGCTCAACAAGCTCATCCACACTTTTCATCGCTGGCCCTTGAACACACGACGCCGAGAGCAGCAACAGGAGCGCAGCAGCAATCACCAACCTGCTGACACCGTGTCAGCTCCGGGGCCTTCTCTAGATTTTAGTCCGGGGATGAGAGACGGGGATAATCTCAGCCTGCATTACAGGTGAAAGATGTTTGGATGGCCTAGATAGAACAGCGGATGGCAGCCATGTTGTAACGCGGCTCAGATCCCTCTCAAATAAGGTGAGCCTGCATCAGCCAGTTGGCACGGGGGGGGTAATTGGTCTAAAAAGTGCAGCGCCTGACAGAGACGCAGTGCCTCTGCGGGGGCCTCTGCGCAGGCTGCAGAAAATAACACCAAAGTCGCATCCTTACGCAAGGTTCATCCGCCACGCGGCCTTGACAACGCCCGTGTCCTTCCGCTCGCTCCTCAGGACTGCCGCTTACAAATGATAAGCGTCCAGCCTTCTGAAAGATAAGGCGCCTGGTTATTCGTCACCAAACGGAGCGTGCTCGCCCATCGTTTAACGCTGACCTGCGCCGACGAGCGCTGTTTACCTTTTACTCATTTATGCTGAACTATTATCTCAGCCTCCATTAATCACAGTAACTCAGGGTGAAGGGATTACATTCAGCCCGACTTGGACGAGAGAAGCTTCGTTTGGTTTGTTTGTTTTATTTATTTTTTAGACAAATTAACACCAAGGAATGGGAATTTTAAAACCTACATTAATCAAGCTTTTTTCCCAGCCAATAAATCAGTCCAATGTGCTTTTTCATTTTGATGCTGCCCAATTTAAATTCCGTTAGCGGCAAGACGGTTGAAAGCATTTGTGTTTCTAAGAAAGACCAAAAGAAGGAACTGGATTTTGCTTTTCTTTTGGATTTTTCATTTGCCAAATCTAGTATGTTTTAGCATCCAAAAACATAAATTATTTTCTATATTTCTTCCCCATGGTGCACAGCAACTCCCATCATCAGTGGCAACTGAATTCATCTTCCAAGACTGGAGGGAAGGAAATCTCTTCCTGCTACTAAACTACATTATTGCCCGTGGAAGGCTTCACCCATCCAAGTACATGCCGATCATTTCAGACAGAAATTAAGCAGTTTTAAATTTCTCTGACCAGAAGGCAATTCCCTCCAATAAAATATGCTAATTCAGCTTTTCACTTTTCTTATCACATCCTTAGTAAGTTAATGAAGGGAGACAAAAGTGGCCCAAAGAAAAGCAGCTAAGATGATTTACATTAGAAGGAGCAGCGATGTGGGGTGGTGGTGGTGGTGGTGGTGGTGGGGGGGGGGGGTGACGAAAACAAAAGCCCTTGTTAATTACTGCATTATGCAACAGATTTCTGCTTCTTGTCATTAAATGGCCATCTCCTTGCATCATCACGAGGTTTACACCCTGTGGAAACTCCTCGGAGGTGACTGTTCGCCTATGAAGGTGCCAGTTACCAAATCCCATGATCCCTCGCTGAACCAGACAACAATTGCCTGGCAACGCTCTTGTTTGGCATAACAGGGAAAAAGAAAGGAAAAAGAAAAGTGCTGAATTCTTTCTCTGTGCTTGAATGACTGAGCTTCTGACAGGCTGTTCATGAGGGTATAATGAGGGCCTGACAACATGTACCGTGCCAGTGCCAGAATATAAGTCATTTATTATTTTTAATACCTAAAAAACAGCAACAATCCTGAAGTTGGTGGCTTTCACCAAAATCGTATTATTTGTATTTGTACAGCAGTCTTAAGGAAGTGGAAATAGTCATCGTAAACATACAAAATTGCACTTATCTCTCTTATGTTCACATCAGACACGCACACTTCTTTGTTCCTGAGGCTAAAATAATCCCGCCGCTACGCTACCTCCCATCTGATCAGTCACATCACTCACAACACGGTGAAGGTAAAACTGCTCAACCAGCTCAAATTCAGATTGACAGGTCCACCTTTGTTACTCACTGAATTATGTTTCTCTGCAAAAAAAAGGAGGGGGATACAAGTCTTCTTTTGATAGAGGAGAACGCCGAGTCAGCGCCTTGACTCCCCGGAGAGGAGGGCTGCACTGATCTCTGAGGCTGTACCGGCCCTCCCGGAGTCAGAACTGGACTCCAAATTACCTTTTTGATCCATTTATGAGAGTCACTCTTCTATTAAAGTAGCCTTGGAGCGGCGGAGACGCTGGCGCTGTCCTCGTTGGTGATCCAGACTGACAGGACGAGGGCTCTACTTCCAAATACAGTAAAACACAGGGGAATAAAAGATGATTTTACCTACCGTGTGTTCCTGTATTCATCTACTTCATGAAACAGCTCATTGTCATTCAGGGTCAGACAAGGGCTGGGAGCCTATCCCAGCATGCATTGAGTGAAAGCCAGTGAAATACCCTGGACAGAGTGCTTGTCTATCACCGTGCGCACGAAGACAGAGTCAAACAGCAGTGCACCGTGGGGACTTTTACAGTCTTAAATCTGACATAATGACAGGAACGACATGCACTTCCTGCTGTGAGGCGACAGCACCTAGACCCACTGAGGCACCCATACATCAGCAACCCAAACCAAACACAGCAACGTGCTTGAAAAACGACTCGAAAATATCGCTGCTACTTACTGTAGTTAGCGCGGTACATGACGTCCCCGGAGCATGGCTGTTTATCTAATCCTAATATATTCATAATTACAAACTCATTAATGCAAAAGAAAAGCCCTCTTAATTCATCGTCTCCATGTCCTTAAGCAAGAGACACAATTACACCAACTTTAACATGTTTGCCTGGTGTCTGAAGCAGGGTTAACAGTTCGGAAACAAGCAAAAGGCAAATGATGTGTAAAATTCAGCCGCATCTCTGCAAGGCTGATAGTTGCTGTCAGACAGAATCATTTACAACACATTTACTTCAAAAAAATTGAAATAAAGAGCATTAAATTATGCTCATATTTGAATAGTTTAACTCCATGTTTGCGTCCACGGTGCCGCCACATGTTCATGACATGATTTTTATTCATTCATGGTTTTTATTCATTTGGGTTTATGGGGGCTTTTAGATTCAAGTCTGCACTATTTCCTCAAACTTTATTATATTAAAGGATGACAGAGTATGAACCCGGCTGTATCCTGCATCATATCCCATTAAGTTATTACAATAAAAACGACACATTATGGCCATTAAGGAAATTGATTGCATTGAACAAATCAGATTTCCCTGGCTTGGTTGTGCTCAATAGCACCCTGTAATCTTGATGGTCGTTGGACAGAGGTTCGATTGTTTGCCAAATTAAAATGTCACTCACACAACTATTACTGCTCACCGATGAATGATGTAACAAAACTACAATCTAGCTTCAGATTAAACAATAGCACAGGCGATTGGGTTTCTCTTTTTTTCGTTCCGCCCAAGAAACTTGTTTCCAGTCAGTCCATCATCAGCACGTATGAATCGCGGTGTCCCAGGAGCTTCATCATAAAATAATAATTAATCAGTGAGAGAAAAAAAAAAGCTGTCGGTGTTCTGCAAATGCAGCAGGAATGTGTCCTGCTCGGAGAGAAATGTCGAGCTGAATGATGGAGTTGGCAGGCAGCAGGGCACGCCGCGGTCAGGCAGATGAACGGCCGCTCTGCCCAGAGAAATAACTCCAGAATTTAATAACAGAATGATCAACGAGCCGATAGTGCGCTCACGCTGGCACTCGCAAAGAGCCAATGACGCCTGTTTATGGGGGGGTGAGAGGAGATAAATGGCACTGAACGCAATGTTTTATTGTTGAGGGGCCCCGTTAAAGTGCAGCTTTGCGCTCTCTGCTTCCAAGCAGGTGCAGCCGCAACTTCCCGTCCTGTAACACACCCGTCGGAGGGTCCGTGAGCGCGCCACGGCAGCATCTGTCTCCGACTTTAACCTTGGTGGTCGACCTGAAAGGCTGACTGTCAAGTTGTCTTGCTGGCAAATCGCACGAACAGCGACCGTAGAACGGCGCGGCTGCGAGAAACGCCAGCAACTTGACACGTGTGCACGCGTCCTTGCGTGTTTTTATTCATTAATTTAATTTATTTTTTTTATTTAAAACCCCTAACAAACACAGCTAATTCACGAACTCTAACCGGCTCAAATGTAACTCACCAGCGCGGGAGAAGCCAGCGAAGACGGTCCAGAGAACCAGGAGCGCAGCGCTGAACCCGCAGCGGGAAACGGGGCCCAGAAGTGCGGGCATCGTCCTCTTGGTTTGTTTTAAATCACTTAACTTTCAAAAGGCAGGGAGCGGAAAAGACACACTGACGCACTGGGCTTGTTTGGAGTGTCTTCTTTAGCACTTTTTTCTCACTGCGCCTTCGCTTCCTCAGCACATACCCTCTCGCCGTACCGCGGCCATCCGTATCCCGTCCGTGCGTCCTCGTCGCTCAGAACAACGCATCACAGGTGTGGTAGGCTCGGAAAACTACCTCCCGTCTCACGGATGCGGGGTTGGCTGGACTGTATTTATCCCCTCGGAAAAAAAATAAACCAAAACCTCTCACAAACTGTGTCGCAGCGGTGCAGTTCACAGTTCACTTTGCAGCCGTCCCCGAACAAAGAATACCTGCTCCGCAGCGTGCAAACCGCGAGAGAAAGAACATCTGCTTGCACAGCAAAGCTGAAGGAGTGTTTGGAGTCGAGGAAGCTGTGGACACCGCGATGCGCGGAGCAGCAAAACCAGGAGCGGATCCTGCGTGCGGGCTGGGAACGGAGCGTCCTCACGCCTTCTCCTGTTCTACCCCCTCCTCTCCCTCACCAAGCAATTACATACCTTGAATAAACATAACTAGCCTCATATTGTCGGAGTGCGACAGAATGGGAATGATTTCATCCCGCACCCTTTGCAAGTGCGCTTTTCATATCTGCTGCCTCACATGAAAATGATGGATATGCCATTCAAGTCCTGTGTGATAGGAATCACGTCGGTGCTTTGCATACAGATTTACACAGATCGCATCTGCCCGTCATTGAGTTTCAGTTAAATGTGCCTCGGCATTGTGTCCGCGCTTCTGTGCGTCTGCTGCAGTGCATCACCGTGGACACACAGATGAAGGAGCATGAGGATTAGCGCTCCCATGAGAGAGGGCACTGTACACCTGTCAGCGAATACTCAGACCAGGCTGGCACTGATGTCGCAGCTAGCTTCTCCTCAGTTTCCGTGATTTTTGTCACGCATTTTAATCCCTCCCAGAGTCAAGAGGGGATTATTAATAGACTTCAGAGTTGTTGTTTTTATTCTTTGTTGGGCTGTTTCCCCATTCCCACCCAGTAGTCAGCAGAATAATAAGTGAAAGCACAGAACTGGACCATTGTTTTACCAGCTAATTATGGGGCTCATGTAGATGAATTATTCCTCAGATAGAGCTCAGCTATTATACAAACTCATTAAGCCTCCTCCCCATCTAGCATCCCCTTCCTAAAGGTCAAAGTCACGCTCGCAATGACAGCGCCAAGACATGGACGCGCGCACGCCTTTACGCACACAAGCTCGCAATCATGTGGTTTACGATCGCATCCTAATGGCCTCCGCTCATGTAAAGTGGCGAACAAAAGCAGACACTGCAGCTAAATGTGAGAGAATGACTCAGCCCTGGTCAGTGGGCTTGTAATGACCATTCTCATTCCGCTAATCTGCCCTGAGTGCTTTCAGCCAATGAGAAGCAGACCCATCCAGACATATGGAGTGTGAGTGTTTGTGTACATGTACAGTACAGTACATGTACAGTAAGCTGTTATCCTCTCATATAGATTTTGTTTAGCTTCAGCTGTTTCTAAATGAATTATTAGTTTTCTTAGTGCGGCGAGGCAAAGCAGGGCGCAGCCCCGTCTTCCGCAGCGTCCTGTGGGTACCACATCCTGCTCCCCTTCTGCTCCCTCAATCAGACTGCAGCGAACAATCACAGCTCTTTGGGGAGTTGACACATTCAGCTGTTCATCGATTTGTATGGTGTTGTAATTAATTTTCTCTCCGTCACTGGCTTGAGTCACAATATCCTGAGATCTGAAGCAACGCGCTCCCCCACAATCAATCACGAAACCAAGAGAGAGAACCGGGCCATTTCTCTGGTATCATCTTGAATTATTCACGGCGCCTCGGACCCAGAGAGACAGGCCGCAGTGACAGATAAGTATTAGGAAGACATGCAGCTAATTTGTGTGTTGCTCTTTGTTGCAGTGTTTGTGTTGGTAGGCCATTCTGAGCAATTACCCTCATGTCACGAGCAACCTATGAGGACAGCTGATTCACCAGGTCGATACCCATCGATCCAACAAAGGTGTCCGGCATGAAATTAATATTATTTATTGTTTTCAATCAACATCAGGTCCCGTGAGAAGGATGCAGCGCAGCCTGCGACTGTCTCGTCTCCAGTGGAGAGACGGAGGAGCTGTATCAGCTTCCATCGGGGCTACAGCTTTCCAGCCTTTTGTTTTGTTTAGATCAAATTAAACTGCAATGCTACTCCAGAGAGATATAATTGACCACAGTCTCAGATTAAATGACTGTAAAGATCTTAATAAGCCATCAGCGCATTGCATATTAAATTGCAAACCACTTATGAGGAAGCAGTCCGATGAGAATGAAATTGAGGTTCACATTTGCACGCCACAGCATTTTAGCCAATAATTAACATGCAAAATTCCAGTCTGACAATCAATACTGTATCAATTTAATTACATATTATTGATATGAGGTTGGCAAAATTAATTGAGAGCTTAAGAAACTGTAATTATGAGAGAGTAGGTATCTAGTATCTAGTAGCTTCTGCCTGAGTGGGTTCCCCATTGGGTTCTATCTATCTATCTATCTATCTATCTATCTATCTATCTATCTATCTATCTATCTATCTATCTATCTATCTATCTATCTATCTATCTATCTATCTATCTATCTATCTATCTATCTATCTATCTATCTATCTATCTATCTATCTATCTAATATTTGTTACTGCCCCCTGGTGGTCACCCATGTCAAAGATAAGCCCCGCCTCTTCTGCTCTCATAATTTTAACTACGATTTAGGCCAAAATAAAACCTGAACTTCTCCTCCTGTCCCTTAGCTCGCATATTTGTCTGTTACTCCTGTTATTTCAGTTTTGCGAGAGGTCCATATCTACTGCTTGACCTGGGGGGGGGCACATAAGGTCACGGGTGGAAACTTGACATCAAAGTTCCACTTGTCAATCAGAACCATGCAGATAACATCAGCGGGGGAAGTCAGCTGTGCCCATAAACCGGATATTTTGGCTTCATTTTTGCACAATAGCAGGAAGTGGCGTGGGCCGTCCATCTTTGTTTCTTGTCAATGGTGTGAACAGTACCCATCATCTATCAGTTAACACTGCTGAAGTCATTGTTTCCACCATCATCACTGAAGTTATTTTCACAAAGAAGACGCCATCCACGGCTGCGTTTCGCCAAATGACATCACGTACTGGAAATGAAGTAGCCGCGGCGTTATCTCCCCACACCGTCGAGTGAAACCGAGGGTGAGAGATTCAAAAAGCAGAGATAAAGAAAGTTAAGAGGAGGGTGGGTGGAGACGCCTGATGAAGGTCTCTCATTTCTGGCGCACAGACTGCTGATGAAGCTGAACTTCCAATATCTCAACACTTCAGCTCTGATGATTTTTCAATTTTACAGATATGGACTTAGAATGTGAGCTGATGAAAATGTAAAATGGAATAACCGCAAAATCCCATGAAATGGGGGCCTCCCTTTTATTACATCACTATAAATCAAACGCAGAACAAAGTTCGAGAAGGATCCCGTGGGTTTGATTTGAGGGAACCGCAGGATTGTGGTTGCCATCTTGTAATCTGAAATAATCTATCAGGCAGATACTTGACACTCGCTGCGCAGGCAGAGTTCAAGTTTAGAGCTGCAAGGCTGGTTTCAAAGGGGAATTCCAACAATTTATTCATGGAATATGTTTCCATCCCAAACAGATGCCCCTAATCTGAAACATAGCGCAAGTGCTTGGTAATATGTGATGATTTCATTTTCTCCCAGTCTCACGGTTATAAATAAATTTGCATTCTGAGAGCAGAATGGACTAAATTACTGGTAATTCATCAAACCTGCTTAGTGGTGAGAAAAGTTCCACCCGGATAAGAAGCTGCCTCACACGCAGCAGAACCAGCTTCATTAATGGCCGCCTGTCGCATCAAAGAGGGAAAAGTTGTGCAAAATATCCACAGGACATCCTGTTTAAGTGTTTATTGACATTTAAAAACTCAGAAAAGATTGTAAACCATGAGATGCCTTTTTTATATCTATAAGTGATACTAACTGAGATGTTAATGTTTGATACACCTCGTCATGGGACAATGGAAAACTATGATTGCCATTTTCCCCACAATTCCCTATTTTATTATCCTCAGCTACATTAAAAAAAAGGCTCTTCCTGAGATCTACTTCCTGGCCCGGCAGGCTCTTGTTGTTCTGAATGTCACATTGTCTAAGAGAGCACGGGAGAGGGGACTCTGAATGATGCTGAATGTTTTATGACTGCCTGCTTTTGTGTCGCACCTTCCCAGCGCTGCTCTGAGCCTCTGATGGGGAACCTGGTCTACCACTGCCGGATCTGACAGCCGAGGAGTTAACACACACACACAAGCACGCACGCACGCACGCACGTATGCACGCACGGACACGCACGCACATCCGCTCTTAACATTTGAGGGGCTTCGTTTCAAAATGCCACATATCCGCTCCGGGAAAATGTTAAAAGAGGGGATCGATTCAGAAATTAAATAAATAAAAAGAAAAGACACAAGAACACAATCCTTGCATATGCTTCCTCTGCTGTGCACCTTTTGCATCAGAATGTGAAATGCACAGTTACTTGCCATTGGCAGTGTGCTACTGCAGCTTCACCGCTGCTACAGTTTCTCTCAAGCTGCTGATAGATACACAACAGAGAACATCGTGGTATTAGCAGGAACAGTTTTGTGTCCAAAGCTTCTGATGAAACAAACAACACGAATCCCACTTGTTCATATGTATCTTTGTGTTTTTTACTTTTTAAAAATAAAAAGTTTATAGCTTGATTTATACTCCTCTAATTTGCATGTCAGTTTCTTCTGTTATGGACTTTCCATCTAGCGGTCGGAAAAGGAACTGCGTCTTGTTTTTGGTCATTTCTGGTGCTTTCCCTCGGGGGCCATCAGTCACTCTTCTTATACAGTATACCGACCTATATGTCGTCTGCACACACACAAAACCGTAACACACCAATTCACAAAAGGTCAGTTTATTGTCAGATCCATTTTTAATTAACACCAGACATGAGCAGACACGCACAAAATATCAAGGGACAAGTGTGATATATTCCTTTCGGAGCCGCTGTTCTCGCTCTCATATAGACGGAGGACAAGGGGAAAAATAGAAATTTATCATCTAGGCCCAAACACAGGTTTGCCAACATTTATGACACAATTTAGCACATTGGGTGGGGTTCAACTGTCTGACAGGAGTAATCGACATTCAAGCTGTAAATCAGTCATACACAGTAACACGGCCTCTTGTTTAGCTGACTGTTCACCCCCCCCCCCCCCCCCCCCCCTTCCCCACACCACCCCCCCACCTCTCCTCCCCCATTTCCCACTAACACTTTTAAATCTCGGAGCTTTGATGAAGAACCTACTCGGGCAATTCCGCCTAAGACCATTTAATGTTTAAACTCCACAATAAAATGAACACTTAAATAAGGTTTTGTACTATAACCTCTTTGGCCTCTGACAGCTGTGTAAAACCCTTCTTTTAAATGCAAATGTTTCTGCATAGAACCTCAACGTTTCATCAAGAACCCTTTGTGAGAGCTATTTTTTCAGTCTGGAATCTCAGCTTGGTTGAGACCCTGACCTTTAGGTTACAGCAGCAGCACACTGTATTTGACAGACACTCCATGTTGGAGAGAGCATCCTGCTCTTTTAAGGGAATAAATGCTCTTTTGGTCACACATGACAGTATAATGATCAGTCAGTACATTATACTGCCATTAAAAATATTCCAGACATCCTGACATGCCCATAATAGCACCTTTTTGAACCCCATCATTGCATTGACCCAGGGAAGGGGGGGTTTAAAATAAACACGGACCGACGGAGGAGCCTGGTGTGTGTTCAAATCTGTATTTTACCTTTCAGCGTCTGTCGGTGAGACAGCCAATCTATTTGTCTGAACACATTCTTGGAGGGATGTCAGAACTGTATTGACAGAGATGGGGAGAATTGGGTGACGAGTGCACATATTGTTCAGTCTGCACACATCCTGCTCATTCAATTCTGGGAAATTGCTCTGCCTCAAAAAAGAAAAAAAAAGAAGCTGTCATTATTTTGTCACTCAGCGTCCCAGGTGACATTTAGAGCAAATAAGCTCAGTGGCTGAAAAAAGGGACAGAAAAAAACGGAGCCATAGGTTTATAGAAGGGAGAGTGATGGAGAAACAAACAAAACAATAAAAAGGCTCAGAAAAACCCACCGAATGAGTCAATAGCAGCATGTTTGAATTTTACCTGAGGAAATTTTAAATGCTAGAGAGAAAAAAAAGAGCAAAATCCAATGTGTATGAAGAGAGAATTCAATTTCCAGGCCTTCCCTTTTATGCTTGGTTCAAATTCATTTGCTTCATTTAATAAAATACTCACTCTGCCATCTTTTACAGTTTTTCTCAATTGGTTTGGTACATTTCTCACATCAGAATTGAAATTCTCAAAAGTTCTTGTTCAATTGTCACATCATCATGCCATTTGTGCAGATGAAAAAGGCAGTTTCTCATTGCATTGAACAAATTGCAAATGCTTTTGTCCATCCATGCAAATGATTGTGTACAATTCTCAGGTTTTTCGTACATTATCAATTGCTTTTGTCATGCTAATCAAAATGCTTTGTTATAGGAATCTATCAAATAGTCTCTTTCCCCAAAACATTTAGGCTATAATTCATCATATAAGTCTTCACATGCAAAATGATTTACCAAACCATCATAACATGTCAAGCATATATACATTTCCATAAGACATTTGTCTGTAAATATGATCTAAATTGGTAAATTCCTCCCAGGTGAATCTAGACTTTCTCTAATGAAAAGAGTTGATCAACCAATGATCGACAGTTTTCTGAATGAGCTCAAGGGAGCGGCAAAGGGGTGGCAACATAACTATGTGTGCCGCAATATCAGATAACGGTGTGCTGACACACATTCCACTGATGGGTCCATACAACTCTGAACATCTAATAGCATTCCTAGACACTTTGTACAGGGATCATATCCTAGGTGGCCCAGCCGAGAATATGGCCCAGCCCAAATATGCCATAATATGGGACAATGTAAACTTCCACAAGTCAAACCTAGTAAGGCAGTGGTACGCAAACCATAACAGAATGGTGATGGAGTTCTTACCACCATACTCCCCAATCCTCAACCCTATTGAGGAATTTTTCTCAGCCTGGAGGTGGAAGGTGTATGACCGAGAGCCACACACACAAGTGACCCTTCTGGCTGCAATGGATGCAGCATGCCAAGACATTACTGCAGATTCCTGCAGAGCATGGATTAGGCATGCAAGAAGATACTATCCACGCTGCAGGTGTGACGTGGATGAGAATTTGTGGCCTAACAGACAGGAACGGGAAGAAGCTGAAGATCAGGATTGAGATTAGAATTTGGGGAGTTGTTCATATTTTTTTGTTTACCTACTGTATGACCTATGTTTATATTTTTGACCTATGTTTACTTACGTATTGTATTTCACCTTTGTTATGTGCAGTGCTGTCTTTTTTTTTCTTTACGCACTGCAATGTCAATGTTTGCCAATAAAGAAGTCATTCTGTAAATGTGAATCTTGTCTTTTCCAATCAATCTTACACATATACATTATATGAGGTCAAATGTACAACACTTGTCATCACACCTAAACCACATTTTACATCAACATGTCCCTTCAAAGTGCACTATTCAATTGCCAACATGACTAATGAATTTGACTGTCTTAGCCGTACACAATGACACAATGATTAAACATTCTGATGGCACTGACAAGTATATTGACACAAAAACTTGCTTTTGAGGGATGGACTAAGGATTTTGAGCAAGAGACTGGCTTTTGCAGGTGATCCACGGTGTTTTGCTATTTGTTCAAACTGTTTTGAGAAATGCACTTGATCTTCTGCAAATTGCAAGAATGATTGGAAGAATGTACCAAAGTGATTGAGAAAAACTGTAATATAACTTAGTTATTCGCAGGTCAATGCAGAACAGGACAAAGTGCACAAAGCACGCCGAGCACTGGAAATCCTCCCTTTTATAAAAAAAAAGCAAAGCCACGCAAGTCTTTAGAATTCCGACAACTCCTGCACCGTTTGTGCCAAAGGAACAGATGGATGCAGCCACAAAGACATGGAGACGTCAGATAATGGTGAACGCCGTAAAAACTGCTCGGCCAAAACGTCCCGTTAGATGGATGGATGGATAGATAGATAGATAGATAGATAGATAGATAGATAGATAGATAGATAGATAGATAGATAGATAGATAGATAGATAGATAGATAGATAGATAGATAGATAGATAGATAGATATAGTAGATAGATAGATAGATAGATAGATCGATAGATAGATAGATAGATAGATAGATAGATGCTTGTATCAGCTGTAGCCCACCATTGGGGCTCAGGATGATAAATGATGCTGCTTGAAAGGCTTGTTTAGGGCTCAGCGAGATGAACTGTCCTGAATAGATTCAGGAGATCACATGTCAGCAGGATACAGAGATATTCTTCCTGGACCAAGGTTGTGTGTGTCAGAGAAATCTTATCCAGTCTCCTGATGGAGTTCGTTTTTCTCCCTTGCGCCACTGACCTGCAACCCCTTTATAGGTCTGGAGAATTTATGAGAGGATGATGTCAGAGCAGAAGTTGCAGTTGCCCCCCCCCCACGGACGCAAAACCGGACGTTTGTTTATGTGCTTTAGCATGAGCTTGTGTCACATCACAACTCAATTTTAAGAAAAAAGAAATGCAGCCCTCTGCTGAACTCTAACTCTCCTCTAATCCTGAACATTTTCTCACCCACTGACAATTAACGCCGCCGGACACAAGCCCACTAGACCGTCGACATGGCTGCTGATCTAAGGACGTCAAACTGCTGTCAATCTCTTTTGGTGGGAGCGGCAGACACCTCAGGGTCTGGCAGTAGACAGCTAACGTCATGAGGCTAGCACACGACCCTGACGCACACTCCAAAGAACAGGACCACTGACGCGCACTGACCACTTTTATTTAACGTCTGCAGGCAGGCCTGAAGGGACGCCCAGTGCCAGCGTAAGTCGAGGTCATGAATCGTGCCTATTCCTCTTGGAATCTCAGTAGTGCATAGCAACCGTGCTCCTCAGGTGACGCACATGAATGGATGTACTGCTGCTGTGTGCTCCATTTCCAGCATCACACTCCACCACAGCTCAACCCCGGCGTCGTCTGAAGGAGAATCCGATTGTTTGGCTCTTTCAGAGCTTTAAAGAGTCAAGGACCACCTAAGATATCCTGTGAGGAGGAGCGCTTCCCTCGCAGCTCAGCGCAATGTCTAACAGGGAGTCGTGGGAAGGGATGAGCCCCATGGTGTCACGTCCATTCCTGTGTCTGGCCATGAAAACGAGGTTGTTCCTTCGTTTGTTAAATAACAGCCGAAGCTGTACACCTGCGCACCTGCTGAGGGTGCAGGGAGCCAGAGAGTAGCCGAACATTTGCAAGCCATATCCTGGACGGCGAAACATGGAAATATCCCGCCATTTGCAAAACAAAATGTTGGCGGAGGTGTCACCAAGGTCGCGGGTCCGGCTCCAAAGGTAGATTCACAGGTGCAAGGCCACTAAGTTGATGCTTCTTCACAGAGAACATTTCAGCCATTTGCTTGTTTGCTTGTGTGGTCAGAGTACTGTTGATTCAGAGGTTAATCAGGATGGATGGCAGGGGTTCTGGTTCCCCCCCAGATTCCGTCCCCACATGCTGTAAAACTCCCATATTCATGCGTGCTCATCTACAGGGACCGACTACATTCAGGCTTCTGTGGACCAGGTTGTGTGGAGGAAAACAACTCCTGTAAAGTTCTTCCAGCACAGCAATGGAAAAAGATAAACAACCCCAGCCCATCATTAACATTCCAGTCCCGAGTCCGTATAAAATTATCAGAAGATGCCAAACAGCAAATCTCCCACTCCCACTGACATGGGCTGTTTGGTGGAATGGCTGCAGCTCAGAGTTGCAGGTGTTACTGTAGCATCAAAAGGAGCCTCAGCAAATGTTTGAGGAGATTCAGGAGATTAGAGGTGTGAGATATTTATGCAGACGCCACCGTGATCTCATGTTTTTTTAGTATAATGGCGGAGAAATTAGATTAACAATAACAAAACACAAACATTTTGTCCTTTTTGTGTCCTTTTTTATCTACCATGTTTTACCTTTTCCCAAAATTAAATCACTTCTAGGAGGTGTTTTCAAATTTGAAACCAGAATAATACCTTTGACCTTCGGTTGTTCCGTAAATAAATCATAAATAAGTCAGAAGGTAATGCGCGTTCAGTCTGGCAGTCTGGCAATAGGTACACAACACAGTGATACTGACGTCAACAGTGTCTAAAACACACCTGTAGCAACCAGCTAACCAACTTAAACGGCATTAGATTTATTGTGGCTTAAAGTATCATACTTGAACCAACATTTTCAATAGAAACAGGTCTTGGAATTGTTTAGATAATAATCCTTTCATTGCACCATAAACCTAAATACTCATAACCCAACATACTAATACATACACAATGCTGTATGTCGTGTCCTGGCAACATAGCTAATTCTTAACTGCGCACCGCTACAGAGGCAATGAAGCCGCATACTAACGCATCAGCAATTTCTACAGTAGCCACATCTGCTGCACATCATTAAAGTTAATGAAATGCAACCTGAACCTGAAAACAGGCTTTTAAATGACAAAGGTTGTGTATGTCTGCGTTCGGTTTATAGGGAATAAGAACCTAGGCAGTATTTTGGTATCCCTCCACTGACTTTGAATGCATGACCGGACAAAATATGCATCTGAAATTAAGATCCCAGTGGCTGTCAGGACAAGACAGCAGTACATGTTGCCCCCCATCCCCCCAAAAAGTCAGTTAAATGTAACACCTGAAAGTCATCTGACATTGGGTGCTTGGATTCTGGCCTTTTTTAAGGCTTCCTTGTTACTGCACGGTAATCTTCAGTACCTTCTGCCCCGTTACTCAAAGGTTTTCGTGCTGTTCATTCAGCAGGTAATACAGCATGAGGAGCAGTACGGTAGCAAACACCCCCCAAGCGTCAGCAACGCTAATTACATTCATTGATTTGGAATATTGACAAGTTACAAAAGTTACAAAAGTTTGCCTCTGAACGTGATTATGAATCATCCGGAGAGCCGGTGTTAAAGCAAACCCAAAAAATAAGTGCTGCTTTCCGCCAGGCCCAAATGAAGTCCTAACAGTTTGACCTACTTCATACCCAGCGGGGCTGATATTTCCCCCCTCTTATATTTGCTGATGAGGCCAAGAAGAAAGTCCCCTTAAGTAGGCTAATCCTGCAAAACAAATATATGAAAAAGTGGATGAACAGAGCTGAGCGCAAATTAGTTAGAAGGCAGCTGCACACAAAAGCCACCTGAAATATCCCTCTGACCTTGACTTAATTGGCTTCAAGTGATTAGCCAACATCTTCTACTTGTCTCATTAAATGCTCTTTAAATACTATAATGGTGAATCACTGTATCATGCATTATGCAGCGGCGGCGGCGTCCCTGATGTTTGTGCATAGTCGACGGCGTCTGTGTGTCACTGCAAACATTCCCTGAACCAGCAAGCTCAGAAACTTCACCAGTTAGCTATGGTGAGGCTAATCTATTTTTCATGGGAGAGAGCACAACAGGGGTTTAGCTTTTATTTGAGAAAAGAGCCCAGGTTTGGTTTAGCATGAAAAAGCCATGTTGACATACGCTGACAGTTCAGTCATGCATTGTTTGCTGCCACCCACACCAGCGCCACACTTAGCCTCATTAAACCTCAACCTAAATCACTAACCATGTTATCTCCGTGAAGACAATGCTGGCCGAATATACCCTACAGTTGGTTCCACAAATATGGCAGAAAATTGCACACATACACATGGGAAAGTAAACAACATTTATGAAAAAACAAACACCACCACAGGCCCAGAGAGGAAATTGCGGCTCAGAAGTAAATTCTTGGATGTGGCTGTGCGTTCCCTAAAGGGAGCCTGTTCTGCTGGAACCTATCCCCATGGAGGATTTCTCAGGAGCTGCATGCACACACACACACACACACACACACACACACACATACACACATGCATATGTATGGATCCATCAGAGCGTGGGGCCGTTAGGCTCAGGTTAGCATTTTAAGGCCATCATTTATCAGTTGTTCTTACACACCTCGCTGAGCCTTTTCCAGAGGTAAACAGCTATTTTAGGAGTGATGTCTCACATTAAAGGATTTGTTTTACCCACACTATCACCACATGCGCGCCCAAGTGGAACCTCGACTGTAAATACCCTAAATGAGCTCAGGTGTCAGGTGTCGGGTCTGCAGACGTACATGTTTATGTAATTTGTCCTAAAATGGGATCCCAGGGCATTTTAACAACTTCAGATCATCCTGATTGCAATGTTCTAACATCCCAAATGATTTCCTGCAGAGGAGTTCAGTATGGATGCCAACAGGATATTGTGTAATCCTTCAGTAAGCTCACGATACTGGTGACAACTTCAAATCTGCATTTGTGACAACTACAAACCAGCAAACCAGCCGCGGCTGCCTCTGTTACCTGCTCTGCTGGTGCCTGAATGGTGCTCCCACTCCTGAGTGTTTTCCACCGGGCTGTTGTTCATTTGTCTGCGTTGGCGTTGAGGCAGTGTCACATTCTGTTGTCTCATCAATAACAACAACAAATAAGTTGCCACCGCCTGCAAACATGGCGGACTGTTCATTCATATTCGCCAGTCCAGATTTATGACTGTGCTCCCCGCTTCTGCATTTTAATAATTAATGACACAACCAGCATTAATGTGAACACATTTATTCAAAATGTAGAGGAGTTAAACTCCAGTAACTTTTAAAGGACGACTTAAACCACCGGCGAGAGCTGCAGCTGCACGCACGATGCAGTATTGACTCACGCACCTGTTAAAATGCTCCACAAAAGTTTTTAAGCAGTGATTAAAAATTATTTTGTATTGATTCTTACCTATAAATGGTGCATTTCATACCTCGGTGACTCTGCCGGAGAGCCTGATCGTGCATGCAGGATATCTTTCAAAGATAGATTTCCCATAAGTATGATTGACAACTGACAAATCCATGATGGGAAAAAAGCTCGCAGGCGTCTCAGACTGGCTAATTTTATGTCTGAGGCTTATACAGCTCATTCAGCCTTTGTTAATCTAAAATCTGGCTAAAAGAAATGTAATGTTATTTAACTTTTATTGTTATTATACAGTCATGGCTTTATAGCTCCCTTGGTTCGGTCCAGCCAATCATATTAACAGAAATGATCTAATAAAATCCAAAGTTCTGTGCTAAACTAAAGAAAGACATCATCCCTCCCACATCCTGTTTGACTGGTTTTGGATTTTAATGCTGGAGCTTCACTGGAGGCATTTCTGCCTGACAATTATCCAGGGATGATCCGGCCAGCTGGACCTTCCAGAAGATTCCAGAACCTGCTGTGGTCTGTTCCCTGCTGCCTGGCTAATCTGAACAAACAGATAATGGGGCGGTCACTGAGCCCGCGCCTCTACTGGCGTGTGTGAGTGACCCGCAGGTCCAGTTTTATCATAATGGAAACACATTCCCATCGTAAACAGCTCAGCTATCGACAAGCGTTCCTTTCCCATTTCTTTATCTCCTCCATCTTCTCTTCTCGCTATTAGAGGTGGGGAGATGGGGGGGGTCACCGGGTCTAAATCTAAAGCAGCCAATTTTTATTTTCTGTCTATAGTTGATCACAATCTTGGCCGAAAGGTGTGTGTGTGTGTGTGTGTGTGGGGGGGGGGGGATCCAGAGCCTGGCTGGGAAAATCCAAATCCAGCTCATTTTCTAAGCTCAGATACGTTTGAAACGCTACATGTTCAGTCGTGGCGCAGAAGCCAAGCGAGTCAGTGACCTGATGCTCACACGCTGCAGATAAATGACGATGCTGCATACGTGAGCGTGCTGAAGTTCAGGCCGGGTTAGTGTTGATGTGAGAGCAAAAAAGAAAAAAAAACATACCCCCACCAACAAGCATTTTAAATGTGCAGTTTAAAAGTGGGAGATCCAGCCAGCGCCCAACGCAGCGGCGATGCGTTTCAGCGCGTCACATCATCACAGACGTCAGCTCGTCTGACTACAAACACATAAATAAATGATCCCACAACACAGATCCCACTGCTGCTCCACCATCTCCACCGGAGCGCTGAGGAATCAATTGGAAAAGAGAGACAAGCCGAACCCCGACCCTCCGACAGGACCCCGGCGCTGAAATAAGACCTGCAAATTAGGCCCACGTTCAGAGATGAATGAATCCATATAAAGAATAGTGGGGAACCTCCTAGATTCTATTATCTGCTTATACTGGGAAGATTGGTGATAGTCACACTGGCACGGGCGCGTTGTGCTTCTAAGGGCTATGTTGATGTTTTTTCGGGTCGATTTTTTTCTTTTTCCTGCCTTGAGTTGTTATTGTTAACATTACTGGTTGATTCTGGTCTGGTGAAGGTGAGTGAGGCCTTGAATTATATTTACTCTTGTATTTTGTTGTAATCCTTAGTGTGTAGGGGCCTCCGTCCGGCCCTCACCTGCAGTTTCTGGATCAACTCTCTTGCCTGATGACCTCTATCAGCAGCATTCTTGTCTGTGTTTGAGGCAGTGATGGAGGGAAGGTTCTCCTGTTTTCCATCTCGGGATGTGCTGCAAGATGAAACCGTGCTGAGGATCAGTAACTTTTCATCGAACACAAACAGCACAGATCATTGACATTGACTTCCCTTCCAAAGATGGAGCAGTGGATGGAAATCAGCTGGACTTTTAGCAGGATTTTTTCTTTATTTGAATATTCTGGGGTTGTTTTTTTTTTAAACTTTAATTCCTCCTTTAGTTCCTCCATGAACATTCAACGGCTCTGTTTCAATGAGAGATGTGCTGCACAAATATTGATGGAGCAGGAGGGAGCAAGTGTTGAAATCTAATGATAAGAATAACAAAACACTGTATTTAATTAGTAAGTCATGAATTATTCTTCACACACACAAACGAACATTAGCATGCACAGATTCTGATTTGAGAGCTCTTATTTCAAATTCTACATGTTCCCACTGGTCAGGTGCTGCTTTTTGAAGATGGTGATCACTTTTTGATGTTTTTAATAATTATCGAGGCTGTTCCTGTATGAAGGCTGGCTACATGAAGGAGAACCGCTCCAGCACTGCAGTTGGGATTTCAGCTTCCACAGTGACGATATGAAAAATTCATCACCGAGCATCAAAAGTCTGTTAACTAAACACTTTTAAAATATGTCATTGTGCGGCGCCCCAGGGTCTCCTCACGCTCCACTAATTGATGATTTCGGAGAGAGAAAAACGCTCCTCTGTTTTCCATATCAAGCAAAATTGGTATTTGCAAAAACAAAGATAAGAAGAAGCCAGTTTAAGATCCAGTAGGTTCACACTGGTGCCACTGAGGGGGTTTATTGAGAACATTGAGTATCTGGAGAACGAGTGAAATCCTTTCTGAAGCCCCAAACACAAACAAGCTTCAACACATCTTGGGTTTAATGTGTTGCATGGTGAAAGATTTTCAAACCTGGCTGGTTAATCGAGCCTCCAACTAAGTGCAACAGTTTTAAGCCAACGCTGCTGATAAATAAAATTCTTACTTTAATGTTTTTCTCCTGCACCAGAAGCTGCAGAATTCAATTAAAAGTGACGACTCTGAATCAATACATTGACACAAAGTGTCGAAATTATCAAATGTAGTTCAAAAACATTAAATTTATTAGGATTAACGAGTGAACATGTCAAAGGTTAATGAAATACAATAAAGCGCGAGGCGCCAGTAGAAATTAAGATAAGGGTATTGACAGAGGAATCCAGCAAATACAAATATGCATGTTCAAAAAAGCTGCAAAAGCTCAAAAGGCTGCAGAGAATGCTGCTCTCTGTTCTTTTAAAAGAAAGCAGACGGATGGCTCTGATGGCACCCTGATCGTAGCTGGGATCAGGTCCTGCCGATGACGAAGAGGAGGCTCAGGTGGCTGCTTGAGGTATGAGTACAGGCTCTATCCGCTATGCTATAGTTGACAATGCTAACTGCTGTAGAACATGCCAGTCAGGCGGTGAGACCGTGGAAGCTGGTCATTTCTGGACATTTCGGTCATTCGGCCATTTGTGGAAATTTTGTTCAGAATTAAGGCGGAACAGGCCGCACTTGAACACGTGCAGCGCCATTAAATCCTTCTGAAAAACTCCGCTGTACCTTCAGACGAGTGCATACAAGGACGAGCTGCAGTTCGCACGTGAGTCATTTCAGGACGAGTCTGTCCAGCTCAGGAGACCCCAGCGGACGCACATGTGACAGCGTGTGTTTCTCCTCCCCGGCTCGCTGTTGCAGCTTGTTATTGGCTTTCCTTCCCGTTCTGGCATTAAAGATAAATTCCGCATTGGTGTGCAGCGACTCTGGTTCTCACTCTTATCTGTGCTGCTCTGACTCCAGTACGTATTAAAATTCACCGCCGTGTCCCTCTACATCATCTTACACATATCTAACTGAGGTTTATTCAGATTTTCTCAGGTCCAGTAATTAGCCATATTCTACATTCAGCTGTGAACAGCAGAGCCGGTTCAGAGGATTATAGGGCCCCTCGGCCCTCCATACGGGACATCTTCTGGGTGTACCGTATATGCCGAAGCCCTTCTCGCCCTGAACATAAAACTGTTTCACCGCCATGAATGACAAGTACCGGTAAACGACTTGACTTGACCTTGCCTCATCCTTCCTCCTCCTTTGCATTTTGTGGTAGTCGTTAGCGCTTTATGGGATTTTCCCTCTGCCCAGTATTTGGCAACAAACTTCTGTCCTTCTCTGATAGTAGCTGTGTTCAGAGCGGACCCAGACATATCTGAATTTCAGGCCCAGCTGCCCACAGCAGGGAATTCAATTCTCACAAGATGTGCGTTTGTGTGTGTGTGTGTGTGTGCGTGCGTGCGTGCGTGCGTGCGTGCGTGTGTGTGTGTGTGTTTTTCCAAATTCAGATGAATTCTTCCTCTTGAAATGTGGTAGCAGGGGAGGTGCAATGTTTTCACCAAAACACGGGTTCATGGAGAGTCATGGTCGTCTGGGGAATTACTAATATGAAGGTGAAATGATTGTCCTCAACCAAAGCACAGCTGGGCCTTGAGACTGGGTGTTCATTAAAAATATGTCTCTTCAGGGAATTGTCATCTGAATTTGATATTGTTGTTGACTGCGGCTTACAGCCACTGGAATATCTGGGTAGGAGGCTTCATCTGTAAATCCAATCTTTGATCAATTTTGATTTTAAGCACGACTAAAGTAGGAAAACCACATATGAGTTGTTCTTTATTAAACCTTGATCTCTAAGGAGGGTCACACCTCAATGAAACGACTTTTACTCACAGTCACATAGGAACACTCCACTGTTGCCATGCCTGGGGTGAGATTTTCATGGATTTTACAAGTGATGTGATGAAAATGACCAGATACGGGTTTAATTTTGAAAGATTTTTCCACCATTCATCACTGAGCAAAGGCTGTGCTGATAATAATTCCTGATACACTCGAAAAGTTTTAAAGGGAATTTCATATGCACAGCATGTGAGATCTGCTGATGTTCCTGAATTGCTGTTTGTCCAACAGAATTTTATTGCTTGGTAATGAATTTTTGATAGCTTAATGCTAACTGTGAAGGTTAGCTTCCCTATACATATAACTGGCACATTAGGAATAGCACTGAACCTTGGGAATGAATGTGGGTGCAGAATGTGTGAAGCATCCCGACACAGCTATATTATTTGATAGATTGCAAGCAAAGGAGATGGAGCATCGTGAGGTTGCAGTGGGATGGGAGATAATCAACCTCATATAGAAGAACAGTTGCAGTGCATCTGTCACAGGTGCAGTTGAGAATAAAATAAACCGCCACGGCCTAAAAACAAAGTTGTGCATTAGTTTAGAGCAGGAGGACAAAATGGCTTCATGTCCATTGTCTGTGTGAAGTGCTCATCACAGGGCCTATGTGAGCATTTTATGGGTTCAGGACATTGCTCAAAGGCTCCTTGGCAATGCTCTGAAGGTGTTCTGGCACCTACTACCAGAACATCCTTCCATGTTTCATCTTCCCTGGGGCTTGAACCAGGAACCCTTGACTTCTCGTCCCTAGGTCCCAACAGACTGAGCTACCACAGCCCTAAACGTCAGTCATATATCCTAATTTGTTGTGGTTAGCCTGTCCTCATCCCCACAAAGGCATGATTGAGTCCTCTCATGTTAGCTACTATTCTGTCCTGCACCGTTGTTGAAAGATTGGCAAGTGTAAACGGCAGAATGAAGCCTCATATGCTTGTTATGTTTTCATTGAGAGAAGGCTTCCAGAATTTACTGATCCACTCCCAATGAATGTTTAATTGTCAGATAATTTATTTTAAAACCAGCTATTCTGCCCCACTTCATTCACCGCAGGAGGTAGAAACTGATTCCAAATTGCTCTGTTGGGTATTGTTACTACACTAATAATTCATAATATCTACAGTGAACGGACCATTGTGCTGTAAGTGAGGTGAGAAAACAATTCTGGGAGATCAATAAACGGCTGGTTTGATGAACAGCTGAGATTAACCCTCAACATGCCTGGCCTCTGGTAGAAGACCTGAGCCTGATGGAAGCACAAGAGTGCCTGGAGAAAAAAGCATATAGATTTGTGTCTTTCTCGAGGACACCTGTCTGACTATAATCCCACTTTCTGGGCCATTATGCTCTCTAACTGACCCTCCCAAAAGATCAGGATGTCAGAAGTGGGATTCGAACCCACGCCTCCAAAGGAGACTGCGACCTAAACACAGCGCCTTCGACCGCTCGGCCATCCTGACACACGCAGAGCTCAAACACCGCAAAAAAACACACGGAGATCAGGTCATAGTGACCAGCCCCTCATGGAAGTGACCTTTAACCAAGGAGCTCCAGCTGAACCCTCCTGAGTGTGATCTGAGTGTGGTGGCAGGATGTTTCACCACTGACAAAGGCTGTAATGTTTTGCACTTCAGGCGTTGACTGAGCGCGGCCATCAGACCAGGCCATCAGAGACGCCGAGAGCTCACAACAACAAACAGACATGGATCCATGTGCTGTGGAGGTTGTATTTGGGATTCGTTGCAGCCAACCACCTGTTCATTTGTTAATTTGCCAGGCAATTCAGGGATGGAATAATCTTTATGGAGAACAGGAGTCGTACCACTCCAGACAAGAGTGGAATACGCCTGCTGAAATCAATTTGCAGCCCGATTATTGCAGTGAAGACTCAGAGAAAACAAACAAATACTTATTTCCATAATTAATCAAGTGCACATGAAAGTGCTTCACCTTTTCCTCATAGACAAAGATGGGCTGGGTTGTTGTTGCACAGTTAAAATTTTGGTATCTATCTTCCAGTTCAGTGAAAACAGCATATCTGATTCAACTGATGTCATCTGGATGTTTTTCGTCTTAAGAAGTGGCGTCAAAAAGATACAAAAACTATAACCTGTGTGAGATTTTAAGAAGTCAGGAAGAATCCCCACGTCATCTGTCGAGCATGTCAGGTGAACTCGGCCCTTTCAGACTCACTGCTGACCCCTTCTTTCAGTCTAATCTTTCTTTTTATTGCCATTGAGGATTAATTGCAGAGTCCAAAACAAACCTGGAGCCAAAAGTATAACTGAGAGTTTTGGTCCAGTAAAACAGGTAAATTCTAATTTTATTGAACTGAACTAATGAGCATGTTTTGGCTCCCTTCCCCACTTTAATATTGGCAAATGTGCACTAAATATTGCCGGTGGAGTACCAAACAACCAAAAAAGCAAACCTACACAAAAGCAACGAACTTGCAGCTGTAGCGAGAGGAGGTAAGCTCCAGCTGCTGGAGAGGGGCGGAGTTTTGGAGAGAAAAACGGGAAGGGGTGCGATTGTGGGTGATAGCTATATTACTGCATATTACGTTGCGATGACATCAGGCTCTGACATGTTTGTCAGCTACTCTCTGTAACACCTGAACATGCAGCCGCATTAGCATCACTCATGCATTCATCCTCGCTGCGTCGCTCTGCTTGTCCTGATTCTTTCATCATCTGTTTTGAAGCTGAAGCTCTTTGACAGAATAGATTGTTAAATGGCCACGCCCCCCCAACCCCCCGCACGGTAACTAAGGCAACATCGATCTGCAGTTGGGTTTCTCTAAAGAATCATTATTCTCATCACTCCGCTGCCATTACAGCACCGCTGTGGGTCTCCTGCTGTAATCATTCGGGGCCGTTTACATTGTTCCTTAATGCACACGATGGGTTCGGATGGTGGGCTTCATAACGGAACTCAGGCCGAAGCAAACCAGGAGGAGATGAGAGCCGAGTGGGAACGGAGGCTCTCACCCTCACCACTGTGGACGGTGGAACGGAGAAAGTCTCTCCGAGCAAAAACTCTCCACATCCTTGACTTATATTTGGACTCAGGCAATCAATGGGAGCGGAATTATGAGGCAGTGGAGCGAGTGATTTTAATCTGCAACTAAATATCCAGAAGTGGATTAGTTTCAGACAATTTCATACCTTCAGAGCTCTTCATGAAATATGGATAAGGAAGAAGGGAGAGAGAGATGGAGATGGAGAGAGAGAGAGGGAGGGAAATTGGGCACTTTCCCAAACCTCCTCAGATGGAGACCTGATGAAAAGTATTGCAGATGGGCAACTGGAGACTTTCTGACCTCTCTGGATAGCAGATGTCTCCCACAGCCTCAGACTGGGCACCAGATTAATTAGAACCCCCCCCGGTAAGACACCTTTCAGCAGTGACAGCGGAGTTCCCAAACATGCCCAGATTTCCTCTCGCTGTGGGAATTCTCTTCATCGGGGCCGCAGATGAGCGCCGGGTGATCCAAACAAAGAGACGGGAACCAAGGATGGGGAAGAGGTCACGCTGGTGCTGAGTTCACCGAGGCTCCGGGGGTGTGATTGTGAGGCATGAGGTGTGCTGCGCGCGTCTGCAGTCAATCGGGTGAACAAACGCACGTCTAAAAATAAACAGCACATCACAAAAGGGAGGCTGCTTTTACAGAAGAGACGTCCATGCTGATCTAACAACCGGCGCTGCCACAAAGTGTAACTCAGAACACGGTGATGGGCCACTCGCCATTTCAGCTTTCAGCTTTTAATTTTAATAGCAAAAGAAGTAAAACCCAATATTTTGACAACAGCTATAAATAGATGAAAACACAAAGATATGAAAAACATTACTTTTTTCGGGCGCAGACTGATAGAATTCTTCTGAATTAGTGATATCTTTATTTTTTTCTTAAAACACATTTAAGGTTAAATTGAAAGGGAATTTCATTAAGCTGGATTTGTTTTTCTGTCACTCACTTTTATTTATGCTCTTTTTCCCCCCGATCTTCTTCCATCTCCGGTTGCCTGCCTTCACCCCTGGACCTGTTTTCTGTATTAGTATGTTCGACTTTGTGTTGTATTTTGTGTATTCCGAACTGGTCCTTGGATTTTTGACCCTTGCCTGCTTCAGTTTGGCGAATCTGCCCTGGTCCAATAAATCATTTGAACTGCGTTACCTCTGCCTGCTGCGTCTGCGTTTGGGTCCGGTGCCAGTTTCTGCCACACTGGACAGTCTAATACAGTCCAAAAGAGTTGCTCAATTAGAGTTGCTTACGGACTCAGCGCGACAGATTTTAGATCTGCAGATGTTCGCCATAGGATGTGGGCACATCTGTGCGACGGCCATCGTCCGCACGCCTCTCTGTAGGCGCTGTTGAGTGCTGAGTCGCAGATTTAAAATGAGCCTTTTGACTTCACGTGAAAAGATGAGCGGGGAGGGGCCAGCACTAACTTAATAAACAGATCACTTGGTCTACAGTGGTTGCAGCTCCTCTGATTATAAATGATCTTGCACTTATTCCGAAAAGAAGTGGAGGAAATTGGGATTAGAGCCCAGCAAAAGAAGGAGGTGTGGAGGTCAGGGTTCAGTGGCGGGTCGCACGCAGAAGTTCCAGGGGGACGCGATTTCACCTCAAAACAGCTGCTGATGTTTTGTTGAATCCGAAGTAGCTTTTGTGTCCAACATAAGTGCAGTTTCATGTTTAGTGGGTGTTAGAAAGCTTTGGGGCAGGACTCCCGTGCCTCTAACCCCCCCCCCCCCTTCCCCACCACCACCACAGCTCTGAGCTGCTTGTCACGGGAGAGGGGCAGCACATTTCCTGGCACACTTGAGTAGGAATAGGCTGGTGTTTACAACTCAGAGATGGGTTACATAATAAATGGTAATATTGTCCACAACACGTGAGGCGTTAATGTCGTTAGCACCTTTTTCCTCTGTAGTTGTGCTTCTCTCCATCTCTCGCTGTCACTCTCTTTATCTATCTACAGGTATTGGTGACCCCATAGCTGATGTGGAGAGGAGAAGGAAAGAGGAGAAGGAAAGAGGAGAAGGATAGAAACCTCTTTCTGTCCTTCCTCCTCCTTTTCCGGTACCTTATAGGTCCCCCTATATGAGTCTGGTCCTGCTCAAGGTTTCTTCCTTTGAAAAGGGAGCTTTTCTTTGCTGTTCTTGCCTGTTCAAGGGTCAGGCTCTGGGTTTCTGTCAATCACGCAGAGATTTCTGGGCTGAAATCACGAGTCTTTGTTCAGGTAGCACGTGATCTATCACAGTGTCACAGCAGTTGGCACAATCAGTCTTTAAACTGCAGGACAAAGTACACACAAGCAAGTTGAAAATCAAAACTTTTAACGAGTATGCTCAATAAATTAATAAGTCAAATTCAGTTTGCAGGCAGCTGCAGAAGCTGTGCCACCTTATTACTCACATGAAATGGCACGGAGCAGCACACACTGACCACCACAGTGAGCAAATGACACGCTGACCTGCTGGCTAACAGCTCATAGCTGTTTTTGTTTTGATAGTTCAGAACTCACTGCAGTATTTTTAGCATCTATCAGCTGTCAGGAAGGCTGTTTTCATGTTCCGCTTGCCTCATTAATCTCAAGCGTCGGGAGTTTCGCGGAGTTTTATTAAATTGCATGGCATTGTGGCCGGGAAGGGAAAGGTTGCGCTTTAACGTCGTGGGAGAATAATGAAACTTGTTGGGTGCAACTTCTTTTTCCATATAAGTGTGACAGAACATGTTTAAATCAAGTGGGAGTGGAAAACAGGCTTCTGGAGCGGCTGTGGAGGGTGCGTCTTTATTCTGAGGCTCTTTATCATGATAAGTGCTATCTGACTCAGCTCAGAGATGATTGATCCAATCACTCGGCCTCACAGTACAGGCGTCTGCGCCTGGTTTTGGGTCCCTGTAAACCCTCAAACCGAAGCTTTCTGGTACAACGCTCTCAGTCTATACAGCCAATAAAACCCAATGATTAAAGAAGCTGAGTAACTGTGTAAAGCCTCAGCGACGTCCCTCTTTAGTGCTTTCACAGCTGTTTATGTTGTTTGGGGTTTTTTAAACCGAGATTACAGTTTATTTCGGGTTTACCTGTGGGTGGCCCTCCACCCATCTCACTTTGAACAGCTGGGTCCATGTAGGAGGATTTTGAGCCCTGTCAGGTCGCTGCCGTTAATGTGCCAGCTCATAAACCTTCTGATACACATACAGCTCGTGCACATACAGCGTTGCCAGTGCAACACTGCTACACGGTTCCACGTGGTTTGATAGCGCAACCCAAAATACACACCTTAAACTTTAGAGAAAGAAAAGAGAGGATTAGGAGTTTGGAATTAGTCGATCAATCCATCCATCCACCCGTCGACGAATTAGTTCCGGCTGAGAGCCTTGCAGCATCACACACGACTGTGTCAAAGTGAATCCCGCTGTGTTTCCCCAGGAAAATGCTAAAAATAAAAACATGAATGACATTTAAAGGATTAGTGGAGACACTGATCGTAACGGTTGATTTAAAAACAGTCTGGAAGTGGAAAAAAAACCTCCAGATCTTCATCTGGCTTTGCTTCTCTGAGCGCAGGATTAGACAGCAACAGGGCCTTGATTGGGAACATGAAAATAAGTTTCCCAGATAGAGATCAACCGGAAAGCTGGGAGATAACAAAATTATATCTGTGATAATCATAATCAGTCTGTTCAGATGACAAGAGCAGGTGATCCGTCACGCAAACGCACCAGGTTGCTTTTTTTCCTCTCCTGGTTTTGATGTGCTCGTCTGTGACACAGAACGGAACGGAGACAAATAAAACACTACAAAAGCTTTTGACTTTTATGTTTGACATGAATATCAGAAGACACCATGAACCTAGAACGCCGCGCCCTTTGACGGTGACAATCAGCTAGCCTGAAACTGTCCAAAGGCAACAAAACCACTTAACCAGCATCTTATTCCTTTCATGCCATGAAGAAGAAGAAAAAAAAACACAACCTGTAAGCTGTGAAGACAGCAATTCATCAGAGTTAAGTGCTTGATTATTTTAGAACTAAACTATGATAATGGAATACTGGCCCCAGCTCCATTTTTAACCACCTCAGAGTGGTATTGATCTTCCCATCGCTCACCATGGAAGCAAACAAGTGCCTTCTCTGAAATGTCAAGGGTTCTTTTTTAAGACCACTGTACGTCAGTGTTCGCTGACATAAATAAAAATAGGCATAAACTACTTTGGCTGTATCCACCTTGCGCAGCTCGGACGTCCTGGATCCATTTGCAGCACAACAAATGGGACGCGTTTTACTCTAACTTTAATATGAACCTGCACTATTGTTTTACATGCAAATTAAGCCCCAGATATACTGTGCGTTTGCTTGCACGCACCATTACCATTAACTACCAGCTTTATGAGCTCAAGATTAATGTTTCTATTGTGGCGTCAGTGAGTGCAATATAAGCAACTGCAAAATCTACCACACAGTGGTCGAGCAATGTTCTCTCTTCACGGCAAATACTGACAACAATGTTTTCCGGTGATTGTAGTATTTCACCTCGACTTCTGATGGCGTATGCCGACAGGAAAGCGCTTGAATGCGTTTACGAAGACTGAACGCAGCAGATGTCTGCAGCATTGTTCAATTTTCAATAAATGGTGCCCATGATGCACAGGTACTTCATCACACTATTGCGACATTGTTTATTAAGATCACCCTGGACGTTGATGCATTATATAGGAGACAAAAAGGAAAACATAACCTCTTAATCTTGTTAGATGCTAATTACACTCTGCATCCGGGGGCGTGGCCACATTCCTGACTGGTGAAGCAGAGCAGCCTGCGTCAGAGCCGCATAATAAATGCACTTGATAAAAACATGGACAACCTCAGGACTGCCTGTGATGAGAGCTCCCCTGACCTTAATAAGCCGTGTTCGTGGCATTGCATGAACCCATTATGGGGACTTTAATGCTTATCCATTTCATTTCTCACCATTTGTCTTTACTCCTGCTGCAGCTAATGAGCACCAGACGGATCAGAGGTGGGGGTTTCGGGATCCGCTTGGGAGCGTGAGCATTGCACCCGTTCAACAGGGTCGGAAAAAAGAGGATAAAAATAAAAACAAAAATGGGATTGTTTACCCAGAGAATTTCTGCCCTGCGTCCTTATTTGCTGACTGTACAGAGACGGAAGAGATGATATTTCTTCAGAATATAAATTCTCCGCCTCCTTTAAGCTGCAGTAATTATGTGGATACACAGCTGTTCAATATTAACCATGTCTTTAAATATTGATCTTTTGCATGTCTTTAATTGTTCAACATGCAGACTAAATGTCTTCACATGTCGCTGTAATAGCACCCTTGATGATGCTGAGGCGGTTGCTTCATGGTTTTGGTGCGTGCGGCAGATTACAAAGCAGGTGATTCTGCAGCTGGAGATTCCTCCCCCTCCCTGGGGGTGGTGGGGGGTGGAGGGTGGTTGCAGCGAGTGGAGTTGACCCTAGAGTGGCCATCCATCACATTCCTTTGAGAACACTCAGGCTATAATAACACTTCACCGCCTCTTTCATCTGTCAGCAGCAAACTATGAGGCTGGCAACTTTGTTTCCTTCACAGCATCGCTGCTAATACACGCAGCAGCGACACAAACGCACCCAATAGCTACGATAAGTAATAAAGACGGCGCTCGGGAAATGGAAATTTTGGCCCAAACAAGCTTCACATGTTCATAAATATACCAACGCTGAGCTGATGATTGACAGCACACGATTACATGGTTGACAGCTTGCACTCATTGCAAACGATGGGGACAGATGTTTGCGCTCACTCACATGCAATTGGGGTTTGCCTTCACAAAAATGGGAAATTAATTGAAAATCAAATTTGAGGGAATGGGGGGGGGTTCTTTTATTTTATATCCACATTGCCACCTGTGTGTTGACACCACGTGGGAGCGCGTTTTTGAATGAGGTTAGCTAATGTTAGCAAAAAGGAGCATCCTGTCACATTGCAACAAAGCCATAATCAATATTCAGTTGAGTTGACTTGTCAGTGGTTTTAGTGTGGGGGCTGATCAGGGTTATGGGATGCAGGCCCTGAAACCGCTTACTCTGCTTGCCTGAATCAAACCAATTACACAGAACCTAGATTACATTATTTCTAGTTACACTCATATGTCATTGGATGAGGAAGCGAAAATCTAATTTAACATTTATAATTCAATGCATCAAAAGAAACTCATGCGCAGCCTTGTGGCCCTTCTGAAACATCACTGTTCGTGGCCCTTCAATCAACAAATAAACGTTTGATCTGGCAAGAATTCATTAGCTCCTTACCTTTCATCGCCACTACCAGCGCGCTGACGTTGTTACCATCAGTGATCATAAATTACGCTTAAACATAGATTTTATGTCAGTGGTTGGAGGTGCGGGCTGTTCGATTAGTTTGAGCTCTGCACATGATGCTAAACTCCAGTGACCATAATCACATTTAGACCACTTGCGATTACTGGATGTGTTAAAAAAAAAAAAAGAGCCAAAAATGTATTCATACGAGGTAAAGTATTAGCAAACAGAACATCTGCTTGTAAATTGTAAAATGATCAAACACACGATTTTTCCCTCCAGTTGCAAATGTCAGAACTCCCTTTAGTCCAATAAGGCATTAGGTGTTTTATCTTATTTCAAAGAGGGCAGAAAATTTTAATACCAAATGGGAAAGGACTTTTCAGCAGGCCGTCGAAAAACTACTGAAAAATGAAACCCATAAATATCTCCACATTACACACAGAAATAACAATTCCAAGGTCGTGAAGTTGTAGGGAGCAGAAAGGTCAACTCAGCAGTCTTTAAATTTGAATGTGTGTGTGTGTGTGTGTGTGTGTGTGTGTGTGTGTGTGTGTGTGTGTGTGTGTGTATGTGTGTGTGTGTGTGTGTGTGTGTTGGACACAGTCAGAGCGGTTAGAATTTAAGGACGGGAGCTGTTTTCTATTTCATCTCTCTGATGTTAGAAATGATGTTATTTATTCTGTATTGAAGAACCACATTTCAGAGATATGGGAGGGAGCTCCATATATGGGAGTTCCGCCGCCGTGGCCTCGCCCTGGTCTCCGGGCTCCGGCCAACTGCCGATGACGTTTTGCGTCAACGGCGTGATTTTGTTTACCACAGAACTTTAGTGTGCACGCTGCCCTGCTGCGGTGCTTATGAGGTGTCTGACTCATTGTGCCCGACCTGCTGTCACTTTCAATTACCCCAGTCTGTGGTCACCAATCCTTGCACAAGCTGAGCAGTCTCTCCTCCCCCAACAGCTCCAGTATTGTTGGAAGAAAATCCATACACATCAGGAGCTCTAAACAGAGCCGGATGAATGCGTGGGGAGGACAACTGCATGTCCTGCCTCACAGGTCACCAGCGCCCCTGCGCCTGGATCGAGGCACTTCTCTCCAGCTTTTGAAAGACCGCATCCTTTCAAAGTGTCCATCAGTTTGAGGACGGGCAATTGAAATTTTAAGTTCAAGCTGAGCGCCTTTGATTCGGTGCGGAGGCACCGGGCCCGGATCGGCAGGTGTGTGTCTGCGGGCTCGCTGACCTCTCGACACTCACGGGCTGCCGTACTGGAGCTCTGTTCCATTTCCTTTCCACTCTATTTGTCTGCCAGCTTTCTGACAGCCAACGGCAAATTACTGATCTGATTCTGCAGCGTGCTCTTGATATGCAGCAGACACTGTAGGTGATCCACGTCAAGTACCACACTTGGCTCGTTCCTGGGAAGAAATCGAGAGGACAATCTGCATGCCAATATGTTGTGGATTTAAATATAAAATCAGGATGGGCCAGTGTTTTCCCACACATGGAACAATCTGATTGTATGGCTATTCTCAGGTGACTTGGATCTCCTTTATGATGCATGTAAGTGCAGGTACGAAAACAAGCTTCACCCTAATTAAAGAGCAAAGGTTTCCTACTCATTATTCGTAGAATAATACATCCACATCCACACATAGAGGCCCGGATTGTTTTCTGTGTTCTTTCTCCAGAACCGTGAGGGAGAAAAAGTGCCCTTTTTCCCAGTGAAATGAATTTAATTGCATTTGTGCGTTTTACCCTGAGGCGAGGCTCTCGCGCAACAATTTAATCCTCATGCGGAGTGAAACGTACATATATAATGCATGCACTTTGGATTGCACTTAATAAGTGAGAGTAATTAAAAAGAAATCATTTTTAATTTATCGTGCTTATCACAGCAGGGTTTTTGAAACTGGAACAGACAGAGATGATGGAAGGGGAAGGTGTGTGTGGAGAGAGAAAGGGTGGTGTGGGTGTGTGGGTGGGGAGGGGGGGTGAAGAAAGGGAGGACAGATAAGGGGGGATTGGTACTGTCACAGTGTCGCACAGACGACAGGTGGAAAAGCTCCCGAGACAAACCTGCATCCTGCACCCCAGCTCCATCATCAGGGAGCAAATCACACCCCAGAGGCAGAGTTTAACGCTCCCAGGCAGACAATCATCTTCCCCTAAAACATTTGAGTGGCTTGATTTGGCTTCCAGATTGCTGCATTTGTAAAAACAAAACTCTGATTCATCTCGGTGCATCATAATCACGGAGCTCTGACAGTCGGATGTCTTCGGCTCTCCCGAGAGGACCGAGGACCTGGTTCAAAACCAGCAACGTGCACAACAGCCCTGCAAATTGGTTTCAATTACACCATCCATCCATCCATGCATCCATCCATCCATCCATCCATCCATCCATCCATCCATCCATCCATCCATCATCCATCCATCCATCCATCCATCCATCCATCCATCCATCCATCCATCCATCCATCCATCCATCCATTTATCAACATTATTTATCAGATTTCCCATTCATCAAAATGAGCCAAGTTAATTGTAGCTTTCTTTTCAGAAGAAGAAGCGAACAGCAACGGAGGACATGTGTTTTTTTCCCGCCACATTTGGAGGAGAACCTGCAGAGAAAATGAGGAGCATTCACGGCAAAACGAAGACCAAAGTGCTGTAAACATCCTATCAAACAGCTACAAATTCTTGAGCCACCTATATTCCAGATAGGAATTTATCCAACTCACATACTAAAAATGCCGTCGTGCCATCATGGTAACCGCCGCTATTGTCTCCATACCTTCTGACAGAAAGAAAAATATATTTTTTTACAGTCTGAAGAAAAACGTCTCGGGTGCAGAAGTGATACTAAAAGAGAATAACGTTCAGATGCCCCAGCAGCGCAGCCCGGCTGTGCGGGTGGAGGCAGGCTCCACTCTACTGCCCATTTACTCCACAAATATGGGCTGCTCAGCTTTTACCAAATGTTTACTCCTTGGGGAATTGGCTCCATCCTGTTAAGGTCACTCCGTCTTGCCGCTGCTCCTCTTCCTCCAGTTTAGTCGCCCCTCCTTTTCCAGAGTGCACACCCTAACCTAGATAACATCAACATTAGCCTTCAGCTTTGCTGCTAATATTTGAGCAGCTACCGTGGGTTTGTGCTGACAACAATATAGATGCCCCACTTTAACCTCGCGCTCCAGAGCCGTTGCTTTCTGTTCCCTCACAAT
Organism: Takifugu flavidus; assembly: GCF_003711565.1. Classification (NCBI taxonomy): domain Eukaryota; kingdom Metazoa; phylum Chordata; class Actinopteri; order Tetraodontiformes; family Tetraodontidae; genus Takifugu; species Takifugu flavidus. The sequence continues at coordinate 1,949,008 of NC_079528.1, read as the reverse complement.
CAAGGTGCACTTGATATCTGTGTGTTAAGATGTTACAATGACATGGCTGCTATTTTTGCATCCTTTGCATGTGAGTACTAAAAGGAATTTTAAAAAGCTTGAATTATACTGTAATTATGGCAAGGGCAGAGGAGTCCTTCTCATATCAGCTGCACAGAAATACATTGTAAAAGTTGTCATCCCATTAAATAATCCTATTTATGTAAACATAGATTTGGATGTTTGGATCTAAAACAAGGACAGACGCCGCAGAAGATGCAGAAATAAGCTGTGAAAATGAGCAAAACTGCTGCACCAACCTGTAAACATCTGGGTCAGGATCTTACACTTGACTACAACAGTCACACTTTCTGGGCTTCTTCCATGTTTGGGATCGGAAAAAAAACCTGTCTTGAGATGATAACTATGGAACCCAGCTCACGTGAAAGCGAATCATAGCCCGTGTTACCTGATGCACTCTTTATAATTGTCTTTAGAATTTTGATCACTCACCAGACCATAAACAGTTTTCAGATATTTGTAAGCAACCCGCAGCAACGTCGCTTGATGGTTTAATACTCTCAAGATCTTTTAAAGATCTAAACGCTAATTATTGTTGCATCCCTTAAATATCGACTCCTAAAAGCCGTCTTTACATCACGCAGTGCCTTTTTTCAGATGAAGGTTTGACATGGTTTCTAAAGAAGAAAGAGTTCAAAGGAAAGCCTCAACTCCACATCAACATAGGGAGAATCAACGGCTTTCAAGGATTTCACACTCCAGCAGCAGTGCAGCTTTAACAGGTTCAGTCAGTCTGCATCTTCAGGCTGACGTGTGATGTGTGTGTTGGTGTTGTTGTGTGTTTATATTTGTGCCTCTGCTACTGTAACTACCCGGGCCATGGGATCGCCATGGTTAAGGGCACAGAACGAGCGGTCAGTGGTTTTCTTAGAACAAAGGGGGTTGTGCGAGCGCTGCGGCTGTGGCGCTACGGCTCCGGCGCTACGGCTCCGGACTTGACACCGATCACGAGTGGAAACACAAATTCGTGGTGAATCCACAGCCTTCCCTCTTGGCCCCAACAGAGAGCACATGTCACATGCAGGCTTTTCACACAGGCTGCTAGACAAGACAGTCAGGCGCACGGCAAATCTGCTTAGTTACTTTATCATGCCAGGAAGTGTTACACATGGGAACGCAACACTTGTCAAAGTGGATCTTCAGCCCTGCAGGGCCATTCTCCTATGATTCTGTGACCTTTCAAGAACGTGCTCCATAAAAGGCTCTTTAAACAGGGACCGAAAAAGTTTCTGCTTCTTTTTGCATGAAGGGGAAAAAACAGCCAGATGCTATTAGCGTCACAGCTCAGCAGCGCTGCACTGTCCACTTTTTGTTGCACGCTGCAAACGTACAGCCGGACGCCTTCCTGACAGTGAGGTTCGAGGTATTCTAAACCGAAATCCACAATGAGAAACGCTGAGCGGCGTTATGAAGACAACAGCTCAAATGGTGCAATGTACCCATGCTAACCTGGCAGCCACACTGGTGGGTGAATACAGTCACAAATATTTGATATTTTTTTTGAAGCAAGTGTGGGGGCCACACTTGAATGAGCACTGTGGCAAACTCTAAAACCCATTTCCAGCAGAGCTGAAAGGACCTCCCAAGGACACAATGGCTCCCATTACCTGCACTCTGGTGTTATAACAGTGGCTGCTGACAATGAGAACATACAGAGGAACGATTGGCCGCAATCAAGACTTGAAAGGTTGCCTTTTCTCCCGTCAAGTTAGCCATTAAAGTGTGGAACAGCCGGGGAGCCGTGGTTCTTTTCGCAGCGGGGATACGGGGGCCAATACAATTGATAATAGTTATAGAAAAAAAATAAATCGCTCAAACTGCAGGTTTGCTATTGATGGAACAAAAAGAGCTAATCATCATCTGACATCATTACATGACACGCAAGATGCGGAATACGTGCGTAAGCCTCCATCTAGTCTAAATGAGATTCTGTCTTCTTTGGAACTGATCACATGATGCACATGTGTTTGCAGAGCTCTGATCATGGATGCTCTGCTTCGGGACAGGCAGGTCATTTATTGTAAAGTAAGTTGTGAAACGCTGGTGTGAATGTGAAAATGAGTGCTGGCTCCTTTGTTCCCTCCTCAGTATGAGCTGGCTGTTGCGGCGACTTCCACATGGCAGTGGAAATGGCTGCTGTTCTACCTCGGTGGCTGTGACCACCAAAATACTGCTGCTTTAATTTTCATTTCACATTTGTGCTTTTAGTATTTGACGCCACAGCTTAGTTGGTACCCCAGGTTTTGTGCTAACTGTTTTAACAGAGAATGGTGCCTCTGGTGCTGCCTTTGCTCTGCTTTCAGCCTGATTTATGTCAACATTCTGCTCCTCTAGTAACCTCTTTATTCCAGTTGTCCCACTTAAAATTGCTTTAATATTATTTTGTTTATTAGCACATCAAGAAATGTTATAGCGTCCTGTTATTTTGAAGCATTTCTACACTCACTGAGCGACACGCAGATATGCTGTTTATGCTGCTCTCTATCTTTGTGCACTTCAGACTGATGTTTCTGATAATTTCTAACAACAAAAGTGCGTCCTTATGTCGGCCTCAGTGATGATGTGCTGGGGGAATTGTGCATGCACACAGTGTCAGAACTCTCAGTCCTTTGCAGTAGACTGCATGAAAGGAAATGAAAACACACACTGCCAGATATCAGAGGAGCAGAACAATCACAGCTGTTGTGGTTTGTGTCATCACGATGTGTGCGTATGTTTCTGGGGCCCTCCAGGCCGCAGGGGTCTGCATCAGGATTAATAAAACAGCATCACCCAATCTCTAACCTTTAGGAAGAATCGTGCTAATGTTCGTTTTCAAAGTTTTAAACTATGTTTTCAATGCTTTGTTTGTGTTTTTTTAATGAACTGTTTTGAATTGGGCACTAATTAAAGTTGTACAAAGGACGGAGGTGATGTTAAAAGAAAAAGTTAATTTGTTTTTTGTCTCATTTTAGTAATTGTTTAATTTAATTTAGTATGCTTACAAAGGAGAGAGGAAAATGAACCGTCTGCATGTTTATTTGCTCCTGTATGTATAATGCAACAAACATCACTGGATGTGTCAGGCTGTTGTCATAGAAACCGAAATTACAGCAGAGTTTGAATTATTTCACTTCTAGACATGAAAAACCCCATATTGTTCAGATAAAGAAAGACTCAGTCCAAGGAGCTGAAAGATTTCTAAATAACATCATTGTTTGTGATCAGTTCCTGTTCAGATACATCTGATTATTTTTATGTTAAATGATCGTAACATTATAACTAAAGCAGACGGGTTTTATTAACACAAACTGTGTTTATGTGCTTTCTTCCCTCCCCACATGACAACCTGTCATCAATCCAGAAAAGTTTCGCTGCTGTTTACTCCTAAAATTTGTTTCATAAAGTGGAAATTTTCCAAAGCGTTTGGAATAGAGAAAAAGCACATTTTATTTTTATTTTTTTCAAAGTTGAAAGAGCATTCTCGCAAGGATATCCTTATCCATGTTTTTTCTATTTTCAGGTAAATTGCACAATTTCTGACGCCAGCTTTATCTGAATGCCTGCAGGTTTTCCTAAATTTAAATGTGCTGTTTGTATCTCTGTGTAGTGTCGGTGTATGTCAGGGTTATGTTAATTGGCTTTCAGCACTTACTGGAAGCTGCTTTATTTATTTATTTTATATTATTTATTTATTTCCACGCCATTTTTAACACAGGACGCTCGGCTGTCCATTCAACACAGTCCGTCTTCCAGGGTTTGCCTCCACCTCCGAAGGCAATCTTCTCGGAGACAAGTTCGTCAATGTGGGAGTTGTTTCATTTCAGCTACTCCTGATCGTCAAACAAATCCATGAAAAGTGCAATCATGGGTTAAACAACGTTAGCCCAGCCAGTGAGTGTGGTTAGTTCAATCAGAGAACGGCGCTGCTTGGCCAAAGGGAGTCAAAGGAGTGGCATGAATAATGTGATGACAAATAACAATTGATGGCACACACGACAGAAACCACACAGGGCTGGACGCTATGAGAGGCGTTCTGTTCTGTGGCACAAGCCCGCATAATCACAGGGCAATGAAATAGTGCGAGTGCAGCACATGCGGTAATAGATGCCACATCGTCATGAAAAGAAGTGTCCACTGCTCGGCTGCCCTGCCACATCCAATGAGTTATCCAAGTGTGAAGATGAAAAGGTAGGGCGTGGGGTTGGAGGTATTATGGAGACAGATTGCGTGCTGAGATCATTTGGACTGTCTGCAGGACCTGGCCTGTACGCAGCTGCTCTGCTGATCAGTGACACTGTCAGAGCAGAGAGGGTGTGAAAGCCAGATACAAAAGGTCAGGGAATAAAAGTATAGCCCTCAGTCTTACTGTAGCACCAATCATCTATGCCCGCCTGCCCTTTCGCCTCCTGTCAGCTGTTGCTGCTTGTTTTGGCAGGAGCAACTTTTCATCTGGGAGGAGCTGACTTACGTGCACACTTGTAGGGAGACGAAATGGGTGAATGAGCATCGTAAGAAAGAAGAACACTGATTGGAATGATGATTACACATTACACTCAAGACAGTAAGGATGCCACAGTCTCCCAGCTGGATGCTTTTAGCATTATCAATCGCTGTTATTTAGTGTTGCTGAAAGATGCAGATCCGGGTTTTGGATCAGTTTAGTTTATCAAGTGACGTCATCTGAACTCTATTGCAGGTGGCCTCACAAAGATATATATTTACTGTTTATTCTCCTCAGAGGAAGCACAAATAACAGTCAGTCACTGAATTTCAGTGTTAGGTCACAAAATATTGGAATTGTTTCCGTCGTGATGACCCCCGCACCTATAGGGGTCGCTGCACTGATATAGGTATATTCAACACGACAAGTCGATAGGTAAGAGCATTTTTCGAATTTCAGACATGCGCTTAAAACCACAGCAGTGAAAATTTCCATCGCAAGTGAACAACATCACAAACCGTTTGTGCAGACACACACAATCGCCGTTGCCTGTATATAAAGCAAACTCTGTATGTTTCAGCAGACCAACAAACAGTCAACAAATGCAGCTTGACAAACTCTCCAGCACATTACAGTGAAGCTCTGTGTCCACAGAAGATAACCAGGTTTGTGAAGATCATGTGTGTGTGGACCAAGGTCTGCACATTGTTGTAGACAACCTGCTGCACACACACACACACACACACACACACACACACACACAAATTCACTATTAATGTTTTAATCTATGTCTATTGCAGGTCTATTCATTCTCACCTTGTGCAAATAATGCAGAGATGATTATATAACAATTATCAAAATGCAGTCTAACGACTTATATGACTATTCTGACGGTCTGTGTGTATTATTGAATAGATTATGTGTAGTGAGATTATAGTGCAGCAGACGTGACATTTGCTGGCTTGTTGTGAGCGATTCCTCCACAGGTATTAGAATCAAATTTACATGCACGTGTTGCAGTAATTACTACACCGACAGAGGGAGGGATAGAGAAAGAGAGGGAGAGAGGAAGAGAGAGGGAGAGAGAGGGGGAGAGAGAGAGAGAGAGAGAGAGGGGATTTAATTGGATATTCGGCCCCTCTGGATGTGGACTGAACCGTGGTACAGCATCATTATAATCTCTCATCAGGTTCTTATTTGAACCCTGAATGCCCACTCCCTTCTGCGCTCTGTGCACTTGAAAGTGCAGGCAGACTCTTTTATTTTATTTATTTTCAAAGGATAACAGCGAAAATTTCATTTTCCTTTTTTAATGATGGCTCACGTTTAAATAAGATCCCAACTTATTCATCAGTAAATCATAAGACCACACTCGAATATGTTAATGACGCCTCGACGTCGCTTTGCTTTTTCCAATCCTGTAATTTTGTCATTTAATCCCCCCCCACACAGTTTGTAATGTCAGCCTCATGAAAGACTTTCACCTCTATTTTCACCGCATGGTGCATAAACAATTGGATTCGTTCTACTAATCCCTCAAACCATTGAACTGTGAGACCATTGTGGTTGCCGGTGGTAGACGGGGCGGACCGACTCTCCCCTCCGGCTGTGAGAACGCTGCTCAGATGAAGCCTGTCAACTTCATTACCTGCTGATCTTAAATGACCTAATGACATTTGAGCGAGTTGGCAGGTTTCACGACGTCCCACTGAAAACAATAGCGAGCTTCAAATTCTATGTCTGAAGATTAAGATCTAATTAGGTAAAACAGTTAAGTCGTGTCTAAGCCCGAGTGGTTCTGCTGATTATTTTCATCTACGATTTCAGCTTTGACCTGCAGTTGCATTGAAAACGGGTTTTATCAACTTGAAGACGAGGCAGAATTCCGACAGCCCTCCCGATCGATATGTTATAGGTCACCCGAGAGTCTTGTATCTGTCCAATCAATGCTCACACATCAAAGGACTGTGCCATTGTACACACTTAACAAGTGCAAAAAGGCCAAACGTGGAAGGATCAACCCAATAAGTAGGTCAGAAAAACACTCCAATTGGGTCAAATGATAATGTGCTCGTGGAAGTGATTACTTCTACAACTGCAGCTCCTGCATGTGGGCGGATTCAGATGTTCGACGACGTTTGGGTCTGGTCGATTATACGTCACTATCGGCTAGAAATATGCGGCCTGGTCATGCAAGCGGGCGAAAACTCGCTATATCCAGAGATATTATTGTTTTCCCACTCAGCGTTTCTCTGAGAATCCGTGTTTCCACCGATCGTCTTGGCGGGAGCCGTTCTGCATAGAAAACCTGCCTGCGTCTTTACGAACCGGGACAGAATGGATGCGGCAGCGGCAATTCAATTAGGAGCGAAGCAGCAATTGTTTTATCACAAATGATTATGATATGTCGGTTTTGACAGTGCACAGCGTTGATCAGCTGTGACTGAGAGGAGGTAATCACGCTGAAATCTTATCAATGCGCTGTGCACTGCAGATAATGCAGGCCCGCTCTCTTATCTGCACACAGAACAGGGCTCCCCCCCCACCCCTGTGCTGTTTGTCTGGGCACCCTGGGCGCTGAGATAATTTCACCACCCTTCCAGGATTTGTACATTTGTGCAAGTTTCAGACCCGTGTAGGTGCAACTGATGTCAACATTCGGACCCAGATCGTCCCGGTGGATATTCGTGCCCGAGAGGCAAAGTGAGATAAGAACAAGTGGGAAAACTGCTTCTGTGATTGAGGGCAGAAGAATCTACTGGTTGCATCAAATACCAGAAAGGATCTTCAACAAGGCAACGCCGGAGTGCCCCAGCTAAAAAAGCCTCCTGTGAAGTGATGAGGAAGATGTGCACCGATGATGAACCCCACCACAAATAATTTATTAGAGTTGCGGAATAATACTTCATTAGCAACACTCGCTCCTTTTCTCACACGCGCTGCCCTGCTGTTACGAACGCAACACCAGCAGAATATTGATGGCAGGAAGATTAAGATCAAGAGAAAGATGGACATGACACATGGTGGAGGAATATGTTCACTCCGCTTTGTGGATTTACTTCATCTGTCCAGTCGACTGTGTTGATAATCCCGTCCATGTGCTGTCACAAAAAAAAGCTGTTGTATATGTGTGCATGAACAGGACTGTGTGTTAGTTTCAAAATGGAGTCCTGCATTGACATTCGCACAGATGAGTGAGATTTCAGTTTCTAAAAAGACAACGACACCAGCTGAGAGAAGGTTCCATATCTCGAAGTAAGCTAACCATTCACCAAAACAGCTTCGTTAAACTCCTGAACATGAAGAAGTCTCTGTCACTGATCCGGTTTGCCTGTTTACAAACAAGGTTTCAGTCACCTAACGTGGCTGACATCGATACAGGCAATGAAAACCCGTGGTCCAACCGGCTGCCCCTGAGGAACTCCAATGGAAGCTTTGATTTTGTGCTGGAGAAACTGATTTTGGTGTCAGGGGTCTCAAACCCGGAGTCAACCCACTTGAAATTTGGGTGGGTCGATGTGCAATCAGCAAGTTTTACAAGTTCGCAGGTCGCCAAGTTACGGGTTGGGATCTGCATCTGATTCAGACATCATTGATCCAGGAGGATTCATCTTGCTCCTCTGGTGGAATTATGCTTTGATTTTGATACAACATCCTCAGAAAATGCCTAGCAAAACAAGTAACACATACCTGTGTCTCCATTGTTAACCTTTATCTCTTGGAAGGCAAGTAGAAACAAACTACCACACACCTATTTCTCTGTCAGTCGTCATGGAAACATGACACTATGCCAGTGGTGTGGCATTTGGACCAGATGGAAAACAAAGGTGTGAACGTGGACCGTTCTGAGGAAATGTATTTTTAATTCTTCTTGGTTGTGAGAACCTCAGGAACCTGGAAAGTTTCTCACAGCTCATTGTAGAACCAGAACCAGCTGGTTTTGGTGACCATCAACCACGTCAGCATCAGCGGAGCCATGAACTAGCCAACAACATGCTGCATTCAATCAAAAACATTGGGAACATTTCCGATACACTCGAATTGTTGTATCAGATGCGACAGCACACGTCGTGGATCAGAACTTTCCTCCCAAAACCTCAACCCTCCTTCCAATGTGTCATCTCTGCTTCAAAGGGTCTCTTAGGTTTTCACTTTTCCTTTTTCCATTTTAACTGTGCTGCTCAGGAAGGTGAAATAATGGAGGCAAAGATAAACGGAACACTCAGAGATGAACTCGGAGCAGGTTCTCCTCCCTCCCAGTGTTTGTGTCTGAAAATGTCCTCTGTGGGGACAAAAAAAGCTAAAAGTAGGATTTAACATTCTCAAACATCGGCAAACATGCTAATATTTAAGCCTACAACGATACTTTCATATATATGTTTATACATCTGCACAGCTCGTCGCTCAAAGGAGTCCATTTGGTTTTCTTTTATTTCAATACTTAACTGAAATCTTTTTTTTTGCCTTGAATGTTAACACAGTATGAAGAATTGATTAATTTTTAATTAATCTGGGTGAGCTGTTGTATTTCTGATTGCTCTTACCTTCCATTTCCCAAATTATCCTCAGGCTAAACACACACACACACACACACACACACACACACTAAAAACAACTGTGGGCCTCTTTTCCCAACATTTTTCTGCCAAAAATAAATAAATAATAATAGTAATAAATGTCAGCCATTATGAGATAAAGCCCTTTGTTGGTTAATGCATTAATCTGCTGATGTGATGGACAACATATCAATGAGTGAATATTTAATAACTTAGCAGGTCATCCTTCAATTTGCTCCCCTCTTTTCCAGAGTAAAAGCGTTTGAGTAGATGGTTGTTTAAGTTCAGTGATGATCCAATCAGGCTTCATTCTCATGTCACTTTATTTACTTCAGAGCAGATATGAATTCTTTTTTATCCTCAGCAGTTTTCATCTAATCCCAGCAGCACCTTGATGATGGGACGACATCAACACGTGAATCTACTCTAATTTAACGGAGTGACACAGCCATGTTCTGAGCAAGGACCGCTTATGAAAAGTGCTCAGATCCTGCAGGAAGATTAAAAAGAAAAGAATTGAGTCAGTACGTTCTGTTGTGACATTAAACCAGAAAGGACATGAGTAGGAGCCAAGTGTTTTATTTTATTCCTCCTTTTCTATTAAAAAAAAACAATCAAGTTGTCCAATTTCACATTTATGCACACACGCACACACACACGCACGCACACACGCACACACACCCTCTCAATCAGAGCCCTCACGCATCCGTCACAGAAAAGATGGGCTTTCAAAAATGACCGGGATGCGTCTGATCCACACCTGATTAAAAAAGAAGAAAATCCAATATTTCGGGATGTTGGGGTTTTGCCAGCTCTGTGTCCAGCTTTGTGTCACGGACTCTTCATTAGGTTGTGGCTTTAGTGTATCATGCTGAAATGTCAGTCATGCTGCTTTTCAAGCTCCGGTGGCAACAGCTCGGCGTTCCTCCCTCTCTGGCTTGCATCCATGGCAACGCCATGGCAATGGCATGGGGTCTGTACAGAAGAAGAAATTTAATAATTAGGCTTTCCAAGGAGAAGTTTGATTTAGCAGGGCCTAACACATGAATGGCAGTTGTACCTGTTAGAGCTCTGCGGTGGCTCCATAATGGACTCTTCGTCTCCTTGCCTTATTAGAGCATTCCCCTGGTTTATTCCTATTAAAAACATATATATGTGTGTGTGTGTGTGTGTGTTAATTTAAAAGCAGAATGAGAGAGATTGATGATCAGGATATCTTTGGTGGGATAGAAAGATGATATTGTTGATGTTAAACTCACCATCAAACGAAAACGAGGTTAAAATCCTCAGCTGTTACTCAAGCTTGCAAAAGGTTTTTATTTACTATAGACTATTTTAGTCTGATGGTGCCCTCAGATGCACAATGTCTCTGGAAATCTCGATCAGCAGTCACTGCCTGCACCACCGCTCAAGGGAAACTCTGATTCCCTCAATGGGCAAAAAGATAACAAAAGCATTACCATATCTAGTTAATTACCTTAATCTCGCAGCCGTTTATCCCCCTAATTTCGACGTTTTATCAATGTAAATTATTTTCATTTGCACTTTAACATTTGATGCAATGTGTTTTCCTCACAAGTCTCATATGAAATCCTAAATGTTGGTTGTTATTAAACAAGATTTGAGCAGGAATGAGCTTTGGGTCTGTGTCTCCAGTAATAGAGAACAGTTGTCGTCAGCGGGTTCACCGGTTTAAACTTTAGCTTAAAAGAGAAGATAATTAGTTTTTAAAGTGTGTTTTCCCCACACGCGCCCTCCGGTGGTCTTGTTGCTTGCACACTGGCACCAGCCTGAAAAGACACTGCAGAGGGAAACTAATTACCCCGTACCAGAAGTTTTGGTATTTAGGATAGAATGTTTGTTTTCCTCTGGTGATTTAACGGTACATCCGTAATTACACAACAATTATTTCATTTCCCGTAAAAAAGAAAAAGAGACAGCAAACCATTGTAAAATAATTAAGTGGTAAAATCGCGTCATCGCTCAGTTAGAACATGAACTTACAATTTTTGTTCATATTACAGACGTCGTTTATCACGACAAGCCGACTTGTGGATGCAGCTTTAAGTGTGTGTGTGTGTGTGTGTGTGTGTGTGTGTGTGTGTGTGTGTGTGTGGTGTGTGTGTGTGGTAAGAACAAGATGTGTGAATAATCTAACTGTGATAATTGTTTCAGCTCATCTATTTAGTCTTTGACAGTGAGGATTATTATTAAAGTTAAACCTGCACAAATGAACAATTTATTCAAAACTAAAAAAGAAATCTTGTTTTGAAAACGACTCTTAATGTGTAAAAAGTGCAATTAATTTATTGGATGATTGTGTTACTTAACATATATTTGTAGCCAACTGTCATGTATAAAAGAATGACCTCATCAAATATATGAAATTTGATTAGATTGCCCATTTAGCTTTTTTTTAAATGTACTCACTAAATGAAATTATCAAAACAAGTTGTCTATTTTATTTTGAAATCAGAGCATCTCCTCCCATGCAGGGGTGGCGCTATAGAGGCGACCACAGTTGTGCTTATCAGTGGCCTGATTCATACAGGCAGCACTTTATGTCAGCAGGAACGTCTGCCTGCTATAAATGTGTCCATTTGAGCTGGTCACCCTTAAAAGTTGCAGGTTAGTAGGTTAAAGTAAAACTAAGGCTGGATGATGGAGGAGCAGAGATGCTTCACAGCAGCTGAGGAAGTGAGACACCGTGGAGCAGAACCTGATCAGTTCCAGGCCAGTGAGCAGAATGACTGCAAATCCCCCATTTTACTGCCCCTTGAACAATTGTTACTTAAGTTTAAGTTTAAAATCTCCAATCAATGTTGATTGAAGTAACCTGATGCAACTTTATGACCTCTACTGTAGATAAAGACCAGGATTTAAACTGGAAAAGCAGGAAAACCTGAAGCGTTCCTTGCCTGTAACAGAGGGAGGAGCGTCACCACACGCGCGCAACCGTGCACGCAGAATCGGAATTTCAGAACTCAAACGGTTGTCATCGTTACTATTTCTGAGTGCATTGATTGCGTTAATTACACTTAATTGGCTGCTGCTCAGTTGATCGTCATTACCTGTGATTTGTCTGTAACCAGGCTCCCAGAGTTTTCTGGGGGTAGTGCAGCTCGTCAGGAACAACGCTCTCTCAGCTTGTTATTTGAAAAGTCTCCCTGAAGGTTTTTGGAGGCGGCAGAGTGGCTCCATCTGATCACAAATGGCTACGTTATTGTTTTACAGAGAGGAAGGCCAAGATTTGCGCATTAAATATGCAGCCAGATGAAATATTAACGTGCACTGGTGGAGCATCTGAACTAAAAAAGAAAAATAGATCTGTATTCTTTTTCCTCCAGTCCTACATTTTTTTTTATATATATATATATTTTCTTAAACTGAGATGGTTTTTGGGGAGGAGGGGGTGTTTTGAAGTTTAAATATGTGGCCGGTGTCAGCTGCACATAACATGATTGATTCCAAGGTATGGAACCAACACCCCAGCCCACGTCCCCTGTATTCTTCTGCTGAGATATGTTAAGAGAGAGGCAACTCAGCGCATTAGCAGAGTGCCCCCCCGAGTGACATCCGAGACAGAGTACCTTACCCGGTTCTGCTCAGTCAGTCACTGAACACGTCCCCTAAGCAGATCTGAGTATTCCAGCTATAACAGTCGAGCTGCAGATCTGCACAGAATGCGGAACAATTGACACGAAAGCATCGATTGAAAAGCCAGGAGTTTGTGGTAACAGCGGTGGTTTGTCTCTTACGTGGAGGTGTGATATTATGCTACTCTGGCAGACCCCCCCGCCCCCCCTCCCCCCTTCCCATTACAATACCTATGCAGCCCCTTTGTGAGGCTTTCTTTGTATTTAGGAACCAAATAGGTGATTTTCTCCAGAATGGGCTTTCTTTTTGTGCTCGGCACCGCCAGCCTGACTGATATTTCTTTCCAGGTGAATGTTACTGCGTATGTTGCATGTCTGAGTTAAAAGAGCAGCTCTCCCGCTTGGGCTGCTCATTCTGGATGAATGATCTACCCTCCCGACTGCCCGGCTCCCTCCATCAAACCTGGCCAACACTCGTAATAAATGATAGCGGGGGACAATGCCCTATTTCTGTGGCAGAGTCATCTGTCATGCCAGGCCAGAGAAAGCCCCTGGAGTTTCATCATTTCCAAGTATTGCTCACGCTAAAGTAACAGAAGAGAAGCCCCCATCTATTCAATAAAGCCAATGGAACAGCTTGAAAACATGCTAAAATATCTTGCAGGGGGATCAGAGAAGGACGATCTGCTTTGATTTTGATGCAACACAAGGTTGCCCCCCCGCCCCACACACACACACACACACACCACCTCATCCCCTCAACATGCCTCTGCACCACTTCTGCTTTCTATTTCATGTGCTAAGTGCTTAATTAACCCTCGATTATGTAAAGGCGGATTCTTGCTGCTTAATGTCAATTTACAGGTTAATCTGGTCAGCTTCTATTATGTGACAGAGGCAGCAGAGGAACTATGATCTATTCAGAAGAGTCCGCCAGAGACCGCTCAGATTGCCACTCCAGCCCTTCTCATCGGCGGCCCAACAGTCGTTAAACGGGCACCAGATTTCTACATCAGGAGGTTTAACACCCGACTGGAGCAGAGGAACTGTCAGCCTGCCTGACTGAGAGTCTTTTGTGTTTAACACAGACACTAGTCCTGCTTTTAGAGAGTTTTAAATTATTTCTGTGGATAATCTGCAGTTTTTGTGGTGGCGTTTTGCATACAGGACTACAATTAGATTTTGTTTCCTGTTCAGTCAAAAGATTGTTTACCAAGAGCTGTGAAGCATCTTCAGAATATTATTTTTTACAACAGTGACTGTTGCAGTAAGAGAAGCAGCACAGGACACCAGAACCTTGCTGATTATGAAAGGTTTGATGTATTTGATTTATTTGACTATTGATGATTCAGCACATTGTGTGTGATGTTCAGTAATCAGGGACAATCAAAAAGACTGTTCTGACACAAACACTATATAGGCAGGCAGGCAGGCAGGCAGGCAGGCAGCAGGCAGGCAGGCAGGCAGGCAGGCAGGCAGACAGACAGAGAGACAGACAGACAGACAGACAGACAGTCTTTTAGTGTGTATAGGGAGGCATTTGGAGTCAAATCATAGTTTAAAGCTAATGGTTCAGAAATATATCATGATTACAGGTTGTTACTGTTAGTGATTTCATTGGACTAAAGATTTGAGCAAGGTTTATGTGTAGCATCAGTTACCATGGTGACTGAAACACATCATTTGTGATATAAAAGCCTGGTGTAAGATAAACACCCCTCTCTTACGCAGAACCGCATTTAATCATACACGGTATTCTCCTCGAATGCTGCACTTGTCCTCGAATGAGTGACTGTGGGAATAAAAGCAGTCGACTGTTTAAAATGACACAACCGCTGACATGATGTCGATAATCATCATTACTGTTTGGCTACGCGGTGGCAGATTGACAATGTTATCACCTGATATTTGATGGGAATACCTCACTCCCTTTTTAATTTAGGGAGTGGTGCCTTTACTCCAAGCACAACCCTTCAGTTGTTTCCTCGGTGCAGTTTTTTAAATAGAGTTCTCTTCTTGGGGGAGGAAAGGGAAACACCCACACTGTGGTATTTCTCTCCTCTACTTCAGGGTATGATTAAGAATTATTATAAGACAAGACGTGACACACTGGAACCGCTTCTGAATTTTCATTTCCGATGTGCTAAAATGTTTATCAAACATGTTTTGTGACGCGTTACCTGATAAATTGAAACATCCAAGGAAACCATCAGAGGTTCTACTGGCTGGATGGTTGCAGGTTGTGTCAGGGTTGAGCTGCTTTAATGATTTTTTGCAGGTTTTTGACAACCAGCATGAGACGTGCTGGCTGAAGGCTTCAACCCTCAGCCTTCCCAGGGGGGTGGACCACCATTCTCGCCTCCTTTCTCACATCTCTAACGACTCACGTTATGACAGTAGGGGAGAACTGACCCACATACGGGTCACACCTCGGCCCTGGTGACCCTTCTATCTCACCGAGCAGCGGGGTGGGCTGCGTCTCTCTGGACTACCCCTGAGATGTCAACATCGCTAGAGGTTCCAGCACCTGGGACTCCTCATCAACTGTGAGAGCTGATGTTTGTTTTTTTAGGAATTTCAGCTTTAACCTACTTCAGTAACATATTGGACCTTAAAATACACAAGAATAATACATTTTTAGTTGAAGGAACATATTACAATATTATTCATAAGACGTGTGTTTTGAGTATATACAGAGAGAGATATTTTTATTTAGTCGGCTTCAACTCCTCAGAACAAACTAGAGACAAAGTTATACAGAGAGCTGTGTCTTCCTTGTTTTTTATTGTTATGCTAAGGTGGCTTTCAGGCAGGCATCTGTTACCATGGTAATGGCAACAGGAATTTGACTGGCAGGATTTTTCCTGCATGATCATTAACTCCTGAGGGTTAACCTAATGTCCTGGGTCTCTCTCATCTTCTTCCCGTGATACTTGAACCCACTTCCTCTTCCTTTCTGTTCCAGATATTTTAATTCATGTTCCAATGTTTTCATCTGTGTTTTATTTCTGGTGGTTTTGATCCAGTTTATGAGTTTTGCACCTTAGTCTGTTGATACAGATCTGCTCGATGGGCTTATGTCCTGTATGTGACCTCAACTGGGAGAATGAAGAATGCACACACACATACGCATTTCCCTATCTTTTCCTTTATTACAACCACATCTTAACCCTCAAACAGTCCTTTAAAGTTTAACTGGCCCAGCTTTGCGAGGAGAATGAGTATTTTATTTTGTAACATGTAGAGAATACAAGGACACACACATACCGTGAACACAAAGTAAGCTGTAAGCATAAAACCCAACATAAATGTCCAACTTTCACATTATTGTACCTTTAATAAATATCTCTACAGATTTGTGATCAGTCCCACCTGTTTATCATATTCATGTATTATGTAGAATATATATTATAAATACATTACACTGAGGTCTTTATAATTAATTTTTGTCTTCTTTTTGATGCTAAAAAGTCATCTAAGGACCCTGATCACATGTTAAATTTATACTTGACAGAGTTATACCAACATGCTCTCTCTGCTGTTGCCATGAGAACGCTGTTTAGAGAAATCCTTAAATTGGTCTGGAGTAGATACAGTAACTTTTAGATTTGTAAAAGATTCTTGTGCATGAGGAATAATTAGCTTCATAAATAAATAGCTTCATATTTTGAAGTTGTTGAGCAGAACTGTTCATCAGAAATGAATTTGAATCAGGCAGACTTTGGACAGCCTTCATCCACTTCGTGTACAGGACCCACACCTGGGCTGTGATCTGCTTGTACTGTTGTTGTTGGCGAAGAAAGACAGGAGTGATTTAAAGGATCAATTTTAAAGACAACAGGTATGGAAATTACTTCCAGGAATGAGACGATGTCAGCGGCACATTTTTCAAAGGTAATTTTTTAGAAGTGACAGGAAATCCAACTTCCCTGTTCAACCTTTTCAGCTACTGAGCAACGGACAAAAGATGGATCAACAGAACTGTCTTCCTTCTTGAGAAAATAAAGGTTTTAATGGCTGACCAGCGTAGAGAGCCATCTGAGACTAATGCATTTCACGGTCCATTTCACCCCCTGTGAGTACATCCACTGACAACACCAAACCATTTTATAATAAATGATTTTTCTCAATAAGTGTGACATTTGATCCTAGACAATGACTCTCTCCCTCCCTCTCTCTTTTATTTTCTCCTCCTCACATACACAGAGAACCAGATGGAAACAGATGTTGTGGGTCTGGCTGTGCCAGAGACTAAACTTGGTATTGGCCCCTGACTACGGAATCACCTCTTCCCAATCACGGTGTCGGAAATTGTCCCCATCAAGTCCATTTAACCTTAACTCTCTCTCTCTCTCTCTCTCTCTCTCTCTCTCTCTCTCTCTCTCTCTCTCTCTCTCTCTCTCTCTCTCTCTCTCGCCCTCACACACTCATTTGAAAAATCTTTCCACGCTGCATAATGTGAATCATGAATATCACACCACCTAACATTTGCCAAAGCGCATAAGGGCAATGCTCTGCCCCCCCGTCCTGCCGGCCACCGACGCCACTGCCACTGCTCGCTTGGAACCTGTTCTCCAGGTGATAGATACTATTTACATGGCAGAGGAAGCGGAGTGAACGCTATGAGTAAAGCACCTGGAAGCTGGCAGAAAAAGATAAAGTGCCTTGAGATAGAAATGTAACAGCACTATCTATCTGGGTTATTAGAGTCCCCCCTCAGGATTCTCTTCAACAGAACACTAGCCATTATGTAGGCCACAGAGAAACACTGAGAGTCTGGCTGTGTGAATTAAATCTGGCAACCCGATCTGCCTGCATCAATCCATACACCCGCTTCGTCGCCAGATAGGATAACGAGGGAACATGCAAAAAAAAGTTAAATAATTTGTGAAGGTCACAAATCAGTTTATGCACAAACTATCGTCTAGTCAGTATTTCTCTGGTTGGACAAGATAAAATCATTGTTTTTTAACCTTGACAAAGACGTACAACTGTAAGCTAAAAAACAGGAAGTTCTTTGGTGTGTGGAATTATAATGAACAGTAGGCATTGAGTGAAAAGAGACTGGGGGGGAAAAGTGGCATCCACAAAATGAATGTGTGTTTTGCACCAATGTTTGCATGATGTAGTAGACTGGGACAGCTGCTAAGAGTCTGTAATTGATCATGTCGCAGCCGTCCCAGCTCTTGTTTTGAATGTTTAAAAGGATTAGTCTTCAGGTTGATGGATTAAAGCCCGGTGGGAGGGAAAGGTGGGCCAGGGAATGAAATAAAACATGTGTGCTCTAATCCTCAGCTGGTTTGTTTGTGCAGCGCAGTGGCAATAGCTAATGTAAAGGTGATTGTGCTCCCGTTCCCACGCGAGCTGGCTTTGCCTTGAGCCTCCATCGCCTTCCCCGGCCTCTTTGCGTTTACTTTGGACTATTAAATTAGTAGGTTGAAAAAGAAATCTCATTAAGTAGCCTCCCTCCGCCCTACAATCCCATCTTTGCACACCTTTTAATCAGATGGTTTGAGTGGTTCATGTAAAGAGTCTCTGTAGTGATTTTAGTGGCTTTAACTCGTTTACAGAGCAAACGCACACATGCAGGTTAATGAAGTTAGCGTGTAAAAGGAGCTAGTGTGCGCTTGTGTTTGAGATCAGACACGCAAACACACACACACACACACACACACACACACACACACACACACACGAGTGAGCAGATTTTTACAAAAACATGGAGAAATCGTCATGCTGCTATACACACATGCCACATTATATTCAGGCACCTCCTACGTGTGTGCAAATGAAATCCACCCTCAACCATCCAGTTTGTACCAAATATGGTACGTGGGCACGGATGCACTTCGATGCATGCACACGCACACACATGGACCAATAAGTTAAGTTAAGCCTTTCCTGGACATGGAAGTCATTAAAAGCGGATTTAATTAAGGGCCCCCTGATCAAAGCCGGCATTAAAAGGACAAACGTATTCTAATAAATGTGTCTGTGTCTCGCGTGAGGATCCCACAGCGCTCTCATACATCACGCTGGGAAGACCATAGCTCACTTTCATAATCCAGCTATTTCTGTGCTGATTAAAATCTCATTTATCAATTCATCTGCACCTCTCCCCTCCCCTTCCCTCCACTCCCCTCCCCTCCCCTCCCCTCCCCTCCCCTCTCCTCTCCTCCTCTCCTCTCCTCTCCTCTCCCCTCCCCTCCCCTCCCCTCCCCTCCCCTCCCCTCCCCTCTCCTCTCCTCCTCTCCTCTCCTCCTCTCCTCTCCTCTCCTCTCCTCTCCTCTCCTCTCCTCTCCTCTCCTCTCCTCTCCTTAATTAAATCAATCTATGGGGGCTGCCAGGTGCATCTGCTCACCTTTGCTGTGCATCACCCTGGATTTTGCACTCGCTCCGACCTTGATTGTGCAGCTCTGTCGCACTGCTGCTGCTGGACGGACATCGACTGACCGGAGTCGGGGTCAAAGAGCTGAGCGGGACAGTGGGATAAAGCCGTGTGCTGCAGGATATTAGTTGCAAGCTTTTTTTTGAACACTTACAATTTCCACCATCAGGAAATTAATAAACCTGAGCACCCTTTTTTAATATGTTCAGGTTATTTCCAACACTTCCTGCAAAATTAGGTTAATTACATCACTTCTGGAGCAATAAAAAAGTGCGATTCCAGGTGTTCATTAAGGTGGCAGTCAGACAGTCACATATGGTCTTTAAAAAGTCGGAGTAATATATTTACAACTTTTAAGGGTTATTACCTGCAAATAAACTGCACAGGTGCAGGGAGGGATTTTAAAATTCACTATAGTGTCATCATTTATTCTCCTGTCCTCTTCATGGCAAGGTTAACCGTATCCCAACACAGAGTAATCAACTAAGGATGCGTTTGCATGTATTTTATTGGCCTGAGCAGCGAATCACCCAATGATAAATATATGGGCCTCATTGAAATAGATGAGAGGGCTGCATCTGTCGAACAGTGAACGCAGCTTTATGTTCCATAGAGACATGAAGGTTGTTGGAACAGTTTCTCTTCACAGTGACACCATATTCCCGCTGGTACTCATTTTATAGTTACACAACATATGTATACATACAGAGAGAGAGAGCGGGGCCAGGGTCTACCATACCAGACAAGACCCCAGGTGTAGGCTGTGTGGAGACGCACCTGGGACGGTCCAGCACATCACAGCAGGGTGCAAGATGTTAGCAGGCAAGGCATAACCAGGTGGCTGGCCCAGTGTACAGGAACATCTGCACTAAGTATGGACTGGAGGTCCCAGGGTCCAGGTGGGAGACACCCTCGAAAGTGCTGGAGAACAAGCAGGCCAAGATCCTGCGGGACTTCCAGATCCAGACTGACAAGATGGTGGTGGATTGACCCCAAATTAGCACCATTCTTGGTAGCGTCGACCAAACAAATGTTCTCAAGGGGACAGTCATTAATCTGAATATTTTTCATTTAATCTTTTGAGGTCTCAGGTTCGATGAAGGCAGCAGACACGAGTGCTGAATTCAGGATGTTATTTCAGAGAAAACCAACTGCAAATCCTGCCAGTCAAAACAACACTCTTGTCTATTTCACACAGGCACAAACTAATTTGAAGCCAAATGGCCATGACAGTGTTTACTGCAGCTCTGTCCATGAAGAAAAACATAATAAACAGCGTCCGGTGTGAATCGAGAACATTGGTGGTCCGAACAGGATGGGGAATCTCACGGATTTGATTGAGCTGATTAAAACACTGCCGCATGGATGTACACGGCAAATTGTCCTCGCCACCGTGCAGGACGGCATCTTACAGATCAGGTAAGATGTAGATTTAGTCAATCTCACATATAAAAATTTACCTGGAAGCTCTGGAGAGTCTGTTTCCATTTTAATAATTGAAGACGGCACCATGAATGAAGGAGCAAATTACATTTCTACTCTCAGTTTTTCATCCTCCCCTGACGGTCATGTCTGCTCTAAAGACCTCGTGATGTTTTCAGATTTGTATCCTGTCTGCAAATAAAACGACTAATGCCGTTAAGGCGCGGTGCCACCCCGTGACATTACAGGAAGACCAGATAATGTCACAGCAAATCTGCTGCCATGAAATAAACAATTAAAGAGGTATTTGGCATTTTTGCAGCCTTGAGTGAATTTGCCCGTAGCACTGATGCCACATAATCCCAAACCTGCATGTGAGTGACGCCAGTAAGTCTCCGCAATCTCATCTCGAGCACGCGCTCTGCTTCACCTGATAGGTCCGCCACAAGTCGGAGAAAAGGGGAATTCAAGAACAGCCTATTCCTGTTGCTCGTATTTTCCATCTCCATTTCCTCAGAGGATAACTGTGGGATCCCTTGGTCATCGACTGCTCCACGGAACAACACGCAGTTAATCAGCATCAAACCACTCCAGCATGGCCTCCTGACAACCACTCCAAAAGCATTTCTGACCTCTTTATGTTTCCTACCCATTTTTCAAAACACACCGCAACACAGAGGCTTCGTGAAGGAAATAAAATCAAATGAAAAATGAAACAACAGCCTACGCCGGTCAAAGGATTTAGCACCGCGTCTCCAGCCTGTGACCACAGCAGACAGCCGCTCCTTTACGTTTATATTATAATATTTATATGTTTTTTTTATATATATTAAGCAGAAATGTAGCTAACAGTCTGATATGATTACCATGACCTTTGACCATCCAAATCTACAGAAGAAAACAAAAGAGAACATCTGAAAGGGCTCTGGAAATGTTGCGTTCAAGAACCACACGGGCCGATAGCTGGACAGACGTCCTCTAACTGTCACCATATAGAGACGCAACAACTTCTGCTGCTGTTTTTAAACCCATTTTTCTAATGTTTGCCACTAAATAATAACCACAGCAGATGATAAAACTATGCAGGTTGGGTTTATTGATCTGGACCTGAGGAGTTTCTAGTTCTATCAACCGTCTCCTCACAGCCAGAAACACTGTTGCCTGTTCTGACAAGTCAAGTCCTCCTCTGCATAATGTGAACTCACAAAGAAACTTTTTTTAGAGTGGGATGAACAAATATGTGATTGGAATATTTGAAGGAAGAGCTGCAGTTGATGTAACACCCAGAGAAAATTGGACCTGTGGTATTTTTGTAAAACTTTCGGGAACACTTGAATATGAAAGCTCTGGCTGGTTTAACAAGGTCTTTTTTTATTGTTAGGTTAATATATTTTATAAAGCAGCTTTACAATGAAACCCTTCTGTCTGGGTTTAAATGTAGAAAGTAAAGGATTTTTCTGCAAAAATATGACTTAATGCCACTGCATACTTAATAAACCCAACTGAAGCTCCGGTCCTGGTTGTTGATCGTTGGAATAACTGGGATTAGCCCTGACACCAGAAATATCAGCAGTGATAGTAATTCAGGTATTCTAAAGGTGTTTTACCATCTATATCTGAACCAGAACTACTGCTACAACGCTGTATTCGCAGTTGCACTTCTAATAAAATATTTAATGAACGTGTAACCCTGGCAAGGCTTTCCAGATTTTATTATTACCTTCGCCAAGGAGGTTATGAGACAGCCTGCATTGGGTTTTATTTGTTTGTCTATTAGAAAAATAACTCAAAAACTTAGGAACAGATTTAATTAATTTTTCAGGAAATTTTGATAAAGAGCCAAGGAAGAGCTGATTAAATATTGCTGCTGTCCCGGAGGGACCTTGACCTTAGATCTTCCAAAGATCACATCTATGTGGCTTTGCTCCTAAAGCAACATGTTTTCTTACATAACCTCATCGTACTGGAACCTATATGAAATAATTGCTTATAAAAGAAATATATGCTAACATGCTACCTTGTGAGAAATTCAAGTGTTTAAATTCTACTCTGCGATATGCGGAGATGTTCCGTGAAATTACCCAACTGAGTTGGAATTTTACCTTCGCACACCCGAACCGTAACCAAACACGGTTTTAACCTTTAGCAACCTGTTAGCCGCAGCTTTACTCAACTTTAGTAGACTACTTATAAGTACTTTGAGTCGTTGTCTAATTTCATCTCTTTTCATTTTATCGCTGCTATTTAAAGTACTTATCTTCCGTGACATTTCCCTCAGACTTGAGAATGGACCCGTGTGAAAAGGCCCTGCACAGACCTACAGCAGACAGAAAAGTGCATGCAAGAAGCTTTTCTTTTTTTCTCACACAATCATCAAATTTTCACTTCAGAACATATCAAGTCATTTTTTCCCCTCCTTTAGTTATACTGAGGACAGTCTGCTATTATGGTTTGTCCAGCACCAGTCACATCTGAGTAAAGTGTCACCTGCAATTGTATAGCATTTAGCAGCACTTTTCCCTCAGGTTTTCTTCCTTTAATGGGCTCCTCCTGCCTCCCCCCCCCCCCCCCCCCCCCTCTTCTGTTAATGACCAGTGTTATCTTACAACATCCATCAGGTCAAAATCAGCTGGGTTATCTGAGGGGCTGCACTGCTGAAGTATTGTAGCCTTGTTCTCCGTCCAGTCCTGCTGCCATCGCCACCTATTGACACTCAGGTCCACACCCTTCACACAGATCTTCCTGCTGCAAACCTTCTCTTTTTTGTGTCCTCTAATCAGACGGGCTAAAAATGCGACAAGGTCAGTGCGAGCTGATCAGAACCACAGTGGATCTCTGCCACGTGCATCCTGGTGGAGCAGCCGGGGATGTAGCTGTCAACGCTCATTATGTGCTCACTCAGTGTGGGATTATTTTTCCTTTCTACATTCACATCCACATTTCTGGAGCCCGACAGCGAAAAACAACATTGGGATGAATATATTCACCATAAACAACAGACTTTTCAGGGTTATTCAAGTCTCTGGAAGCTGAGAAATTCCAAACTGGCTAAAAGGGCTGCTTTTCACACACATTTTGAGCCAAAATAGGAAACCTCATGTTGAAGATTCCAGTCTGAAAATGAATGTCTTTTATACAAAGGTGATGTTTCGTTATTTCTTCTTTCTTGACAAGTTTTATTCTTTAATATTTCTAAAGAAATAATGGTGTATGGCACCCTTGTGAGAATGTATAAAGGAGCAGCATTTTTTGAGACTGTTTTCTTCATTACAATGAAGTTTCCTGTTAATCCAAGAGGGTTCTTAGTATAATAATTAATCCTCTTCTTTGTTTCAAACAGGCAGAAGTATAGCATATTTACTCCTCTATTCAAAGTTTGTCAAATACCCTTTTCATATATTATCTCCATGTAGAAATGCATCATAGGACACCAAATTGGCTTTGGAGTAACATAAACCACCTGCTAAACACAGTGTCATTCAAATAAAACCATGTGGTAAGAGGGGGAACAAGCGGTTGTTATTCTGAGCATTCTTACGTTGCAGCTCTTCTGTAAACACTGTCAGTTAATGAGCAGTTAAAGTTTAGGGCTGCTGTCACTCTGTTTATTCATGCACACACCAGTAAACATACTGGTAAAACAGCTCCCCACCAGTCGGAGGCGCGGCTCTGCTTGCCTCTGTCCATCATTTACTTGAAGTCTCAGTGGTCTCCGACAGGTACGGGGCTTCCTCGGGACAGTTTGGTGGCAGAAATTGACACAGCGTTGACTTGATCCTTAGCACAGCCTTCGTCTGTGGCACTGTGATGATGGGTGATGGAATGGGGCTTTCGAGAAGGGAGAGTAGAGCTCCCAGCAATGGATAATCACCACTGTCTTGCCTCCCTTGCTCCACAGACTCACGCTCAAGTGTCCAACTTGATCCTGCGGCCGCCACCGCTTTGTGGAATATTGCAAGCAGAGGGCGGCCATGCAGCAGAGTCGCCGCTGCATTCTGCTGTATCTCAGCAGAAACACATGCAACTGTCGGCTCACATTCACCACAGGCAAAGGACAAACTTGCTGATGACTTTAATAAATAACAGAATGGATTTGTTCTGTTTTGTCTTTATTGTAGTGCCCGCTCCCCTGGATAATTGGTGTAATAGTGGTAGTATCCACTGCGTCCAGTAGAGGGCTGCGCTTTTTTTCCGCCTTCTTCCGACCACGATGACGACCGATATTAGCTTGACTCACCCCCAATGTAAACTGTTCTGTGTTCATCGAACAAGGAAATCAAGGCTGCTTTACTGCGTAGTGTGAATGTTGCTTTAGTTATTTGGGTCCAGATTCTGTTGGGGATGGTGTGTCCTGCATCTCTCATGCTGCTTCTCAGTAAAAGAGAGTTCCCAGACTGGGATTAATCACATTCATCTCCACTAATCATATAAATCCTTGAATACCCATGAAGTGTACTCCCTCCCTTAAGTAGGCATTACACGGACACTCATGGGCCAGTGTGTCTGCTTGGCACATTCCATTACAGCTCCACCTATGTGGGAATTTTATTAAAATGACACCTCGGTGCAGAATGCGACTCCACTCCTCTTCCCAATGCGAGGTTTTATGTATCTCACATTTCTACAGTACTGCAGGCACACGCTCCCGAACACGAAGCTGCAAGGTTATCGTTGCGTAACTGCTCTGTGAAGAGCTATTTAATCAGGGTGAGCCTTGATGCATTTGGACAGAAGATCCAATGAGTATCCATATTTTCACTATGTATATTACTGTATGGCGTTTTATCATGCCTCCCTGCTGTTCTTTATTTACTCTAACATTGTTTGTCTGGTTTGCTTTCTGTTCTCTAGGGGGTTGTGAGACTTCTGGTTTTTTTTAATATCTTTGTCTCTCATCCTTATGACAGAATTCATAATAACCTTGACCTTGAAATGAAATAGGAATCACACATGCAGAAAAGCCCAGTAGGAGCGTCCCTCTAAATCACAGACAATCCACAAAAGCGCCCACTAAAGGTGCCAACAGTGAGGCCATATGTCCCACAGTTATTAAAAACAGAGCTACTAACAAGTGCTGAGGGAAACCCAGAAATGGAATTTTGAATTTTGGTTGTTGGCTCCTGTGGAAAACGTGGCTAAATGTGGAATGTGGAACACATTTGTGGAGTAAAAACGCAACATGAAATGTTTGAGGGAACAAGATTAATTAGTTCTTGGATTAGTTTGCCTGGTAAATGAACTTGCCGCCAGATTCTTCTCATACTTGTTGTCCCTCACCTGGAGAGTCTGTGCAGGACAGGAACGGTAGCTCAGGAAAACACTCCCACCTCAGTTCATTTATACCGCAGTGCCTCGGGGAAATAGACATCTGGATAACCGCATGCTGCTGTGATAAAGGTGAATATGACAGGTCTCCTTTGGCTTCCTTTACTCCCTTGCTTCAATCCCTCCTTCTCTCTGTTTCCTGTCTCTGTCCTCCTCCACCTCCTCCTCCTTGGTATTTTGCCCTATATTTTCCTTCCTCCCTCCACCTGCTCTCCTCCGCCAGCCCAGTGATGGCTGTTGATGGCACCTCTGCTCACTCAGCCAAATGTCACGTAACAGAAACTGAAATATCAACTTGACAGTCAATATGTCGGAGAAATGATGGGGAGGAGGAAAAGGTGTGCCTGTCTTGTTGTTCTCAAAGGTGCTGTGAGCATTGCTGTGTATTTCCAGTGTGTAGGAAACGGATGGCAACCAAGCGGAGGCAGAAAAGGGCACACGGAGACCTTCAGCTCATTATTATAGTTGTTAGAATCCTGATAGTTAATCACTTACAAAATTACATATTCAGGCTGTTGGGTCCACTTTCTCCCACATAGCGTTACTCCATCCATCATCCATCCATCCATCCATCCATCCATCCATCCATCCATCCATCCATCCACCATCCATCCATCCATCCATCCATCCATCCATCCATCCATCCATCCATCCATCCATCCATCCATCCATCCATCCATCCATCCGAATATTTAATTCTGAACCTGAATAATGTGGCTTTAAACCAATCATGAGCAGAAATTACAAATCATATCCTCACATATTGAGAGAAAATGAGTCAGCATTATTAAGAGTCAAGCAACATTCACGCCAGCGTTGAATCACAACAGTCCTGAATGTTTTCCATCAGTGTGTCCAAGAGTCTCCGATTCGGCATCAGAGCCTGGAAGCAATGTTCAGCAGTCAAGTGCAGAGGTGGAAACGTGTGACCTTTAACCCCAAGATCCCTGTAGCAGCATTCAGAAATGGATAGGAGTGTTGTGATGTGAGGAGGCTGTTTAAGCGCCAGAAGGGCAACAAGCCATTGATTCAGGTTCAAATCAACCCAGCAGATCAGTCCGCCGAGTCTTTTCGAGGGAAAGAAGAATTTAATTGATTATTGCTGTGTGCGAGGAATTAGCATTAGCACTCAGTGCATCGCAGGAAAATGAGTTTCCTCATTATTTTTGTTTGCTCAGTCAAAATATTGAACATAAATCAGAGAAGTAAACTTTACATTTCTTATCTTTGTTTTGAGTAGTTTGCTTGTATAATAATAATAATAATATAATTAGTTCTTCTCAGAGGTAAGATTTGCTTCTCAATATGATTAAAGTTAATGAATCATCTCAATCTCAACGCCCTCCCACCAGCTTTTGCTTTTTGAGTTTAAAAAATGTGAAACCAGTTGTTCCAATTATTTATATTCATCCCTCAATAAGGAGAGTTTAAGCATTCATACTTAATTATATATACGTTATTAATA
Organism: Takifugu flavidus; assembly: GCF_003711565.1. Classification (NCBI taxonomy): domain Eukaryota; kingdom Metazoa; phylum Chordata; class Actinopteri; order Tetraodontiformes; family Tetraodontidae; genus Takifugu; species Takifugu flavidus. The sequence goes on along the minus strand of NC_079528.1, from coordinate 1,921,773 downwards.
TTAACACTCGGATCAGATTGTGCCTCCACAGTGTGGATGTCGTTAATAATGAGCAGAAAATAAAGTATTTAATCTCCTCTGGCAGCTGAGGAGGATCCCACCAACATTCAGAGCTCCATCTGTGTGCTCCCTCTCCTGCTCCAGTTCTATATGGACGTGTATATTAGATTTAAATCTATATTACACTTGGCCATAGTTTTTCATTACATCGCCAGTGCAATCAGGCATGTGTAAAACAATCCTTGTCTGCCACAGATCACACAAGACAGGGCCGAATCCATACGAGGCGAAACATTATTAATAATAAGAGCGTTTATTGGCATTCTGATTCAGTGTATTAAAAAGTCCTGCTTCTTTTTCCCCCACTGGCTTCATCTGAGGATCCAATTTGCTCTGACCTTTAATGACACAGCGGGTAACTGCCGGCTCTGGAGACAGACATTAATAGACATGAAAAAACTATTACCAGCCTATTCTGCCCAACTGTTAATAGGAGATAATAGAAAAGCTCTGAGACGGCTTGTCAGAAAAATTGTGCAGAAATCTCCTTCCTGTGTTTAGAATCTTTAACCTTTTTTTTTAATGAGCCTGCTAATTTAGGATCTTTTCTTATGGGGTAAATTAGAAACAATTTTCCTCATTGTGGGAGTCTAATCTGGATATTATTGCTGCAGAGCCCCTTCCAGATGTGAGTTAAAAGTTAAAAATCAGTCTACCAAAAGCAGGAGATAAATGCAGGGAGACCGTCTGCTTGATCGCTGAAGGATTTATCACGCTGACGGATTTATAGATGCTGTAATCTGACGTAAAGGCTTTCGATTGTTGGAATTAAACCCAGCAGTCCTGACCCTTATCACCAGCTCTGTTTACCGCTAGAGCCTCTACATGCTAATTACAGCCAAGTTGTTTGTCGCGGAGCGGCTCTTCCTCTTGTTTACTAATGAAAAGCACGCATGCTGCTGCTGTAGCCTTGATTAGAATGGATTAGGTGACCTCTCTTCTGCCTTCACACACCCATAGAAGCTCAAACACTCATTCATTTTAGTAATCAAGCAGTCACACCTTTTCTTGAAGGCCTCTGCCAAGTCCATTCAGACTGTGGATGCACACGGCGGCTTCTTTCTCATGCTGGGGGTGCACCTGTGATCACCGGGAAACCTCTTTGTTTGATCCAGCAGGTGAAGAGACGGCCGAGAGGATGGAGGCTCTCTAAGCTGACCCGGCGGGATTGCTGACGGAGATGTGACCTCCGGGGGCCCTCCAAACCATGCACCATTGTTTTGTTCTGCTAATTACGAAGCAGTGTTCAGGCTGATTGGTTTCCAGTGTGTAATTACTAAAGCGTCTGCTGAGAGAGCTTTCCGTCGGACTTCCAGCCTCTCCCCACGTGACGAAATTTGGTAAGAGCTTGGTGATGCAGAAGGCCCGGTCTTGAACCAGGGAGGACTCCAACATTTCCAAGGACTCCTAACAAAGATGAACAAAAAGTGGGAGAGACTGGAAGAATGGACCGTTTTGGGTTATCTTTGATTGACCTCCTCCTTCCTTTGTACAGGCTGAAAATAGCACAGCCATCTTACAGGAGCGATGTCGAGGGCAGCTGGTTTATTGGTTTTACTAGAGCCTACCACTAGAGGGCACTGTGGTTTACACTCAACAAGGATACGCCCGTTATGAACGCAGCACTGCTTAATTTATCCACCATTAATTCTGATAGCTGCATTCTTGTGCTAGAATAAGAAAAGACAGCAGAGAATATTAAAGTCTGCTTGTAAAGAAATCATAAATTTAAGACCTCAGATTAAAGTGGAAGTGTTTCTTTGATGTGGAAGTCAGGGAACAGGTTTGTTTTTAGAGCTGCGATGTTGTGATTGGTTATTTTGACCTCACCATTAACACCATTGCTGTGATGTGGAGTCAAAAGGAGGAGAACTGCGGAATATATTCATTTTTAAGAAAAACCAGGGTGTTGTTCAAGGGGGCAGCCATCTTTCATTGGTGGCCCGTTCACAGCAAAACATTAACTAAAGAGGTTTGTTTTCATATCAATTGAAACTGTGAACATGACTCTTACACACTATAAAACCACCATAAATGGCTTGAAGTACATTTTAATTCCAATGTACACTTAAATCCACTTACTGTGTCTGCCACACAGTAATAATGGGACAATTACAAGTGTCAAATCGCATGCTGGAGTGCCACGTTCACTCCGTTTGATCTTTACAATGCCGTTCAGTATTCATGAGGCAGAGGAGAATATCTTTTTCTGAGGATGCCTGCCATCAGCTGCTTCCACAATATCACTGCTTAGAGGGGACAAGCCAGCAAAGTCTGCCATCTATATGAACAGGGAACAAAGCTATGTTTGATTTCCAGCTCTGGGTTTTAAACCCACAGATGAGACGAAAAAGGGAAGGATTGTACTTATCTGTCCTCCGGAATGATGAACCGGCAAATGATAATACTGCAGCAAGGAGGAACCTCTAGAAGGAACCATTTCATTTCAGTGTAAAAGAACATTTCAAAGAAGAATAAAGCTTTAATCTTCAAAGGAATTACTCTTTAATGCTTATTTTCAAAATCACACAACAGCATTGTCAGAACAACTCTTCTCATTGGGAAGGACACAAAAAGAAGGATGTTTACTCTCCATAGCTTCACATTTACTGTGGAGTTACTTTCAGAGAGAGAGACTTAGTCCTTGGTGAAAGTGTTGCAATTACAGGAAATAGTGTTTTGACCACTTTTGTACAGATGAGGACAGATTTGGGAATAAAGAAAAAGGGATGTGATTTTTTTAACAAAACAAATGCATCTCTCACAGATGTTGCTTCTCCTCTGGAGACTGAAAATGCTGTGAACCAAATGTAAAAACAAAGCTGAGCACGACGGAAACCCTTACTGCTAGAATGGAAAAAAAGAAAAGTGACCCTGAGAAAGAGGAGAAAATTCCCTGATGAGGAGCATCTTTGAGTTGCAATTACTGTCTATAACAGGCCTATATGTTTACCTCCCTGAGCCAGCCTGAATTATCATGCCATCATAAGATGTCATTAGCATTTGGTGTAAAAGAGCTTGAAAACGAGGTGAAGAAAATAGGAAGAACCTGCGGAGTGAGCAACGTACATGCTGGCCTAGATGTGTCTGGCGATAAGTAGTGCCAGATGCAGAGTGAGTGAGCACGGTGGCGTTTGAGATTTCTAGACAGCCTGTATGCAGTGTGTGTGTGAGTGTGTGTGTGTGTGTGTGGTGTGTGTGTGTGTGTGTATGTGTGGGTGTGTGTGTGTGAGAGAGAGAGAGAGAGGGAGAGAGAGAGCTTGGGTGTGTTACAAACTCTCCATCCAGTGAGCTGTGTTGAGTAAATGTCTAAATGATTTTCAAAGAGCTTTCCAGAGAGTCTTTCATTTCCTGGAGTGAAGGCATGAGAAGTTTATCTAAAGCTGGTGCCAAGGCAACTTTTCAAAGAGAGGAACCACTTGACCACCGGAGTGGCCTGTAAAACCACAGCAGATATGTAACTCTTTGAAGTGAAAGATGGTGTTTGGTCACGAGTGGACGTCTCTTTCACATTTCATTTCCATTTTTAAAAAAAATCCAGAAAGACCAAAGTGCAAAAGTTATGGTAATGTAGTGATAGATAGATAGATAGATAGATAGATAGATAGATAGATAGATAGATAGATAGATAGATAGATAGATAGATAGATAGATAGATAGATAGATAGATAGATAGATAGATAGATAGATAGATAGATAGATAGATAGGTAGATACATACTAGTTAGGACAAGTAAAAGAAAGCCAATTAAGTGCTGAAAGAAGTTTCTTACTGCACAGAGTGGATTGCCCCCCCCCCCCCCCCCCCCCCCCCCCAATATTGCCATCAGCAGAGCAGACAGCCTCTCACTGTACATGTCTCTAGCTGTAAATGGATGATGGTGATAATTGACCAAAGTAAAGCCTATATGACAGGTTCAGCTAATGATAAATGTGAGAGGAGCCAGCAGGTGGACAGCATCATTCCTCCCCTTTTATCACAGCACGAGTCCCCGGCACAACACCCCACAGTGCTCAGGGGAATGGAAAACACGGAATCTTTTCCTTTCACCACAGTCTCTTTCTTTTCATCCTGCCTTTGTGAGCGTGTGCGCGTGCACCCGCGTGCGCTCGCCTATACACGACACAGCTGTTCCATTTCATCAGGTTTTAGTCCTTACTACCCATTAAAATGAGCTCAAAACAGGATTTGAGCTGCCATTATGCCAGAGACTCACTGTGTTGACAGCAGACATTTTTCATGCAAAACACTCAAAAGTAATCTACAGTGCAACAGGAGAGCAGCCGACAAATTAGTCTAGCTATGAAAACAGCCCGAGTGAGAACAGGGTGTCTCTTCCCTTCTTTTTTAAATGAAATAAGTAGATCAAAATTCAGGATGTGCCGTGGCACTAATGTGCGCAGCCTTGTGTGCCATCTTCATTTTAACAAATAGGTCTTCTCTCTCCTCGTCCGTCATGCCACAATGCTCTCCAGGCATTCTGTAATTCACATACAAAATAATACAAAAATGCAGCGGCGTCACCCCAAACACGGAAATCTCGCCGTTTACTCCACAGAATCCCTCGCCAGTATCGCAGCTAATTCCGAGCGAGCATGTCAAGTGTGATAATTCAAACCCTCGGCGCTTGAGGAAATCCCCTCTGGAGGTTTTAAAGCAGCAGCGTAATGCAAATATGCAGAGAGGTAGTCGCTGGTTGAAATTAACGTCTCCAACAAGATCTAATTGACTTTCATTGCATGAAAGTAACTGTGGGATACAAATTAAAAATTGATTATTTTTTTTTTTAAAAGAAGTGCCCTGAGCTGAGATCTACTGAAACAGATCTTCTCCCAACAAACAGCAACGGGACAGCGATGGAGACGCCGCTACCGAGACAGGATGCTTGAAAGAAACGTCTAAGAATGGAAATGAAAAGACCCAGTCCTCCTTAAATTAGCTGACGTGAATCCCAAAACAATTAACCACTTAGTCTAAAGCAATTTTTATTCATGATCATTAAGATAGAAAATCACGCTGAATGAAAATAACTGCAAGTTTATAGTTATTACAGGCAGCAGCTCCCGCTGTCTCGGCTGTGCTGCCTTTCCACACCTTAAAATCAAACTGGACTTTTTGGGGGGTTTTGAAGGCCTCCGCTGGGGCCGCCACCTTGGAGATGAAGCAGAGAGTTGTCCTGCTGTGAGTTGAGTCGGCAGGAGCACGTGAACCAAGGCCAGACCGATTCATATGTCATTAGCCCCCATGCTATCCTCATGGCAGTCGTCAGGGTCACACGGAGGTCAAGGCACCATGGAGGTGTGACTAGTCTCTGCTCATGTGCCAAGGATGCTGCCCCCTCCTGCTCTTCCTCCTCCTCATCGTCTTCGTTTTTGAGTTTCATGTGATCGATCTCAAAAACATTTGCTTATGACGAGGAGAGAAGGAAGGACAAATAAAGTTTAGGAGGGAAAAAACCAGAAAGCGCTGGATGCTCCTTGACTCTCGCCTGTGTTGTGACAGCGGCGGCTGTCATTTTTCCATCAGGAGGCACCAAAGTCACCTTGGCCTGAGCGAGGACAGGTGACAGGAGGAGTAGGAGGCTGCGGCGCCCGGCCTCTGTTGACGAGGGCCGCCACAAGCGAAGGTGACAAGAGCAAGGAGCTGCTCACCGGGGGCTCCTGACACCCCACAACAGCTGCCCCTGAGAGATGCAGCCTCAGCACATTTCTTCACAGGAAGTGGGAATAGAAAATCAGGGATGCTCAGAGAAGTTCTGTTTCCTTCCTCTCCCATTGCGCTGTTACTTTATTTTGTTACTCCCCCCATGTGGAAGATAGTTGGAGGCATGAAATATTGATGGGACCCCATGCGTCTCGTATTGCATTTTGCTGTGAGAGTGGAAGCGCTTTCTGGTAGTATCTCTTAGAAACACACACGGAGAAAAGTTCTTGACTTGCAGAGAAGTTTGTTTGATCTCTCTTACAAAAGGAAAATCTCCCCCTTTCATTACTGAAGGTCTTATTACCTCGCATGCTCAGTGATATTCAATACCACACACAATATTCTGAGCAGCTCTCCACTCTTTTCTCCATCCCATTTCTTTGCCTCTCTTGCATCCTTTTTCCTCCCAGGTTGGCATCCATCACCATGTGGGAGGCCAGCTCACCTCTGACAGCTTTGTCAATGTAAATTACTGCAGTCTGTCTGAGCCCAGGGAGAGCGGTACCTGCAGGGCTGTCCGTCGCCAGCTCAGAAGGTCCCAGAATAACCAGCCTATGTGTTTGGATTCTCTCACCGCTCCTCTACCTCTCCCGCCCCTCTCCCTCAGCCAAACATGCAAATTTAACCCTTTGCTCGTCTCACCTACACGCTGCCAAAACTATTTTGTTGCTCTAATGTTCTTAATCGCCCTTTTTAACTTTCCAGACAACAGGCGTTCTTTGAAGACGGGCCACTTGTTTCCTGCCTATCTCCCGCCCTGGCTGGAAAACTCACAAGCTTCCTGGTTCTGAGTAAACAAGGTTGTGAGGTGCTTTGATTTCCTCCATTACATGACTGATTTGGTTACATTCCCCCCATGGAACCCTGCACGCATGGTGATTTCTGCACTTAGAAATATGGCCTATTTCCTGCTTCAAATGAGCTCCAGTGGGATTTATTTACTAAATTGCAAAGGACGAAAGATAATTTATATCTCAGTAATTAGGCATGCAAGGAATACATCACAGAACCCAATATGCCTTGTTATTAAAAAAAGAAAAAGCTTTGGTTTGATATTATGTAGATTTAAAATCCCTCCCTGAGGGTTTTTATTCATTAATTATTTTGGCATTCCCCCCCTTAATTTCATCTGTGAATAGAACACCAGTGTGAGTTAGTTTACACCCACAATGCTGAACAAATTAAGAACAAAGATGACAGAGGAACGAGGTGAATCTATGTTTCTTTGAAGAAACACAAGGCTCAAGGACTCATTTGCACAATATTAGCACACAGCGGAGGAAAGAAAGGCGCCGCGCGCGTTAGCGGCGAGGCTAATATGGCGAGATGATCGTGATGAAACCTTCTGTGAGCTGTGTCATTTTCCTCCCAGGTAGCTCCATTTCCCAGCGGTCTGGAGGAGCCATGGCAACCAGGATGCTGTCAGGCTCGTGCGCTGTCTGGCTCCAAAAATGAGTCACTGCCGATGCCTTGCCCATGTGTGCGTGTGTGTGTGTGTGTGTGGGTGGGTGTGGGTGTGTGTGTGTGTGTGTGGGTGTGTGTGTGTTGGGGGGGTGCAATAGGCATGCGAGCTTTATACGTCATGCACCTCGAGTACACGTGTTGACAAGTGAGTCACTGATGTTTCCGTAGAGACAGATTCTAAATGATGGAAAATGTGTTTGCAACAGTTTTCAGAATTATTTTCCTGGGAACGGGGCCCATTTTCTGCTCTGGAAGTTATTGCACTATCAATAAAAAAAACTCAATTGAATGTGAAACTTCAGGCAAGCGCGGTGTGAGTGCACAAAGCCGGGCCCGTATTCATGGTCAGCGCTGAGCTCTCTATCAGCGCGGCAGCACGGATTAGAATCTCAGGGTTGTTTTCCCCATTTTCACGCTCCTGTTTTCCAAGTCAGAAGCTGCACGAGGTTAAAATCAAAAGGTTTAAAAAGTCAATATGAGTCCAGGAATTCAGAAGCTCATTTATAACATAAACAGGATGCCTGATGGTTCCGCTGCAGTCACATATATTTGAATGAGGAACGATCAGCAGTTAACAGGGCAAATGCGCATATTAATCTCTCCTGAGTCAGAGTGGATGAACGTGCGCGCTGATAGATATCAAATGTCTGGCGAGATTGAAATGTGACTCTTCATATGAAGTCATCAATAATTGAGGATGTTTGGAGACGTTTCCAGATCAGAGTTCTGGAATGGATTCACACCTCTGCTCCGGGCTCAGCAGCGACCACCTGTCGCGCCCTCCCACAGAAATGGTTCCATTTCAGCACAAGGTCACGGGGATGACGGCCCGGAGAGAAACACTCAGATGGGACCGCCGTCTCCTCCGACGTCCTCGCCACTTCCCTGATTCCAAACACGTCGCTTCGCTCCGACTCGGGCTGTTGCGTGGTTTTGCTGCATCAGTTGACATCAACCCAGAAGGAGCCAAATCCCAACTTTATCCAATTTAAAGAGGGTAACCTTTTCCTGAAATTACTTTGCACATCCCAGGGTCAGGCTGTGTTTCATCCCAGGGTCAGGCTGTGTTTCAAGGCTGTGTGGTGAGAGCTGATTTGTGATCAGAGTGGATGCTCAGGCATGTTTACTTTTTGATTTCGTTTTGGTTAGAACTCTTCAAATTTGATGGTAAATTGTACATAAAGACTGCATCAAGGACAGACGTAGTCACACTTCAGTCCTGAAATTAGACCGATTCCCTCTTTGTATTCTTTAAGTCCTTTTCCAACGAGAGAACAAATGTTGGCTTGAAATTGTAACTGTTCATGCTGTAATTCACCACCTAAAAATAGATTTTTCTTCTGCTTTGGAACCCATGTTTGTTTCCAGCATGGCTGAACTGGCTCTACAGGGTGGATCCAAAGTGTGGGGGGGGCGGTGGAGCAGGTAAGCTCCAGCTGCAGGTGAGGGGCAGAGCGCCCCGCAGAGACGGGCTATGACCAGATCTAAATATTCAGACATGCCCACATACCACTTGAGGCAAAGGAGTAGAATGGCATCCAAGTCCATTTTAAGGCTTCGCGGGAAATGTTCACAAAGAGGGGGGGAAAAGTAATTTTACAAATGCTAATTAGTTTCAGAGGGTTTATTCAGCTGATGGGGACAATAAATGTGGAGCGAGTGTCACTATAGCTGCTAAAAAGGAGTGAACACCAGGCCTAATCTGTGAGTGAGATGTTTTACCAGGGGCAGCGTGCACAAATGTGTGTGCTGGAAATAAATCAGTGACAGGGCAAACAGCAGCATTTAAGTTATATATGGCAAAGGTCTTTCTTTGGTGGTTCAGATTTGATTTAGACAGGGAATTAGAGCAGAGAGGTAGACAAAGACGACAAATTCATTTTCACATTTGCCGCTAATCATCGTGTCCGTGCTTATTCCTCCAAATTAAACACGCTTGTTTGGCGTCATTACTGTGATATTTCCGCTTCCCATTTTATTCCAGTGTTACAGGGAGACATCTCGTTGAGTTGTCGTGTCCCGTGAATCCTCCTGTTCATGAGAACAGATTACCTCCCAACGCGCAGCTTCATCTGCCTCCGTCGGTCCATCGACAGGTACGGTGAACCGGAGGTCGTGTTCAACACGACGCCTCTGCGGAACGACGTGCGCCATGTGCCACGCTAATGAAGAAATGCCTGAGCTGCGCGCCTGCGTTCTCAGGAGCCATCGTTGTTGTGGCTCGGCGCTCCAGGTCGGATGTGAGTCCTGGGATGAGGCTCACGCCGTCCGCTTTGATCTCGGCGGAGAGCTGCAGAAGACCCACAGTGATCAAAGGCACCGCAAACACACCCCTGCTCTCAATATTTCATGGGGCAGTGCTGGATTACTAAAACATGTCATCATGAAACACCTGACTTAGATTGAGGTCTGTTGCAGAGCGCCGTCCGCAGCACCTTTGAACTCCCCAGACCTCCCTTTATCCATTTTTTCCACTTGTTGCGTGGAGAAAGTTGAGAGAAGGAAGTGATCAGAAATCATGTCTGCTCCCCCCCTCCCAAAAAAAAATGATGCAATGAAGTCCATGATGAGTGCTTTACAGCCAGCCGAACACTCCACCTGTTTTATTTATCTGCTTCATCTGGCAGGTGGAGCAGCAGTGACAGATGCACAGAACAAAACAGCAAATACATGAATCAGAAAGAATCTGACACGATGACAGGAGGCAAGAAAGACTGGAGGCTTTTTTTCCCCTTAGCTGGGTTGTGCTGCCTGTCACCAGAATCCTGAACGTCGGCCATTTTAAAACCTGAAAAGCTGGATTGCTATTGGGGTAGATAATCATCAAAGTGATAAGATTTTTTAATTCTTTACATTTTATTGGTCAGCACAGTCACGGCTTAGAAATAGGACCTCTGGGTGTGAGTGTGTGCGTGAATGGTGTGTGTTGGTGATGGACTGGTGACCTGTCCAGACGCTGCCTCTCCCCCACCAACTGCTGGAATGGACGCCAAATTTCCATGAGACTATAAACAAGAACAAACAGTACAGAATGGACAATAGAGGGGCTTAAAATTGAAACTATAAAGCGTTAACAAGCAAGAAGTCAATTTGCATAAGTGATTAGAGCTGTTAAGTAATGTAACATGACTAAATTTATCTTTAAATCAGCCTGCATGGGCCCCCCTCGGAGAGGAAGCCACTTTAATTGTAGACATACGGTTAGTATGTAAATGTATTTATGTGTTCTAAAAAGATGTCAATTTGAACAGCAGAATAATAAACAAGACTGATACTACTACTACTACTACTACTACTACTACTACTACTACTACTACTACTATACTAATACTAATAATAATAATAATAATAATAATAATAATAATAATAATAATAATAATAATAATAATAATAATAATAATGATGATAATAATAATAGTGTGGGGGTTCATTGAATGCCAGCATTAAAACACATTTCATGGCTGCTTGTGTTGTGCGCCTCCTCTCTCAACAGTAAAAAGAAAACTGTTGCCAAGCGATTTCCCCCGTCTGTCTACGTGTCCAAGCGTTCCGCTCCGCAATCAAACGCCGCGGTGCATAACAAGACGAATGCACGTGTTTATGTTCCACTTGAGTGAGGCAAGTCTGAATCAGGAGCTCTCCATCCAGACCTGCACGGGTTCATATCCAAAATGACGGAAATTACAGCTAAACGCTTTTGGCGTGTAAACGTATGCAACACTGACTAAATGCTGCGGCGAAAAAAACAGCATCAAAGCAGAAAGCTTCTGTGCACTCGATGATTCTCATTTGGGTATTAATTGTCAGAAGTTTTCCTAATTAACACCAAAACAGAAGGTCACGCCAAGTCCAACAGTTCTACTGGTGAATTAGCAGCTAATTTAAATTCAAATCAGCATTTTCCGCAAATAAACTTCCATCTCTTTAACCATCTGAGGCTTCGCTCTGCGACTGTGAACTGATCAGTTGGGCAGAAAAATCTCATTTTCCTGCGTCCAGAACATCTCGTGGCTCCAGATTTAATGTACTACTTGAAAAGGTGACGACATGAGGCCTTTCTGCAGGTTCCAAATGGCCAGTCTGATTGGTGATTCGCGGGGCCATTTATTAGCCGACGTCACCCACATCATTCTAAGTGGATTGTGGCAAACTAAATTAGTGTTGGTGTCCTGAGAGCGCGGCGGGACAATGGCAGATAATGGCATATTGTTAACCGGTCACAGCGTTTCTGCTACCTTTTATCCAAATCTGATGACGTTCAGCAAAGGTCAAGCCAGCAACACGTCCGCCGCCGCCGTAGTGTGTCACACGGCACCAAGATAGCCTCCCATTGTCTTAATGACGGCGTCAGAGCCCCCTCATGTCCTGGCTCAGACCGTATTAATTTGAGGCGGCCTCACGCTGGGAAGGTGATTTTTTATGTGCGTCTGTCAGGGTGTGATAAAGCCCAGCCCATCATCCATCCATTACAGCAGGTGAGGTGTGGAGGCAACAAACACAGACACATCTCACACTTCTCTTTTTGCCCCCCTGCTATCTGTCTTTATTCCTTGGGGGTTTTTTTTGTCCTCCCTGCCACAAGCTTACCCCGGTTTCCACCAGCTGCTCACTAACACCCATTTCATTTTCTCCTTTTCTTTTTTCCATGCTCCGCACGGAGGCCCTACCATTTTCCCGCGGGGCGCCCACTTCTCTCAAACTGTGATGAATGGCTCCGGCTCCTGTATCGATTTCCAAACTGAAACAATTTAGGGACAAAACAAGTCGCAGTTTATCATATTGATTTTCTTCTGAATTCGGTTTAAGGTGACACCTCGTGTCTGAATGACTACGTGAATGAAAGCGCGGGTGAACACATAAGGCTCCCTTGCCGCCCCATGACGGGGCAGTTAAGGCCAGTCGGACACCCGGCTGCCGGGCTGACTCCACTCAAAGTTCTTTTTATGTGAGAAGTCGATGCGGTTGTCCAAATACACATGAGGGCCGTGGACCCGCTCTTGGAGATGCACATGCGTCGATGACGGTCGATACATAATGGAGGAGTTGTGTAGGTTGTGTTGAGCTGTTGTACTTTATTCACCTCAGAATGAGGTTGGAAATCAACACCATCCTTTTACACAGAGGACATCTTCTGCACCGGCTGTGGATCTAAGGATCATCACTGTCTCTGCTCAGAGTCTGTAATCCATATGATGTTTTATATTTTATATATGACCAGCTGCAGGGGGACCCGCAGACTTGTGAGCTGCAGCCTGATGGTCAGAAGGTGGGCTAAGATGGTCACCAAACTGCTTTTGTCTGAGGTGTGATGAAACTCAAGCATGAAAGAGGATGATGGCAGACATTTGGGATTCTCCTCTATATTTGGGTAAAGTCGCTGCAAGTTTATGCAAAGGCCTCTACGCGCCGCCGCTTAGTCCGTTTTTATTCCGTAGGGTCGAATGTCAAGTTTGTCTTTTGGTACCAGATTGGATTTCATTTGAATCTGCTGACACTACAACCCGCAACACACCTGCGAAAGCATGCAGCTCTGCCCTGAATGCATTAGTGCTGACAGCGGCGTTGCAGGCAGGCAGTCACGTCCTTGGCCACGGTGATCGCAGCCGCGCTCGGTGACCGGCATCACAAAGCTCCAGGCATCCTAGAAATCATGAAGAAATAAAAGAGCAGCACATTAGAGGAGAGGAGTGTTAACTGGTTCTTAGTGCTAGCGCGTTATCTGCAGCTTTAACCTTCTGTCCTTTCCTCTTTCCAGCTGGCTACATTAGCCCGACTCCTAGGATGCTTGGAATAGAAACTGATTTTATACGAAATGTTGTAAAACGCCGGAACAGTAACAGATGGCGTGCTTTCCCATATATTAATAAAAATACCACCATGCTATTGCTCTAACACCAGAAATCCTTGTGAAATCAATAAAAAGGAAATGAGAAGAGGCTGTTGCTAAACATGAAGCCCTAAATGTTTTCCATCCAGGCTGTTTAATGTACTACACAATGGGATTAAATAAAAGTGTGTGGGGTTCTGAGGTAACATTCATAATTGGGGAATTAACAACACAATGTATTTTTTATCTCACAACAAATTAAACTTGTTTGTTTGACTTCTGACCTGTAAATGAGTCTCCACACAGGTAATCTGGAATAATAATTTAATGCATTTACTTATATATTTTATTCTAAAAGGCACCTATTTGGTGGTTTGGTTTAATAACTTGAGACTTTTCTGAAGAGCAATTTGACAGTAATGGAAATGAGGGTCAAAGGTCAGGGTGAAGTGTCATTACAAAAGACTTGGTTAGTGCAGTAGATGGAACACCTGTGCATTTTATTTCATAAGTTAAAAAAAGTAATGACTGTGACTAATTATATTAATTATAAAAGTCATATAAAAAGAAATTGTATATAAATATTTCATAACCAACCTGACATTGTGTTATAGGAGGAACAAATCAGGATAATTTACTGGTCAGGATTATTTATTGCCACAATAAAGCTCAAGATAACTCCTCGGACATCCCAGGAACGTGCCCTAAACGTCCATTAAATCTCATCCACGTCATTCACGGTCCTCCAATGATGGATCATCACAGTTATGGACTGATCTGACACTGAGATGAATGATAAATGCAGAGATAACTGGAGACAAACGGTCATAAAAACCAACGCTGGACTCCACTCGGAACTCACGAGAGTTCTCCGGTGGTGCCAACTTCATGTTGTGGATATTCATGTTTCCCACAGGGTGGATTGATTTTCGCTATTCCTTCTATATCACCCATTTATTGCATGAAACACATTAATGTTGTGGTACTTAATAGCAGCCTTGGGGGTCACTAACTGCCTTTATTTTAGTCTGGAGTACGTATATGAACTTTATTTATGCAGGCACTTTTCTGTGCTGCCTCGGGTGCTTGTTGGAGTTGAATAAACCCGGTGGTCATTTGAACGCCTCACACCACGCTTTGTCATAGTTCCAGTGGCGCTCCTTTTACTGCGTCGGGCTTTATTAATCAGTAATGGTCACTGAGCCTGAGACGTAATTTAGTGTTTCAATTTCCTTTTTCTTTGACCTGTTTTCAATCAAGGCGCCGTCAGAGTCGTCCTTCCTGACTTCCTTCAGCGGATGAGGTTGTCATCGTTGTACGTGAAATAGTTGGGCATATAACTGCAGCCAGGCATCAGGAGGAGCCTATTAAATAACGCAGGAGTGACGACGGCACCTGGGGAATCAGCTTCTGAGGAAAATAAAAAGATATCATATGCATATTGGGTTTTAGATAAATAACAACAAGCCACAAGAGTTTTGGAAAAAGACAGGATGGATGGGTTTTTGCTGTCAGCCAAATGTTTTAATGCGGTAATCACTGCATTTATAGCGAGCCTCAACGGAAATAAAAACCTCAGCAACCAAGGCAAATACATATAAACACGGTGCATGTATAGGGATTTGATGTATGTCTTATTATTTCTGAATTTGAGTAAAAGTATTCTAAATATCAAATCAAGCAGCTCATGTTCAGTCTGATTAAAATGTCAACATAACACCAAACCACAGAGATTCCTACCAGGTCGACGGGCGAGCGAGACACACGCTAACAGGGTGTTACACGGAACCTGATTATGGGTTTATTTTAAGTGGGAGCCGGGACGTGGGAGACGGAGAGCAGGTCTTTCAGCAGGGAAAAACGTGTCCCACAACAAGTGCAATTTGTGTGAATAAAGCTGTGACATTGTGCTCAGTTGGCTTCAGCGGAGGCAGAAGTGTTTTCTGAAGGCAGCGGCCCACCACGACCGAGGAGGCATGACAGAAGACTATCGTAACTTCAGCTGACGTGCACGGATGTCTGAGCCAGACCTGCAGCCTTGTGAATGAGGGATTGCAAAACAATAAACCAGAATAAAGACAGAAAGAAAGGGTGGTGAAATGGACAATTGTCCCAATATCTGTAGCATGGCAGCGGAATTTGCTTTGGTTGAAACCAAGAACAGAAAAGAAGGAAGCATTCAGACATGATCCACCCAAATGTAATTAATTGTTAATTTAGTTCTTAGGTTACAATATAATTGAATAAAACTGGTTAAAATGAGAATAATGTCATGACCTTAACTGCTGTGGGAGCACGTTTTCTTTGGTTGAATGTAGAAGAACATCCAGACGACACTGTAGCATTTAGATGATATAAACATGTTAGAAAATAGCATGCGTGGGGAGTGACTGGGATACTGTAAGGACAAAAAAGGGCACGATCACATGTCAGTCGATGATATGATGGAGGGTGATGGTGTGCACGGTCAGACCAGGCTGACCTTTGCAGGAGTGCTTACAGCTGTGCCCACAGGCAGTTGTCAGGCTACTGTTGGCCCAGCCTGACCTCTCAGCACTCTGCGGCATCTTCCTGCACCAGCATCTCCGGGCCATCACACCTTTACCAGTGAAAGCGCCCACTTCAGATTACTGTCATCGAGGCGGAGCTGCTCTGCATGCAGGAAACATCTGAGGGGTGTAAAACGCTGCGATTCGTTTGAAGGATGAATTGGGCATCAACAAGGGCTCCAGCCTTTCCCAGGCGAAAGGCTTTTTAAAAAAAAAAAGTTGTTAAATGTCATTGAGTCGTCCTGCCATCTGTCTGTGCATTTTAGATCATTACTCATAAATTGAAAATGAGGAGGAAATAAGAGGTGGTTCACCAGCAATTAGACCACATAAAGAAAGAGATTTGTAATTTTATTCAGGAGCTTTTTAGCTTGAGGTAAAAAAGGGGAAAAAAAGGACACACACCACCTTCCAACTGAAATATGCGGCTCCTGAAAGATTGATAAGACTGTAATCATGCTGGATTTTAGCGAGCAAGGACACGCTGCTTCTCGGGGGTCTGAAATCTGCCGTCCTGGCCTCCCGTCTTTGATGCAGTCGGATTCTGGCATTTTCTCCCACGGTGTCTAAAAAAAAATATCCTGAGTTATTCATTTGAAAAACAAACTCGGAATGTGATGACCTCGTGCAGCCGCCGGAGCGTGGAGAAAGAAAACGTGTCATATGTCTTCATGAGCCTCCGTAGACGTGCACTTCAAGCGCACGTCTGTATAGCCACCTGAAGTTGAACTTGCTGCTCCGCTGCTTTAATTATTGTCAGTCCTCTGACCGCATTGATCGCAAGCATGATTACTACCCGAGTGTAAACAACCCAGCTCACAGAAAAGCTTTCTGTTTTTCATTTCTCTGCTTGCAGACCCCCCCCCCCCCCCCCCCCCCCTTTATTGCCCCACTTCCAGCTCTTTTGTCACACTCTTCAACCCCCTTGTTGCCTCAACTGCAGTCACAGGCTGCAGCCTCAAAGACAAGATGCCAAAACACAGCCCCGACCCATCCTCATCATCTGATGAGGGTTCCAGTGAGAAAACCCACTAAAAGAATCAACCAACCCAAGGCGAGGCTTCGTTTAGGTGACTATTCCGACACCGGGAGGATTTACTCTCACCTCTTATCCATTTAACTGACATTTAAAGTGTGGCTGGGGCTCACCAGCAGGCGCTGGTGTAAACACTAGGATGTATTCCCGTCGTGGCGGAGCTCAAGCTTTGCATGTCAGCTACTGTTCAGAATCCTGCCTGCACCCTGTGGACAGCTCATACATCCTGCTGGCCCCTGCGGCCGCGGGTCTGAGGTGCAGCGCCTGAGCTTTAAACTGAAACAATAGATTATTGTCACCTCGGCCATGTTAGAGCCAACAGTGAAGAGAGCCTTCAGCAGCAGGACAATAGGCTATGAACTGATTTATGAAGGTTCAGGAGGCCATAATGTGCAGTAGTAACAAGGAATCAATGGCCTAGAAAAATGCTAACAGCAGCCCTTTATGTCCTAAGCCTTTGTCTCATCCAGAATTTAATTAATTTCACTCCTTTTTTTTCGAATAGGAGGTGATGGAGAAGTGGAACGGGCTCCTCTAACGCTGCTGCTTCATTGTAGTTAATAAATCAACTCGAGCTGGCATTCACGAAGAGAGAATATATTAAATGTTGGCACTTTCCTTTGGAAAATGTCTTGTACCTTAGGAGTAAAAGAAAAACTTTTTAAAGGAAATGAAAAGAATAAAGGTGAGGAGAGTTTGTGTCGTCAACATTAGCCAATGTGACCGGTCCCTGATTTCTTTTAAATATATAAGCGTAGTTCCCTTATCAGCAATAACGCTTGTTTAATTCGGATCAGATATCAGCAATGAGAAAAGGATATTAAATAATCTATCTCTGACAAAGAACACGCTGGTTCTGACAGCCAGAATTAAAACCTAGAATATATAAGCCTTTGTTAATTTTATAATCCATAATTTCCTTTCCAGCGTGTTCTGATAATGGCTGTTTTTGTCATTTAAATGTAAAAGAATTTACCCCATTTGCACGCTATGATCAATAATTTACCGACGGCTTGCATTTTGCGACCAGACCATTCGGGGTCGGTGATGAAACAACATCAAAATTTCAGTCCTGTGGGTTAAAATCGCCTTATTACTTTTTTTTTTGTGGGATGTGTGGGAAACGAAAAACTGCCGTCCTCATAAAACTGTGTCGGAAGTATTGGTTTTCTGTCGGGGAGTGTTATGGTGTTGCGTGATGTAGAGTACACCGAGTGGCTGCTCCCTGCTCTCTGAATATTACACCTGAATGTATTTTGGTTCGGTCCCCTGAGAGGAGGAGTAATTTTGGAATGATATCTGTTTTGTGATAGAGTCTGAGGTCTGAGGATAAAGACTTGGTGCCCTTGGATCTGTTGCCCCCCCACATTCAGTCCGTTAAATAAACACCTGTTGGAAATAATACTGCACCACTCACTGGCTGCAAATACAGGCCCCGTTCACAGAGAGGCGCCGTGTGATGTCGCCACAACGAAGAGCCCTCTCCCCGCGCTCTCTGTGTAACAAAGCAACAGGAAGAAGGTGTTCTACAGCTGTATTATCAGACTCCGAGCTGATGTTTGCTGTGTGCGGAGAGTCTGACTAACAATACGGATGACAGATGACATCAGAGCTCCTCAAAGTGAGGTCAAAGTGTCCCGCTCACGCTCTCATTCTAGACTCTTCTTAGATAAATCATTGTCAATGTGTCTATTTTTCCGATAGTTCATTCTATTTTCCATGACAAAAGGAAGCATGACTGACCTGTGAATCATGCATGCGAGCGGCTTTACTTGTGTATCACTACCGTTGCTGCAGTATAATGGATGTGTTGCTACTGGGTGTGAGTTCTAATGCTGATGTCGCTGCTGATGTATTTATAATCTGGGACTTTGTTCCATCATAGTAATGTCGCGTGTGAGAGTCACTATCAGAAATAGATAGCACGATGTACTCTAGTATGGTCTCATTTGAGACAGAAGCTAATGCTAACACAGTTGCTGGTCTTTAAGTGTCTCTCTAAACGTCCTTTTAACCCAGATGCTGTAGCAGAGTTTACTTCAGGAGGCATTAAGAATATTAAAGGGTCCTAAACCCCTGTTTCCACATCTTTTTTCGCTGTAAATATGCTAGGAAACCAGTGTAACACTTTAAATCGATTGCATAGAAAACTGGCGACTTTCCTCGACAATCTGCCACATGAATGTGACAGATTATCTGACACCAAAAACAACACCTCCCGGCTTCGCCCTCTGCATGCTGATCGGGATATATTCCCAGAAGTCCATGGAAAGGGTTGCAGAATCTATCTGAGGGGTTTCATTCCCAAACAAATAAGCCATTTGGCTGCTACATTGCACCACTGGTATTCTGGATGGTAACCAGTAGGCTTAAACAGCATGTAACGACACACGGAGCTGTGTTTGCAGGCTGATTTCAGCCCTGCACAAGATTATAAATTGCAGAAAATATCCAAACAGTGAAGCCAAGAACACTGATAATCCTGCGTAATAAAATCACTGCACAAACATGTAAGTTCCTGTAAAAATGAAACAAATACTGTTGGGTTATTTTGGGTGTACAACATAATAATGTATAGTGTATTAAGGTATGATTTAAGAAAAAAAAACAATGCTTCTTTTTCAGAGCATTATATCGGGGTGTTTTTTCCGTCTCCATGGAAACGCTGTGATGTGCCAAAAATTATCCTTGAACATAAATTCGCATTAAAAATAGATTAAAATGTACTCAATGTTGACAGAAGCTCTAAATCACTGTTAGGTGAATTGGGTGGATGTTCCTACATTAAACATAATGGGAAATTCTCTCTCCCCGCACCTAAAAATAGCTCACAGAGGTCAATAACACCATCAAGAAGCTCAAATTACCGATTGTCATGACTTTCCTCCTTCTCTATGGTTACCATCATTTTGGATGCGGCTGCCTCGCTCCCGTCTCACCGTGTGTTATTTATATGATCGGTGCCTGTCGACACCTTTTCAGCTGGCGGCTGAGGTGACAGATGATGTGACGGCTCTAATTTGAAAACACGGTTGAGCAGGTGGAAGAGTTGGAATGATGGATAGTCAAATGCAGACGAGGGCTCGTTTTGCTGCCTTTGTTGACTGCTGAATGAGAAGGAGGTCGAACTCAGAGGAAATCACGGGAGCAGAATGAAATGCAGACGTGACATCGCGCACTGGACAAACAACTCTGTTGTCTGACGGCTGCTATATCGCCGTTTGTGTGTGATCAAATGCCTATATGACCGCCTGCCAGTTTGTGTACGCTGATTCTCGCCACCTGGCTTCGACGTTGCCAAGAGCATTAGGCAGCGAAAGTCGCTGGAACTCCATTAAAACTGCTGTAGCCATTATTGTACCAGCCAACATTGTAATAGTTGTTGATCAATGAGGCAAATGGCTCAAAAGAGCCGATGCAACAAATCAATCGGGCAGTTGAAATAGTTCAGCACTGCTGCAGCAGCCATGTTTGGTGAGCCGGGGGATCTGCAGCTGAAGCGCTGCTTTAAAAACAATGATTTTAAAACATCATTATCAGTGACGGATTCTGCAACTGTTTTGTAGCACAGACTAACCAGAAAGCACGATGAACATCTCCTGCCTGGAACTGCAAGTTGAGAGTGCCTGATGAATTAAATTAATACAAACTCTGCTGGATATTATCCGATAAGCCAATAAGGAATGCATGAGCGCGAGGATGCTAAGCAGCCAGGATCTGGAGGCAGGGAGGCAGCACATACGCCCTGGCTTCGCCGCCCATCCTGGGAGAAATCCTGGTGGTCTGCCTCAAATCAAAAACATGTGGGTAAACAACACAAACAAGTCTTATTTTAAGATGAGACCCAATTTAGCACTTTAAGCAACCGACACGGAAGACAGGTAAACCCACACTCCTGATACCAGGTAAGTCTTTGCCAAGCAGCCCGCTGTATCAGCCAGCCATGTGGCGAGGGAAGCGGTGCGGGGAGACCGCAGGATCTTTCTCATCTATTTTCAGCAGCCTCCTAACAAGCGTCCTCAGACGGGGCTGTAGGGGAGCTGGGTAACTGCTGAGCCTGGCACCACTCAAAGCCTCGAACAGAGCAGCCAGTGGGGCTAACAACCGTCAGCAGCCCGACCAGCTGCTGCTGAGTGCCCCGGTGCCGGCACCAACACCCCCGGGAGAGGAGCGATCAATAAAACCCACAGGCCTGCAAGATATGCAGGAAGACATTTGTTGAGGCAAACTGGGCTCATTTAAAGCTAAATAGTCCCATCAGCGGGCTTTGGAGGAGACGGCAAATATCTCCACGTTAGATCCAGCGCGAGGGACCTTTGGATGGGATCTACATTTGGGAAGGTCAGAGCGGATGAGAGCGAGGCCGGAGCGAACATGCCAGCGCCTTTACTGGCACACAGGAGGAGGAGGAGAGACGGGAGAGACAGAGGAGGAAGAACGCTGAAGAAGATGCAAACATCTGTTCAGGCGCACGGGTAATTTGACAGCAAGTCTCGTTCCCTGTTGCCAAAACACAGGTTTGCTGCAAATTGGCCGCTTAATGGCCAGAATGAAAGGTTTGTTTTTCACAAAATTTAATTTAGCCAAGATTCTCTGGTCTATATTCTGGTTTTAACTGGTCTGCTGCAACATCGGTATGACTTTAGTCTGCCTGGAAAGATTTTCTGGAGTGTGAACGACGTCGACTTTACCTGTAAACTTTCACATTGGAAATATACACGGTAATGAAAACATTCAGACACCAAACATGTACATCAGTTTAATCTATAGAATCCATAAAGAAACACTGGAAAATCTGACCTCTTCATACCTTTTTCTGCAGAGGCCTTGAACATATTGAGAGGTGTCATATCCAGGTTCGAGTGATTTAGTGAGAAACTTTACATTTTCTTGTCAATGGGAACAAATGTTTACAGGAGAGTTGTTGATTCCCCCACTGGAACCACCAAGAAGTTCAGGCCACTTCAGCTCGAGAGCCGATCTACATTTTCTGGAGAACAGATGGCAAAAACGCATAGAAAGTTCTCGACAGCTGAGTAGGAAATCACCACGAGGGATCGACGGCGATCTGCCGAAGAGCGGCGACGAGGACCGGAGTTTAACGCTACGGTTGATGGGAGGCGATGTGGGCCGGGTGAGCCGATGACAGGGGCAGAGCAGGTGTGTGGTGGTCAGGAAGACCAGCCAGGGAGAACCAGGGGAGCGAGAGATGACGGAGGGAGCACAGGGAAAAACAAACAGCACCAGGCAGATTAGTGACAACCACAGCAGAAAGATCCTCTTCAGCTCCTGATTTTACACAACTCCGTCCCTCATTTTGATTCAGAAACAGTGAAACGGCAGAAAATGTTAATTAAATCCACAAAAACAGCGTGTAGTTAAGATAACGCAGCAACCTTTGGCAGACTGAAACGTGGTGACCCATTTTGTATATTCATTATCTCAAAACTCAGCTTATGAGTTGTTACGAACGGAGCCAACTGTTCCGGTTCCCAGACGTGAACGCAAAAGGCAGCATTATGACCTTTTTTTAAAAAAAACAAAAAAACACAGATATAGCAGCAGCATTCCTGCTATCACAGGTAGTGCCCATTACATATCAGCAGCCTGCATTATGGAACCTCACATACACAGAAATAGCTTCATTTTCAATTTACAGACTCTTTTGTTGGCGCTTTTTTTAGGCCAGGAAAAGTCGGCTGGAACTAAGCTGAAGAAGTCAAGCGCCCTTGTTGTTGCCGGGACACATATGGTTCACCTTGGGTAATGTGGGAGTTGTTCTGTGTGTGTGTGTGTGTGTGTGTGTGTGTGTGTGTGTGTGTGTGTGCGTGCCGAACGGGTGTGAGATGCAACACACTCACACGTGGGTCTAGCTGAACCGCAGACCTTGTGCTGTCATCTTCTGTTGAGGAGGCGCCACCGAGGTGACATTCACGTCCCCGGTAATTATCAGGACTATGATGTGGGAACATTAATGATGTATGAGGGCCCAGTGAGGGGCGAGAGCCACGGCTTCACGGGGCCTCATTACTAAGAGATACCGCGAGGCGTGGCGCGCCGCCTCGCCTCGCCTCGCCTCACCTCGCCTCGCGCGGGCTCGACGCGGCGTTTAGACTGCAACACGTCACTCGCAGTTTTGCTCTGTTGTTTGCAGTTTTGTTACTGTTGTTAGCACATAATTAATTTTCTTCCAAACTTCGTGACACCAACATCCCACTTCCTCGTCACCGGGGTTAATTCCGTATAGTTTGTCAATACTGTTTTTTTCCCGCTTAGCAGGTGAAAAAAAAGACAATTCACAGATAAAAAGTGTTGTCAAATTAAAGAAATTGGAGCCAAAGTGTCAAACCGGGAACTTTGATCGTTGCAGACCTCCGTTTTGCCCTATTGTAACCAAAATGGACAAGATGTCTGATTATCTCTAATTAAAAATGATTAAGGACCTACTCGCTGCACTCGATGTTCATCGATCGCGGGGAATGCTGATGTGGGGAGTGTGGTGGTCCTGCCGCACAGGGCCCAGATCGGTGGCCCCCTCAAATTCCTCATTGCAAATCAGAAAAGGTGCTCATTGACAAGATTTAAATCATTAAAGCCATCCACTTCTCTCCTGGAGGATTATGGATCTCCGGGCTCCCCTGTGCCATTTGCTTCATGCATGCTGAGCAGAGGGAATAGCAAATGGAGCCGGTGAATGAGAAATACGCATAAAAGGGCTTAAATGTGGACTAAAGACAAAGGAGATTGACTGTAGACGTATCGGGAGGCCAAAGGGATGACAGGAGGGTGTGCGGTCCGGCGACGAAAACGGCAAAGGGGGCGGATGATGTGTTTACAGGCTGACAAACAGCCGTGTTGAGCCTCTTTCCTTGTTGTTATTATGTATCAGTGAATACCAAAGATTCTTGGAGAAATGTCACCCAGCTCATCAAGCTGTCACTATTCAGAGGGCACTCGCATGACTTTGTGTCTAATCGGGCAGCGGTATCCATGGAAACTGGGGTAGCGCCACATTATGTGCAGCATCTTGTACTCGTGGCAAGCAGCAGCGCTGTGGGGTGTGAGACCCACGTGGAGCATGTTAGCTATGTTCAAAAGAACGCATCTCTCTATTTACTGTCTCCCGGTAGGCCGGAGCTCACACGCTGATGTGCTTACAGAGATAATAGAAATCATTAACTCCTGTTTACTGCTTTAGTTAGTGCGAACACACAACTGTTAACCGCAGAAACTGTTGAAAATTTTGGAAGAAAACTCAAGACTCATCGTTTTAATTTGCCTTTCAGCTAACGCTAGCTTTTCTCTTAGCCTATTTTTAATTGATCTGTTGTTCTTATACTTGCTCTCTCTTTTACCACTTTTTAAAAAAAACATTTTATACTCTTTGAATACCTGCTTTATAAAACAAAATTATGTCATTCTTTGTCTCTTGCTCTTATGTCATCTTATGTCTTTTTCTCTGTCTTTGTTAAACAGTCCAGCGTTTCCTCGTGACAGGTTCTCACCAGGGTTGGTCTGGTCTATCTACCCATGGGGATGCTGTCCTGGGGGTCCCACCGGCCCTGGAAGACCAGGATGCTCCTGGACGTTCTTCTCAGCAGCATCTCCTGTGCTGATGCACCCGAGTCCTCAGTGGTGCATCATGTTTCCTTGGGACCATTTTATGTGCGGGTGCGTGCTCGTTGACAGGCTGGTAATATGATATTTGATTAATTAGAAGACATAACTGTTCATGAATTTACTAATTGTTTGTAATGGTATTAAAATGGAGCGGCGAAGCGGGAATGCTGTAAATCTCAACTGTAGAACTTTACTCCGATGTCAAGGGACACTTTCCTCAGTGGTCAGCAAAGTCATTTTCAGGGATTAAAAAAAGATATAGCAGAAAAGTGTGCACCACTTTCCATGAAGAGTTGTTAATTTCCTTTTTTTTAATCAAGATTGAGTTGCTGATTTTCTTAAGAAGTCTTCATTGTTTGACTTAAGATAAGAGGAGGGTGATTGTGGACTGTTAATTCAAATGCACTGCGTGCTGGGACCAATGCCAGTGAGCATAATTAAGACGCTCTTTCAAGTTGAAAGTTTCTCCTCTCAGAAGTTTCAAAGCTGATAACTAGCAAGGTGAAGTCGACAAAAACACGATAAAATGTGATTCACTGAACAAAAAAATCCCACCTCTTCCTAGACTGTTTAAATGTTTCAAACCTCCTGATGCATCGGAACATGATTTCTTTTATATAAGTAAAATATTCTATGGTGTTTTCTGTCCTGTTGTTGATGAAACGGCGCTTTGTCGCAGGCCCCAAACATTAACTTACATCATGTCTCTGTTATTTTCCTTGAATTACTCTCAAGAGCGGCAACACGCTGAGCCAAGGATTTAACAAGTGTTTGAACCCACACAAAAGGCAACATTTTTGCTTTGGTTCTTCTTTAACTGGATTTCTCCAGTACAAAGTTATGCATTACTGTCTGTAGGATGTCCATTACAGATACAAAGTTACACAGAACAGTGCCCCATATGGAGATAAATCTGCGCTGTGAAATTCAATTCTGCATCATGAGGCATCGCAGTGATTATACGGCCGAGGATGTGCATACGGGTGCACGCCCGACATGCAGCAGCAACCAGCAACCAGTGCGATTTTCTCTACTTTTCTAGGAAAAGTAGTGGAACCAACGCCTTGATGTGATCAGATTCTATCTCTGTGCCCTTGGTCTCGTCGCCTTCCTAAACAAGTTATCCCAGAGTTTATAAGAGCATAATGATTCCCAGGAGAAGCCACGATGACAAATGTCTGCCAAGTCTGAAAAATCCATTTAAATGTATATGCAGTTATTTTAAAAAAAACCTTTTCGTGTGATGATATTCATAAAGCATCTTCACACATTTTTTATTATGTTGGACCTCAAATATGAGGAATATGTGGGATTCTTCGCTGTATTTGTGCTGTTTGAGCTGAAAATAGGAAAAATCCATTTACATGACAGGTTTCGCTATGACACAAAAAACACACACACATTTCTTTACTGTCCCATTTTAAGGATACAGAAGTTGTTTGTTTCTGTCTTCAGTTTCTAATTAAATCATTATTGTTATTAAGAATGATCGTCGTCAACCTGCTCCTTTCTTGCCAAGAAGGAACACGAGAAGCGCTGCCAACCCCCCACGTAACCTCCAGCAGGCCTCTTCTCTGGCACATTTCTGCCCAAACCATCTGAAACAGGCTCAAAAAGGGTGGCAAGAGGGCCCGCCATGTACAAGTGGGGTCTGTGGTTACAGCTCGGGACCACAGCACGCTGGAGAATGTGCAGAAATGGCAGATGTGACACCGACTTCCTGATCTCTTCACAGATGAGATGACAGCAAGTTCACACTGAGCACATGTGACAGGCATGAGAGGGTCTGGAGACACTGGAGGAAAGGATTTGCTGCCTGCTACATTTTCTAGTGTGCTGATGGGTTGTTCTGGGAAAAGATATACTTGGAGGGTTGGAAAGACCTCTAAGTCCTAGTTTGGGATGGGAAAGTCAGACCCAGTGTTGGTGCAGTGGGTTCTCTGTTCCTGCTGTGGCTGGAGTACGTTAGCAGGTCCTGGATGAAGAAGGAATTGTTGCTATTGACTGACCTGTCTTTTCCTCAGACCTGAATCCAATCGAGCCCCCTGAGATGTCGTCAGTGCATTCAGCATCACCAGGTCACTCCAGAGACCATCCAGGAGGTGAGTGATGCTCCTTCCAGGTCCAAATCGATCTTTAGAAAAATGGAAAAGCAGTTTAAATTCCACCATCTCCACAGCAGCTGTTTATGGATGATGCATGCTTCCATCCCTGCTAAATGTAATCAAATGAATGAGCAATATGGTCGAGTTATAGGGTGTTTACTGTTATTACTAATTTTATCCAACTTTGATCAATGCTGCTCGAATACTCGATCTGATGAACGTCAAAGGTGAGCTGCACCTGCTATTACTCTCCCTGCCACAAGAGGGTGACAGAAGCCCCACACTGATTTCCCCGACCTGCACAAACTGGGCAGGGTTCATTTTTCCACATGTCTTGGCTCTGATTAGCAAGGCCGCCTCCAACCGCTTCCCCTCCTCTCTTAATGGTTTCGCC
Source organism: Takifugu flavidus (assembly GCF_003711565.1). Taxonomy (NCBI): domain Eukaryota; kingdom Metazoa; phylum Chordata; class Actinopteri; order Tetraodontiformes; family Tetraodontidae; genus Takifugu; species Takifugu flavidus. The sequence goes on along the minus strand of NC_079528.1, from coordinate 1,895,015 downwards.
ATCGAACGTCTCTAAAACCTCGGAATTTTCAACTTTGAATTGCAGACGCTCAACGGTGCAAAGCAAGGAAGATGGAGCCAAAGGAGTAATAGCCCACGGCTTCTTTTAGTTGTATCCGCGTTGACAATATATGCCACACCAGAGACCGCTAATGTGCTAAGCCCTAATACCAATTAGCATGCAATATCAATTAGCTACCAATCTCACAGCACATTAGGAGGGATAATGGGCTGACCCGTTTTTTAACCTGTCTGCTTCACTGGATCTCCCTCCATTACCTCCTATAAACAATGTTTGTTGGGGAAAAAACACTGTAGCAGAGGACAGTAAATGTTCAAATGACAGAATTGTAAAATTTCTGTAGCACAAGACAGATAATGTAAATAATGAATAATTCAGCTATATTCTTTAAATCCCAAGCTAACTGCAACAGCAGGCCTCAACCCGTAGCAACAGCAAGGTCTGTAGACGTAGTCTGCTCTGTGAGTTATACTGCTCAGGGCAGGCGATAACTTACGCCATTAAACGTAACGAGGGCTTAGACAGGACTTAGGCAGCGGCAACAACAAAAAATAATGTCTAATCCTGCTTTCATGGGATGTAATATTCCCTCCCTTGGTGTTGTGAACCAGCTGCAAATCCATGCAAACCCCAATGACTGCAGTGCCATTGAGCAACGGGGCTACGAGTGACGCATATGACAAGGTCAACGACTCTGCTTTTGAAAAGCATGAAGCGACATTGACCCTCGCGCAAAGTTTTACATGCCGCGCGGCACAAACGGTAAGAAAACGTTTGCAATATCCAACCTTTCCACACCAGAAGGCGCCATTCTTGTCACCTCCTGGGGATTTTTATTTTCCCGAATCTCTGCGTCTGATGTGGTCGCGGTCGACGATCAGAGCTGCGTAGCTGCTTCGTTGGCATGGCGCGTGCATCCAGCATTTGTTCAGCTGTGGGGTTTATCTTTTAGTTTTCCTCATGCATAATATGTAGATGGATGTCATTACATACCTCTGTGATTAAAGCATTTTTTCACTCCAATAGCGTCGCGCCACACCAGACTGCAGCGAGCCCCAGATAACAATCTGGTAGACACAATGTGTGCAGCGCCACACGTCCTCCTCCACGTTCATCTGTCGCGGCGTGATGATCAAAATCCAGCAATTAACCTGCTCTGTCACCCCACACGGAGAGAGACCACTGGACTGAATCTGAACTTCAGAGGTGGCAAATGAATCTAAAGGGGGGGAGGGGGGGACTTCAAATGCGGGTTGGCCCGCTGTGCGCGACAGGCACGATACATATTTCATCAGTAAGTAAACGATATTTCAGGGACGTGTTGAGGAAATATCTATTTCTGATGCAAATGAGTCGCAGCGTGCGTCGCCAGCACATTACAGCGGCTGCCGTCTCCTTTATTAACAGTAAAGTTGCTGTGACTGTTTTTAATCCTGGTTGTTTGGCACAGCTTTGAAAGCAACTCGCCCTCTATTTAAAATCACATTTTCGACCATGTTAACACGCTCATGTGGCTGTTTGTATCTGCGCTGTGACCAACAGCATGACAGAACTACTCGTTTAGCCCAAAGGCCGACGAGTTCTGCTGGTTTTCTTTTTGTTTTGTTCCTCCACCATCCAATAATGAAAGTTTGTGTCAACCAAGGTCAGAAAGGCAGCAACATTGATGTTAAAGCGCCCCACAGAATTCAGCTTTGTGTTGTACGAATTAAGGATGAACGTGGTCAAATGCAGATGAAAAATAGCTTCTTGCTTTTCTGACCTTACAGGCATCATTTTTTTCGTACAATCAACCAATCAAGGTAAAACGTGCTGAAGCGTCGCAGGAAAACTTTTGCGCATTTGTTATTTCGTTTCCCTTACTTCGTTTATGCTCGAGGGCTCGCTGTGTTTTAATTAACTTCTTCTTTAGTGTTTCATCGCTGACGGATTCCACAGTAACGGCGGAGCACCTTCATTCCTGGCAGATCTAGTGAGAACTCATCTGCAGCACCTCTTAAAAGAGCAAAAGGTGCAAAACTGTGAAGCCAAATTCACTTTTACCACCTTGATTTTGTGACTTTGTGCTGGGCTTGAGAGATTTTTTTCTTTTTTTTGATCACCGCTCTACTTTCTAGAACTTTGTCACCACAAAAAAGGGGGAAAAAACTAACCACAAAGTCTTTAAACTGACACTTTTACTTTACAAAAGAATAAGCTGCAGCACAAGCGAGGGATCCTGTGAGCTACACCACACGCTGCGTGAACAGTGGGCGGAAAAGACAATTAAAAGGTGTGTCGCCGCTCATCTGAGTCAGGGACTATTACAATAGCCCCTCTTTTCCTTATAAACCAGCGAAGAGCAGATGTGATGCATTCTGCCACCGGGCTCCTCATTCACACGGATGACAAGAGAACCAGAAATGTGAGCTGATGCAGTGAAGGACTGCAGTGTGTGTTTTTGTTCTGTTTAGTCGTCTAATTATGATGAAATGGGGTGGTTTAATTCCTGTGGGTTTTTAGATTAACAGACCGCCATCAGCACGTTGTCATCGAACGCCTGAGCAGAGGTCTCCTTATTGTCATTATCACAATTCAACATCATTTATGTAGCATCTCTGAAAGTGAAGTTGCTCTCCGGGTGCTTAAACCCACAGCCTGAACCTGGACCAACCAAAAACCCGGTCTCTGGTCGTGCCACAGGGGGCTTTTGTCGTGGCCTCTTTATGACCCCGCTGGGTGGAGACAAGTCAAGGAGGAACCTGAGACACCAGCATGTTCTCCAAGCGCCGTTTGAATTACATAACGTGGGTGAAATCCAATTGTCTCCAGTCATCTCCGGCTTCCACGTTATCCATCATTTCTATTAGTGCGGCGGTGAGATAAGACTTTGTTATGTTTCTAGAGGGATCCATTTTCACATGACAAAGAGGACGATTTAATATGCTTCAGCTGCGAGGCTCCGGAAAAGCTGCAGGTGGTATGGAAAGGCGAGGACTCCTGAATCACTGAAGTAGATGCTCCTGATTCCACAAAGTTTGCCTTTCGGATCTAAAAGGTCCCGGATGGTATCGAGTGTCTGGGGAGGAGAGTATTGAACAGGACGGGGATTTATGAAATGGATTTTCAATGGCATTGAGCGGTTCATTGAGAGCATGCCAAACGGGTGAATCCTATGACGGATTGAGATAAATCACTGCCCAAATGAGCTGACAAAAAGATGCCTGCGGCTTTGCATTACTATTCAATTAGCATTTAAGCAGGCTTTTGAGGGGGGGGGGGGATTGTTTTGTTCCATTTTGCAGATAAAATATGAGCATCTCCCACAGATCTCTCATTAGGGCCACTTTGAGGGTAACTCTCACCCCATTTATCTTCTCCAATGTGGACCCCCAGTGAATTCAGAGCTCCAAATCTTGAGGAGAACAGACACGCTATTGGGTTATGTGCATTAAACTGTGGTGTGATGAGTAATTAACGGCTCCCCTCCAGTTCTGGTCTGATGCTGCGTGCGTCACAGTCTTCTGTAAACAAAACTGCAGCGATAACAACATCCTCTCATATTCAGTTTGTGTAGGTGCTTGGTGGAGAGTCACACACTTCTGTCTGAATTTTTATTTGTTTTAATTCCCAGACTGGCTCAGGGAGTCCTTGGCCACCACTTGTCTCGAGTTGTTAGCTTTTGTCAACTTAGCTATCAAGTGAAAGGGAGAGTTTTGTTTGAGCAATCCTGTCTGGCTGCAAGAAAAACAAAAGTTTGGGATGAAATTTACCCAAGGATAAATTCATTAATTAAAGTCTACTCTTTTCTTTTTTTCTTTGCAAGGGCCTGGTGGAAGAGAGGAGGTTCTCTCTCTGTTTGACCAGTGCAGTTTTCCTGAGTTGCTCCTAATCAGCCTCAAACCTCTTGGACTGCTGTAATTACGCAGACCTGAAAACAAGGGAAAGGGATCTGCAGAAATGCCCACTTTGGCACGATCTCGGCGATGAGCTAACGCCACTTTCTTTGTGTTTCTCATCAGCCCATTATGAAATCTAATATGCATGAGGAACCTTTTCTTCAGCCTTACGGTGCATTAATCACTGGGCGCCTGATACGTTTTTGTTCTGATTATAGCGGCGGCTCACCCAGAGCTGATAAACACCTCTGACGTGTGGTTAGTGTCCCTCTTGGGCATTGCGCGTTACCAAGACGCTGAATTGCAAAAGCAAATGCCACCCAGAGCCAGCTGATAAAACACACACCTGCATCCACCTTTTCCCCAACAATCAATGCAATTTTCTGTCCGTTTTTTTTTTAATTATGGCAAGATGATGATGTATGCTCTGCTAATAAGACATGAATGGGAAATGAAAGGTCGGTGAGACCGAGATAAATGGCCCCCATTATTTCACCAATCGGATAGAAAGGCCCTCTATATGTTCTAATTTGAATGATAATAAAATTCTGAATTGCTTTGTCCTGGCGGGCCGCTTCTTCCATGATAAGCAGCCAGGCAAGGTAACCTTGTCCTGTAACCCTGTGTGCCCAATCTGGGAATGCACGGAAACACACAGTTCAAGGATCTGACACACACACACACATCACACACACACACACACACACACACACACACACACACACACACACACACACACACACATCTAAACCTTCAGTCCTTCAGTTCACTCGCTGACAGTCTATGGTGAAACACGTCTCATATGCACGTCTCATGTTATCAAAAAGGACTGTTATTAAATAACATGTGCAGTGTTCTTCAAAGCACACGATCAGAGTCTGTCGTTCACAATCTGTGCTTGGAAATCCCGAACGTCCGGGTTATTTTTAACCTGTCTGTCGAGGGGTACGGTGGCTTTGAGGGTATAAATAATAAATCAGGTTGCCCTTCTCTTTGAACACATTTGAAAAGCAATGAAATGTGATAAAGCGTCTCATCCGGGCTGTGTCCGATCCGAGGCAGTCATTTGTGAGTTGACATGCGTCGCTGTATTGGTTACCCACGGCGCAGGTCTCAGCGGGTCGGCAGCGCAGGAAAAGGAGAGGCAAAACAAGTCGATGTCGGTCAGGAGCTGTCTGAAGCCCCCACCACTGCACTGCATGACCTTAATAACATGAAAGTATCTATCTATCTATCTATCTATCTATCTATCTATCTATCTATCTATCTATCTATCTATCTATCTATCTATCTATCTATCTATCTATCTATCTATCCCTGCTTTGTCATGACTAATATAATGAAACCTTGGCCAAAGTTCTGTATTTCCATTAGAACTTCTGGATCGTGTTGTGTTTTCCTGCTTGCATCCTAATTTGCTGCCCCCGCGGCTGCCTGAGCGATTTTAATGCGCCGATAGATGGACGATAGTCAAAGGCGCATCCACCTGGGGCTCTGCTGAACTCGTTCAGTTATCTTTGATTAAATGTTACAAGGTGTCATTACTCCGCAAACTAGCAGAAATTCTTCCCAGCAGGTGTGAAAGAAGAAAAGCCGCCTGGACCGGGAGCCGTGTTTTAAATAACAGAAAGTGGTTCCTCAGGCCTGTTGTCTTCAACATCTTAATGAGTATGTCTTCCCTGGACAGCGGGGAACTTAATAAATTTCCGCTGCACAGTTAAGTTACTGGCTGTTTCACTGTGTAATTACCGGTCGGCTACAACGATAAATTTACAGTTTTTCATCACACTGGCAGTATTCTTAAATATACGACTATCTCGCTTTCACTTTTTCAGTGAACTTGCCTCACAGACACCACAGTGATATGAATTTATGACAGAGAGAAAAGCATTTATGCCTATTAGGCTCCCTGAGATGTTCTCAGACATCCTTTTCAGTCAACTGAGGACAAAAGCATAAAGTTTTAGAAAACCAGGGTTCGGTCAAACAATCAAAATGCAAAACAACACCCAGAACAGCTCCTTAAAACAACACATTGCATGTTGCTGTCACTGATTTCCCTCTCATCTTTTGTCAAGTGCGCTTCTGTGTTTGTCTGTGAAATTGGATAATAACACCTGTAAAAACGTAGTCGTTATCTTATTTATGTCGCTGTCTGTTGTTGCCATTGTCCTGTTTTGCTCTGGTTTTATGTTGCTGCTGCTGTTTTAATTGTCCTCTCCGTGCAAACTGGGTACAAACACATTTTGCCTCATTTCAAAGATTCCGTCGTGATGTTTTCAGCACAAACAGCAGCTCGGTTGTCATTCTAAATGTTTGCTTTATAAAAACACAAATTTTACAGAATTACTCACCCCTTTCATTGTCCTTCATGTGTCAATATCTTAAAAGTTAAAAAAAGGTTGTTTTTTAAATGTTTTCAGACACTTGTCAATATGACTGAGATGTTAGTCTCTCATGCGTCTGTCTGTCTGTCTGTCTGTCTGTCTGTCTGTCTGTCTGTCTGTCTGTCTGTCTGTCTGTAGCTTCTTTTTTAAATGTATTATTCTGTATTTGAATGTATTCCAACAAAAGGAACATTTCCTTACCCATGTTGAACTCATATAATGTAATTTTAAGTGCAGAAAGCAGCCATTTTCATGCTAATAAGTTAGCAGAATGTTAACATGTACATGACCTCTGGCTGCAGGTTCGTTTTATAACAGTCTTCCACGTTTGCAGCCAATGTTTTTTTAGATTTGTTTTGTCAAATTAGTATTTCTTTTTTAAAAAGCCTTCTGCTATGTTTACAGATTTAAATAACATCATATTAGACCTTGAATTGGTAAATATATGGATTCTTTGTATAAGAGTCTTGAAATAATTCGATGACTCAAACTCAAACATATTTATATTCAGACGCATCGTCTGTCACACTGATTTGGTTTATGTGTCTGGATTTGGTGCAGATCCAAATTGCTCCATAAACATTGTTTGAAAGGTTAAAAATAACAGGAGTTCATCCTGCTTTGACTCAACTGTGACTAAGTTCCAGTTCATTTCTATATGAACCCTGTGTAAACGCAGATCTGCTTTTGATAACTCGAACACAATTTACCCAACGAGACTTTCCACCGGGTGACTTCTGAAATAAAGCAGCGCCGCAGCCAGACCTGCTTCAGCTTTATAATCTGGGCCAGAACGCTGTTTTTTGAGACGGCTGGGTTCGGCCGGCCTGAGCTGAACTCACTACGTCTTCCAATTAACCAAACTAACAGGTCGACACATCCATATTGGAAAAGTGTCAAACTAAACGGGAGGAACGTGTTTTTCAGAAAAGAAATTCTGTGGTCGTCTGTGTTCATTTGTTTTGATTCGAACCATCATTGTTCCACTCTATGAATTAATTAAATTCCTCATGCACTGAAGTACAGACAAACAAATTAATATGAAATAAAATAATTGGCCTCTGTTCAACTGTGCCAGAGCATATGAATGTGCAGGTGTGCCTCAATGAACCAGTGTATGTGGAGAATCCAGAAGTAAGCATTGTCCTCATTATTATTATTATTATTATTATTATTATTATTATTATTATTATTATTATTATTATTATTATTATTATTATTATTATTATATTATTATTATTATTATTATTAATAGTAGTAGTAGTAGTAGTAGTAGTAGTAGTAGTAGTAGTAGTAGTAGTAATAGTAATGGTGGTGGTCTTTCCAAATGCCAATTATATTGCTTCTTGGGGGATATAATAGTACAGAATTCAGAGAAGGATTCCAATTAAACCAACAAATTAATCAGAAAAGCCAAATGGAAACTTGTGTGAGCAAAACTAAGCCTAATTTAACATCCTCACATTCTGTTATTACATGTTATTCTGTTATTAAATAACAAAAAAAAAAACGGAGCAAAGAGTTGCCAGAGACATCAGTGGCTTTTTCAGAGCGTATCAAAGCAGAGCGGCTCTGAGGACATGATAGGGAGGTATACCTGTTTTTATCTCCCGCTGCTGCCCCGATGTTTTCTGAAGCCTGCCTCCACAGCCAAAGCCTTCACACTATTATCGCTCTGCTTCTTCCCCGTCCCTCCCCCTCAGCCGCGCCCACTCCCCGGATCAGAAAAACATCCTCAGCCAGTTCCTGTCGGGAGCTCTAATGATGATGCGACAGGAGCAGAAACGCGCGCAGACACACACACACACAGACCCGTAACAGACTTTTGTTTTAAAAAGAAGCGATTTCAAACGTAAAATGACTTTTTAAGTTGTACACAGCAGCATTGTCCTGTCAGCTAAAGTGAGCGGTGAGAAAGGTATCTTTTAATGCAGGCAAGTTTAATCCCAGCAGTGTAACGATTATGTAAATTCCCACATTCAACAGCGGGATCATCAATAAGAGCAGGGTGTTCATTAAGTTCAGTGAGCTCTCTTCTGTGCCTCTTTTGTTTTAATACCCGAACAGACTGCTACAAGCAAACCCACTTATGAATGTTTTCTCTGGGAGCAGCCTGCTTGCAATTAAACCTGCGCACGGCATTGGGATGTTTATGTACATTTCATGTGCCTTTCAGAAGGCAGGATGACTAAATCGACCGGAGGGTGTCGAATCTGACAACTGAGTTTGGATCGAACCAGAAACAGTCCGAAATGAAAAGTTTCAAACAAAGACAACTAAAACACTCATTTCATGGCCTCTCCATAGCTGATACACTAGTCCCTGGAATAGAACCCTGTGGCACACCGTATGAAAACAGAGATCTAAGATGCTCTGTGTCTGCAAACCAGCAATGACCTTTGACGACCTTTTCTAATTCTTCAAACGAGAAAGTTTTGGGTTAGGTTGCAGTTTTATGGCAAATAAATTAGTAAACAAACTTCTCCATCCACTCTAAAAAATATCTCACGTTATATTGAACTGTATAGTATTTTTAGAAGGTCTCCTTGATAAAATACAACCAAAAACAAAAACGAATAAAGTCGTTATGAGGACCAGAGTGAATGAGAAACGCAGATGAAAGCAGTTTACATCACTTTAGGGCTCTGAAGAGCAAAAAGCATCTGAGCTGGATTAACAAGTCGCCGCCGTTTTATCTCAGCACGATACGTGCGAGTAGCTTTCTTTTTCGCATGTTTGCTTTTGGGTGCATTCTACACTTTAATCATGAGGCATTTCGCCTTTTAATCATGAGATTGCTCGCCCTTTAATCATGGCGTCGACGGCGTGAACTGTGGTTAATAAAACGCGACGTGTTTTGTGTCGGTGTTGTCCGGCCTTTCCGAGTAGATGATATCAGCAACTTATCTGAAGCCATCCATACTCATCCCGTCTGAAAGCTCTGGCTCCGTCTCACTAACTACTGCCTAATGAGGAGGATGACCCCGCCAGCTGAGGGGGCCCACTCAGCAATACAGTGATTCAGAGACCAAGACGGTAATCAGTTAATGGGGGGGGATCAATACGGGGCATAGTTTTACATAGACAAGATTATGATGAAAACATGTTTGTCCTTCCTCTGAGATTAGCTGCAAGGCCTTTTTATTTATTTTTTTTGCAACTGTCATTGAGGAGTTTCCCCTCCATGCGATCCCTCGCCGTCTCCTCGACCCACTCCAGCTAAAGGCAGCGTGTCATCGATGCGTTTATCGCCACAAATGACAATATATCTCGCTCGGGAGGCGTTTGAGATTCATGTACTAAAGAGAAAAAAGGAATAAAAGTCAAATTCAAGGAAGAGGCCTGCAGCATGTGGACGCGCCGCCTCGCTTCTGAACGCCCTCGACGGCGTGCAAATAGGCAGAAGAAAAGGGAAGTACATCGGCGGGTTGTGAACTTTCTCTTTTTGAGTGGCAGAATGTTTCCCCCTCCCATGAATATCAAGGACGGCCTGCTTCCATTATTCATAACCCAGCTGTTTCTAAGGTGCTCATATTTACACTTATATTGCAGAAGCAGCGAGTGGCTTTCCCTTTTTAATATTGTGGGTGCTGAAGGACCAGACGGAGTTACTCTGGGGCAGGAAGTGTGCAGTGATGTGTGGCAAGCTGGTGAATTCCTAAACAAGTGCTGGTAATATCATATTTGCTTTTTGAATTATTGAGCAGAGCTTTATGATGCTTTTTAACCTCCGTGCGAATTTGATTATAATGTGATTATGAGGCAGCTATAGTTCCTGAGGATCTCCGCTTGATTGGGTAATTCATATGGCTTAGACCCCAGATCTCTGCATGGCTCGGGGACATCCGAGGATTAATGAGAAGCTGATTTTACCGGGGCAAAAATCTCAATCCAGTATACAACTGCTGCCATCAACAGCCATCACATGGCCGACGGCCAGCGGCCCCTGCAAATGAATAACACATGAATCCCTGTTGATGAAACATTGGAGAGTAGTTACCAGCACCCAGCTGTCTCGTCAAGATAGTGTTCAGCGCCAAGTGGAGCAGATCTGGTCAGAATACAAGCCAAGCAGGTGGTGTGTAAGCCTCCTGACACTACAGGAGCGACTGCTAACAGGTTTGAAAATGAGAGAGAGAGACACTTGTCTTATTTATCGTATGTGGTCAGACGGCGGGGGCGTTTGGGTCCGCTTGGAAATGCAGTCATTTGCTGTTGTTGTTGTTGTTTCTCGTCATTTTCCACCAGGGACACCTTTTGGCTGACACCACCTGCGCCACTGTCAACACAATGTGATGTGAAATATACAGCAAAGACACATGAGTAATGCCTGGACTTGCACTTTTCCACTAATTCAACACAGAAATATTTCGGGTTTTCTTTTATTTCAAGCTTGGATAAATACTGTACATGACATTGTTGATCATTTAATTGGCCCAGTTTGACACAAATGTGAGTTGAGTTGATGTGAACTGGTTTAATTGATTGAATAAATCCTCCTGTTCATTAAAACCTGAAACTGATTTTACCTGTTTTGATTGTGATGCAGTTCCAAATATACACTTTGTAGTTTACACATTTAGCCGACACAGCTGGAGGAGAACGAGTAACTGGGAGAATGGTTGCATTGGAGCCAATTATTGCATCGACGCATGGCCGTGGCGAAAGTTCTCCCATCGTGATAGTCACCGCCCACAAAGGTGGTGATGTCACCGTCGCCGGCTGGCAGGTGGGGCAGCAGGTGGCTCATTTCCGAGACGCTCCCTCTTTCCTGCATCATGGAGGAGGTGTCATAGCAGAGCCCCGTCTGACAGCTGAGAGTGAAATGAGCTGAGAAATCAAAGTCACATCCTAACTGTGAACATCTCATCTTCACGGTGGCTCCGCTGCAGGCAGGGATCGGCAGCTAAACCCCTGCTGACTCCCCCCCCCCATTTAGTGCAGAATGGGCTCAGCCTCCCGCTCCCTCAAATATACAAACATCCACTTACACCATAAGAGTAAAAACAAAAAACACCTGACTGTTTTATTTGACTTCCTGTGGCTGAAACATCCACCCAGTGGCCCTGGGTGACTGCAGACCATCACACTGAACCTCTCTGATAACAAAGCCATTTGAAACCTCATCCAACAGCAACTTGTGGACAAAACCCAACACATTAGAGTTCAGGATGCACAGCGTCAGCTTGATCTTTCACCCCTCGGGCACAGATAGACTCACGCCAACCTGTAATACAAGGAGTTTTCCTCCACCATTCACTGTACACTTGTGCGGTTGGAGTCTGTATTTGATGTCAAAAACAGGTTTCAGACAGCCAGCGTAAATGTAGGTCAGGGTGATGTCTTCCTCCAACTGCACGCCACAAGCGGTGCATGACAGCCTCCATCAGGATGATAAATCAATCCATGACCTTGTGATTGGTTATTTATATATATATATATACATTTGTAGTCCATCAATTTATTTTTTGATGAAATGCTGAAATGACTAAATATTGGCGTTGGTCAACGGTGATTTTCCTGCCTCTGTGATTCATGCCAGCAGAATCCTGGTGAGACTTTAATACAAATGCTTAATTACATTAATGATGCCGTTCCAGCAAAAAATAGTTCACATTAAGACAACACACGCAAGGAATCCAATATTAATCGGCTCCACGGCAACCATCATTCAAGGAGAATGTCTTGTACTCGTCCCGTGCGTGATGCTCTGCATGTGTCTGAAGTGTCTCGCACACATGACATTTAACAGGAACAGGAACTAATTTTCCAACCGCCTGTATCTTTGAAAGGATTCAGCCGCACTCCAGTGCTCTCCAGCAGCCACTCCCATCCTGTCTCTGTCTGTTATGCTGCGCTCTCAGTCAGAAATCCTTCTTCTGAATATCGATTTTCTTTTTTTTTCTTTCTGTTTCTTCCTAATCTTGCTCCCCTCCGCTGCAGCTCAGGTTCACCTCCAGCTTGAAATAGGCAGCTGATGTAAAGCGCATCAGCAGAACCACAACTGTCACGGGAATTGTTGAGGAATCTGGCAGAAGATTCTTCAAACTCATATACTGTGAAATACTGAGAGGTTCACCTGGTTTTGGTGAAAGTCTGAATGAAGCAGACATTGACTTATATGTAAAAGTTATGCATGCTTATTTTGATCCAATTATAGAATCCATTATATAAGTCATTCAAATTGTCCAAGTCGCTCCTCCTCTCTGGAAATGGTGTTTTGTTTTTATTTAATTTGTTGATAGGACTGACACGTTTGCAGTGTTTGGTATTTTAAACCAAGTGTCAGACCCCGAAAGAGGAGGCAACGCTCCAAACGCAGCCGTCAGGCAGGATTAAGAAATATCTCCTTCCATTAAGTGGGGCTATGGTGTAGAATTCCTGTCTAATTTAATATTAAGGGCAGAAATGAGTTTCTAAGGGTTTGATTAATGGTCAAATCTGGTCTTTTATGCATTAGGAGATAAGATTAGTGTTGCCTCCTTATCCAGCCAGGCCAGACAGGTGGTGAAACACTCTCTTCTCCAGAATAACTTGCGCCACGCTTGAATACATTAATAAATTGTTGGTTTCAGTGACTGTTTCAAGAGTTGTTCCTAGCTTGCTGCAAACTTCTTCAGCATCAACAGGAGAGTACACAGTTGGGGGGAGGCTTGGGCAGGATGGATGGACCCTCTCACAGCCTTTATTGGATGTCTATTAGTTTTCATTAGGCAGTACAGGCAAAATTGGAGATTTATCAGGTAGATTTTCTTTCATTTCAGCCCTGCAGGGTTTCACTGGATAGAGCAAATAATTACCATCCACGGTCCAGCTCTACTGGCTGCTTCAATCTCCATAATTTCAGGCATCTGTCATGGCACGAAAGCCACCTCGGACCTCTAGAAGTTGCTCCACTCCCCATCTAATTCTGGTGTGGATCGTAGAAGATAGATCCAAAACCCAAGTTTCTCACGTCTGAGGAGATGCCAAATGTGGAGGTTTTCTTTTTTCCGCTCAGAAGAGGCGATATTTCAAAAAAGAGTTCCAGCATGAACATTGCCATCCACTGATTGGCTGAATGACCCAGCAGAGCAGGTCATTTAAAGATGTTTGTCTCAGGGGGGGAAAAAGGGCCATTTTCTCTGAATGAAAATAATCAAACCACTCACTGCCTTCGCTTCAACATATTACCGTAGCCACCATTGACACGGATTGCCTATTATTCAGCACACGAACACTGGGACGAAATGAAAGCGAGAAACATTCAAAATCATTTGATTAGATTCCTCTGCTCAGAAGCGAAGTAAAGATGTTTCCATTTATATTTGCCGCACTTGTTTTCGTGACACTGAGTAATCTCTACCTGATTGTTATTCCAAACTTTTCCCTGATGGGATGTGAGCACTCCCATCATGCAAAGCGGTGCCACACACCACATCCTGTGATTAATTTGATGCGACGACGCGATATAGGATTTCCCGCACACGGGGGGGATCAATGGCTTCGTTTTTGACTCGGTAAAGTCAAAGATTTCATTAACCCGTTTAGAAAGTCTTGACCATCTTTCATGAGTTATTATGAAAGGGTAAAAAGGCCAAAGACATTCGTTAACCATGGTGACATCCTGTAGAGCCGGCGGTTTTCCCTCGCTGACTGTTAGCATACAGAACAGAAATGATGACTTATTTGCATTTCCGCCCGTGGCAGATAAATCCCGGTGTTTAACCAATCAATAACTCTGCGATCCATCAATTGTATTTCACTATTCCTGTCAGAGCCACTCGCCTCCTTGAAATAATATTTTGTATTCACAGAGCCGGTCATGAATAAATGTTTTGCTTAGAAATTTCGAAGCTCCCATTTGGTTGGCAGTCATGTTACTTCAGACATCTCCCATGTTTAATTCATACTCGCTCTGGCCAGGCGGCCAAACTTTAAAGCGGCAGACCTGATATATTTGATCCCTCTGATGGCTTGATGAGATCGCTCACACTCCAAAGCCTGTTTTCCACCTCCCCGTCTACTGTTTCATTCAGTCCTGATGACTGTGCTCCATCTGTTTCCACAACATTAGGCCACAGCACATTAGCATCGGAGGAGGCTATATCCATTTGAGACCGGCCAGCCTGGCGAGGCCGTGGGAGAGCCAGGCGGCAGCCATCGCCGCGTGCGTCTGAATGACCCGGCCTGTGAGTCACTCCGCCCTGCGAGCTGCCTCATTCCCTCCCTGTCTGATTGTTGCTCCTATGGAGCTGAACTGCCTGCTGCTGCGATCCTGGAGGGACAGCCTGCTTCATTCCCCTGCCAAAAAAAAGAGAGGGGGGAACAAAGAATAGAGGAGAGAAAATCAATTCCTCGTTAAACAAATTTGTAAAGGCTGCATGAAAAGGTGTTCAACATTTACTTTGCCGCAGCTGTCAGGCCGCCCTGACCTTGGGAATGCCGGGCTTCACCTGACAAATCGCACATGAGCCTGCGAAGGAAGAGCGTATCTCTTTTGTCTAACACTTGATTGACAGCTGGGTCGTGGCTCACCAGGCGTGCAACTCACAACGCAGATCAATGCAAGGACGTCCGCCTGCGTGTGCACTGGAAGCATGTCTGGATCTACTTCATTCAGCTCTATGTTACCGTGCTCTATATTTTATAAAGCAGAGTTGTAGGTAAATAACAGGACTTAAATTCAAGTTAAATGCTTGAATTCAATGGTTTAAATCATATTCACTGGTCATTTGAAGGATCCGGACACTGGTACAGACCATAGGGGACAATGTCGCACTTCCTCCAAAAGATCCAAACATTGGGGGATTAGTGGAAAGAGGTCTGTTTGTGTTGTGGGTCAACTGTGCTCAATACAGGGGATCAGTTCTTCCCTCCTGTTGTCCTGCCACTTGCAGGATGGGGCACTTAAGATGCAGTATTCGGGCCACCTCAAAAGAGGAAAAAAGTTTAAAATCATGAGAATATATTGGAAATTTTACAGAAAAAGTCAAAATATTCCAAAAATAAAGTTGTGGTTTTATGGAAAAAGTTGTTATATGTTGAGAATAAGTCCTATATACTTGTGAAGAGTGACATGGAGCACCTTGTGTACTTCAGTATAAGGTTTATAAAATAAGGAAATGGAATGTGTCTCCTTTGTGGAGGACAAAATGGTCGATATTACCCCACTTCACAACTGTGTGTCGTGATCTTGTGGATTACGAAACAGTGGATTAAAATCTGTTGTTGTTGTATAGTGGGCATATGGGGTTTTTCTTCTGTTGTTAAATTAAGCTTTATTCCTGTAAATGTACTTTATTCTCATGATATTACAATTTTATTCTTGTAATATTTCGACTATATTGTCAGAATTTCAGAAGAAAAAAAGCTTTATTCAAGGTGGCAGCAATACTCTGATAGAGTCGTTAAAGATCTTTTTTTATCTAGTGTTTTTTTATTATTATTATTATTATTATTATTATTATTATTATTATTATTATATTATTATTATTATTATTATTATTATTTTCCTGAATATTTCCAGTATTAAACTCTCATCTCTCATAAAAAAAGATAGCCTTCAAGTCTGCTGTTAATCAAGTTTCTATGCTTTACCATTTGTTTTACAGCACCTTCTTTATTGAAATGAGGAGGAGCACTTAAAGGCTGCAGCAAAGCAGCAGACATTCTGACGTCTCGTCACAGGCCACAGGAGTGAATGTCATCTTCTCCATGTCCTCTCCTGGCAGAGGAGTGAAATTACCCACCCTTATGTGCTCATACATCTTTTTCTTTTACAGATGACCAGCTTCCCCCTTTGGAATTGACACCCACCATTTATACTCATTTCACTTCTCTCCGCGGGAAGTGCACGGGCTCCTTTCTGAGGTGTACCTGCCACGGCCATCAACAGAGTCCGTCGTCGTGGGTTGGCTCTCACTGAGGTAATCCTTCAGAGGCGTCCTGCGGCCCGAGAGAAATGTCAGCTGCTGCGAGGATTTCTGCATACAGGGATGATGATACATCTTATTTAAGCCCAATTTAATTTGCGCTGCCTGGCACCGGCGAGAGGAAGCGTTGTGTGTGGGACAGAGGGTGGCAACGCAAAAGAAAAAGTCTTTATTCAGAGGAGCTGGCGTGGGTACGATACCGACCAGCTGTGCCGCAAAGTGAACTGACAGCTGTAGTGGTCACAGACATTTCTCTGCACACATTACCACATGCACGACCATATGAATATTTACTGAGCGTCGCCGAGCCCGCTGTAATGCAGTTTTCCACAATCTACTGCGTTCTGTCGTACCGGAGGCGGGGGACGCCGGTGGTGTTTCAAAGAGTAGCATTGATAATTCATTATGCTCCATGGGGGGGAGGCTCCAAACTTATGAATAAAATCTTGTGGAAAATCTCGTTTCGCCAGGCTTTCACCTGCTTTTGGGTGCGAGCAGCAGGGATCTTCCACTGGGATCAAGAGCTGGTTGTGAAAGCTTAACAACGCGCAGGTAACCAGGTAGGCAGCACTTCTGTCAGATTGATGCTCATGTGCTCCTGACGCCAGGGGTTGGAGCCGTCTTTTGACAACCCTCCTCCGTGATGCATTTAAGGAAGAAAAATAAACCTCTGGGACCGACAAACCAGTGAGGCTCTGTAGGTCTTAATGGCAGCCTGGACCACTGTCAATGAGGCAAAGCCAGCTCTGCTGCAGATTTCTACTTCACCACTCTGTTACCATTAGAAGCTGAAAAGAAATGAATATAAATGTGATTTGAAGGTGATTCTCCTGGCAGCGCTATTAAAACCATTCATATCCTGTTCAATTAATAAGAATTCTAAGACCGCACATTATGAAGTATATCATTAAAGTATAAAAATGTTCCACCTGCTGCCGGAGCTTTCGCCCATCCTGCCACTCGGCACAATATCAGCTTTGTACGACCAAGCAATTCAACCAGGCACTTTGAAGCAGACATGGATTTTTAGCGTGAACGCCGCTTACAATCAGACCTTTAATAGCTTCTGTTTTCTACCCAGTCAGCCAGCAACGCTGCTTTGTAATAACGAGGCGCTCGAGTGAGCACGCTGGGGGCTCAGAGAGATTCAGCAAAACACAGAGTCCCTGTCAGCTGATGTGTGCATCTCCAGGAGTGGGGATGGGTCAGGAGGAGACCGCAGGATGAATCGTTGACCCTGGGAGAGGATCGGAGATGGGGGGGGGGTGAGCCTTCTCAAAGAGGATAGCATATTCCAGTCCATCTGTAGGGGAAAAAAACACATTTGCTGCACAGAGAGAGCATTGTTTTGGCAAGGAGAATGATCCAGCTGGCGCTCCCCAACACAGATCCTTCCTTGGAAAGGTTGCCAGTGAAGAGTTTTTGAGTGAGCACAAGCTTGACTAAACACATAATCCTATTATTCAAGCACGTCTCCTTCGCTGTGCACCATATCTATTGCAGGAAATAGATCAATCAAGCCACAGGGCCGCGAACAGGCTTCAGGATCGTATACAAGGCAATGCCTGATCCCATACACATGCTTTTGCACACGTGCATGCATGAGATACCCGCAGCACTTAGAGACCTGTTGTCCGGGAGACCGTTGCTTGTTTAGATGCGTTGTCAGGGAAACGTGGACGAGGATGGAAGGAGAAAAAAATTGCTGAAATTTCTTTAAAAAGAAATCCATCTGCTACAGTAGCTCACAAACAAGCACAGGGTGATGGCAGAGCCCTGCTGGATTAATGCTTCCAATAAAACAGATCTGCTCGGGAAGAGTGGGGTTTATTGATTTCGCTATTGTGTTATTAATATAAGAACGGAACCTGGCTGCTCCAGAATAATCCCGGAGATTCCTCTTTATTGAAGTTCAGATGAACCTTGGTACTGGGCGACCATGACAAAAACAGCATCGGTGGCAGTTTGATGCCTAAATGTTTATGAGAAAGGATGGGAAAGTTCAGAAAAGTGTGACTGTGACTGCTGCTTTGGGTAGTGGGCAGCGTGCTCGCTCCCAGCATCGTTACATCGCACCGGTTACCCAGGAGAGCAGCGGCAGCTGGACATGCAGGCAAGCAGGAACGCGAGAGCTGGCCTAAATTTCTTGCAGCTTCGTGGTTGCCTTTTTTTTCCCCACACCTGTCCCTTGATACCCTCACCTCCTTTCATAGCTCCTCCTCTCCTATATGATGCTAGACACTAATACAGCCTGTAGAGAATTAATCATTCATTCAGGGTGATAATTACTTATGAAGCCACCCCGCTCGCATCGATCGGACATGCCTAAGACATGGGCTCGGCCATAACCGGACCTCATCTGTAACCAGCCGGTGTAACTTATTAAAAGTTCAGTATGTTCGATTTTTAATAATCTAATACGATGAATAAAACATGATCTACACAGATATGTCTTTTATAGTGCGTGATAAGCTCAGCACACTAATTATTCTGATTTACTTCAATGAGGAGTGAGATGTTTATGGAAATTTTAACCCTCTACGGTGCAAGAGCTCCGCAGTTCCTCCGCTCTGCATTCTCAACACTCAAGATGCTAACTCTTCCACCACAGACCCTTCAAGGTCGTTTGCTACTGTTCGTTATCTGCATCTTACTTTTTAATATTTTACAGCACGAAATCCCCTGCTGTCTCTCGTTTACCTCCACTTCCTTGTGTGGTTTGGCTTCTCTGCGTGAATCAGATGCGTTTGCATTTAGATGAATAATGATCACTTTGAGTGTCGACTATTGGCAAATACAAACAAAAACAGATGCAACTAAGCACTGAACTGAGTAAATAAATGCAGTTGATTCAGTTGATTATGGCAAAGAATGTGTAAAAAAGGTTTGGAAAAATGAGTCATTGATTAGATCTTTATATGTTTGGATGGAGTCAACCCAAAACATCCCAGCGCGGCTGCAAAACGTGTTTATAAGTTGATTGCGGAGCGTCTATTTGTTTTCCCTCCACATCTGACACTCATGTGGCTTCCGTTAAGAGCAGGAGCCGAGGTGGCATCACATGGCGTGATGCTTTCACGCGGCTTAGGACACACCAGCTTCCCCCCGGCTGCCTCGGAGTTGCGAAAGCCCTGTCAACACACAGCCATCACGGGGGGGAGTCCTCTCAAGGAGCGGAGGAAGGCTGAGAAGGGAGGTCATTGTGGGATGTGACAGTGGAGGGCGATGCCAGGCCTCATTTAGGATTTGCTCCCTGAGAAGCAGCTGTTGCATCTTTTATTGGAGAGACAAAAGAACGGCGTGCTATTTTCATACAAGAGCAATTTCCTTAAGAGCTGCAGCTAAAGAGACAAGATTGGAAGAGGAGGACGCGGAGCAAAAACAAACCTCTTCTTTCAGAAACACAAAGAGGCTCCGCACGCAGACGTCTGTGGCGGCTTCTCTCCTCGCCATGTTTTTGGGGTCAAAAGTCGCCTCAGATGGATCAGCAGGAGGGCTGTTTGCAAACTCATCCTCCAGACAAATCAATGGCTAATATCCATTTCATGTCTGAAGAAAACCCTCATCAGCTTAAAAACCAAGCAGCCGGGGCACACTCACTCAGTCAGAGCTTTGTTTAATTAAAGCCTGAAATCACTCAAGCATAAACTCTAATTACTGTAAAACAATATCTTAGATTAACACTCCAAAATAGACACCCGCTCTATTAGCATACAGCAGAGAAGGCATTTTTGTGGCGCTTTGAAAATGAAAATGGAAATTGCAGACGTAACCTCCCACTGGTCAGCGACTCTGATTCAAAAACTCATTATGATTTCCTTCTTCGGCTTTTTAATACACTGCACGGATGAATAACACGGTGGGCTGTGACTGTCTGGAACGCTACTGGGCAACATCGCTGGGAGAACGGCGGTTGATAAAGTTTTCAACATCAAAGGAAGGGGCAGGTAACAACACCGGTTATCAGTTCTGAGGAGTCGAGGCAGGAGCTGAAGTGATCTGGCGGCCTTATTTCAAGTCCTGGATGAAGTCCAGCCATTGAAACACCTCTCCTCCTCGAGTGAGACACATAATAGATCTCCTCGCTGTGTTCTGGCACAACACTTTCCTTGGCTCGCCTCCCTGACAACAATGAAATGTCTCACTCTCTTTACCGCCGAGCTCCAGGCTGATGGTGCAGCACAATGTTTAGCACATATGCTCCAATTATTTAAGAAAAAAAATTGATTTTGGGCAGCGGGTAGAATGGTCTGTAGGGAACTGGACTGAGCAGTGGAGGGTTGCTGGTTGATGCCACAGTTAGGGACAAAAGTTAGAAGGTGTGGTAGGACAGGAGAGGGGCCAGGACACCTTCAGAGCACTGCTGAGACACCTATTAGCAGGGTACTGAACCCCATAATGCTCACATAGGGCCACGCAATGAGCAGGCGACTCATCCAGGGGTGATGGCAGTCGGAATAATTAGTAATCAAAAAAGAATCATTTTTTGCCTCTCCTATCATTACCTGGACAAGGTTAACTCTAGAAAAATACAGGGATGCAAAACACAGAGTGTTTATGCTAAAGGCTAATATTTGCAGCAGAAAGAGGGTTTGCAAAGAAGAGGGGGGTTCAAACATTCAAGCTGCTTTTGGCACCCCGGGTTCAGGTTGGCCTGGTCCTCGGTGGCTCATTAGTAAACAGTGGACAAGGTGTCTAAATGTGCACAACCAGGCTGCAGTCGTTCACTGCTGCCTCCCCAGGAATCCAGCGTGGAAGCGCCTGTCGTCATCAGCCATCAGCTCTGTGATGAAGGCCACAAACTGTCTGCTCCACACATCAGACTTCCTGTAGAGGAGAGTCTCACTTGAAGGGGTTCCTCTGTCTTTTCGACAGCTGTTCTGTCCTTATTTCTGGTCCTTGTATTAGCGTCTTGCTAAAATCACTGTAGCATGACAATACCTGACAGCATGAGATTGCGGACTGTCATCAATAGTCTGGACAAAACGTCTTCCTTTAAATCTATTCAAGCTAGTCTCTACAATCCAGACCATGGTCAGTGAATTAGCCTAGTCCGAGTGATGTGATCCACAAAGTTCTGAACCTTTGACTCCTCGTGAGAGCGATGGTCCCCCTGGAGGACTGACCCTGACAGAGATTTGACCCTGATAGAGGCTCTGCTGTGTTCTGAGTCCAACCAGGTCCCCTGAGTGAGGTTCTGACTAACAACAACGAGCTCACCGACAGACTCCTTTCCCAGCGTGGTTCCCTCAGTTTGTTCTAAGCTGTTTTTCCCTCGGGTCTGATTACATATTACATCATATAATGCATCCAAATTGATTCCATGTAGAACAGATATCTCGTGCTCAGATAGCTCGAGTAGTGTTGTTAACATTGGGAATAATCCTATTCTGATGACTATATTGTTTCATCTCTAAAAAGTGCAGTATTTAAAAGTGAAACCATTCTTACGTGACAATAACAAGCTTAACGACGCGTTCAAGAACATGCACGCTCGTTTAATGAGATGTTTTCCCGTCGGCCTGCACTTTCCGGACCTCAATTCCACTCCCAAACGTCAACCTTTCATCTCGTTTCACCCAACGAAGGCAAAGTGGCGCAAGGATAAGAGGGATAATCACTATTAATTGTGAAGCCCATTAAGTTTAGATCTGTGCGACAGGATGGCAGCAGAATGGAATGTCATCGTGCATCTATTATTATGTTTGCTCCTCACAACTCTCCTGCTGTCAGAGTCCAGCCGTGCTGATTTTAACAGGCGCAGGCGAATAAAAAAATATATAAATTTAAGCCGCTTGTGATGTTTTGAAATAACAGCTTGTCAGGCTGTTTGATTACAGTGGACTCTTGTGAGAACATTTCCAGGGGGCATTTCTCCGATCTTCATGTTTCATTTCAACAGTAAATCATAATTTAGCGACGCAGGCAGCGTCGGTGGGATTAAAATTCCTCAGTTGTGCTGAAGGATGAAATATGCTCCCGCAAATGGAAGCAAAAAAGGAATTATTCACAGAAAATAGAAATCAAGCGTTAATGCGATAATATTTCTCAGTCTCTCGCAACCAAAAGACACGGCGATGCATCACCCTCGCGCACGCAGCGCCACAATTCCTCCGTTAGATCCAGAGGCTTCTTTTTTTCAGGTTTTTTCTTCATGATTTGTATTTTACACTAACGTGGGAAGGGAGATCATTTATAAGATGTGTTTACATAAGTTTGAGTCAACTGCCTGTAATATTCTTTTAAGAAATAAGTGAATTGATACGAGCAGCCTTGGACTCTGGAGGGGTGGCGAGCTGGCCGAGAGCTAAAAGGTTCAACCAATTACATTTTAATCCCTGTCACACTCAACTGGGTGCTCCCGTTGCCATCTTATTAGGCTAGCATGAATCACGTCTTGCGGCTGAACACATTTATAATGACTGAAAGGTCCTTAAGGAAGGCACAAGAAACCTTGTTACCTCGAGGAGCTGAGCAAATGAAGGTGCGGGTACCTTCAAAACGGGCTGGTTTTGGCTGACGCTGCTTGTTTCGTGCAAATTAGCAATGCCTCACTAGGATGGTGAACATGGCAAATGACGCTGAAATAAGACTCCACTTTGATCATATCCTGTCCTATTAACGGGTTCGTAATTGGATCCCAAATGCAGAGATAAACAAGGATAAACGCCCAACAATTCCAAAAACTAGTCAATGAATTACCGCAGGTAAATTCCACGGAAGTCCATGGAACAAATGGTCCGAAACTCAGGAAACTTCGACAAGAAAACACCGGGAACGGAAGTTCAATTCTCTGGAGTAATTTCAGGCAGAGGGTTCGACCATCTGGCAACAGAGTGACGTCGCAGGCAGGTTTGAATAGATGAGTCGATCGGGAATGTTTGCAGACGCGCCAGCCAGCTGAATAATCAACCACACCCTCTCCACACAGCGCTGCAAGAAAGCAACAGAGGAAGACAAAGGGGAGGAAAGAAGACAGAAACAGGAAAAACAAAGCACAAACCCCAACAGAGCCAGCTTTCCGCTTTAGCATCAGTAATGATGTTATGCTAACGTGGTAAAACACGAGGGCCTAAACCCACCACATGCCTGTTTTACTCAATAAACCTGTTTTATTCTGGTGAAAGAGAGGAACGAGGGAGCGCGGCGGCGTTTTTCACCTTTAAATCTTGATATTTTCAGGTTGTTTGTCTAGTAACAATCGGTTAGACTCTAACCGATTGTTACTACAGCTGTATGTTCACATTTGAAAAAACTTGTCTTGGATTTTACATTGTAAAGTGCATCTTGGTGATAACGATGTGGCTGACAACAAACTCTTCCAATGACTGATGCGTCGTTTGGAATTACTGACGGTCCTGCGTGGCCTGAACACAGCGTGCCTTAAATGTAAACAGCCTCTTTTAGTGTTTTCTAGCAAAGTTGTTGAGGGCCTGTGTCACACCTGAGCACTCATCCCACATGAGGGGACGGGAACATCTGGACCTAAAGCCAAAGGAAAAGCTCAGAGGACGAGGAGACAGGCAGGCCACACGTGTGCCCTGGCCACATCTGAGGTCGTTAACGGGAAAAAGGCCTCGCCGCCACAGAGGACGCCCGCACGTCGGCGCGCACCGCTGTCCTCCTCTGACGAGACGTTCCCCCGCTGCTCCTGCACGAATGCGCTGATCAGGACTGCGAACAAAAGTGGGGCTAAAAAAAAAAAGAAAGATTGCATCCAGACAAGGATATCAGAACAGGCGGTTACTCAGACTGCATTATTCAGAGGTGGAGAGAGGGTCAGAGCGACGCGCCGTCATTCCTGCAATCTGAGCAAAACTGTTGGGGAACGCAAACATTGTTTATGGTTCAAAGCCCAGGCAAATAAGCTGGGAGACGGAGCGCTTTGTCTTTTAAGTGCCGTACGATTGGAATGCAAAGCTGTCGGAATGAAAGGAGTCGGGAAGGAGTCTTCATGGTGCCGCATGAATACTGATGTTTATCTCAAAAATGCCTCCATTGCATTCTTTCAAATGAATTAATCACATCCAGCAGTCCGATTCTGCGGAACATCAAGAAACTCTGTCCAAGATTTTACAGACCCTTTGAGTTGTGGGCCGTAACTCTGTGTTTCATGTTTCAGCTGGGGTTCCGGCATCCGTCCTGGCTGCTCTCGGCTGTTTGCCGTCATTCGGCGGTTTGTTATTTTCTGTTTGAGCTCACCTGTTCCCCCTCCGTCCCCTGACCTCCCCTCTATGGGCTGAGGTTCTGGTGGACTCGTGGAATCCTGCAAGTTTTAAGAGTCTGGATATCGAGCTTATTTGGCAGAAATCAGGGCCGCTCTGACTTTCTCTCTGCAGGTCGGGGAGGTTAAATTTGGATCCTTCCAGCACACTCGCACTTGCTACCCAATAGCCGGGGCACCTAATTGGTTCCCGACGGCGTTGGGTATGGAACAGCATCACGGTGCTCAGGACACAGGAAGTCAGACCTCAGATCGCTCAGATTATCATGCAGTCAGCCCAGTTTGAGATCCCTCCTTGCCCTGTTGTGGTTACCTCAGTGGACGCAAACCAGATCAACGTGTGATGTCATTTTCTTTAGAGATCAATAAATACAAGACACTCAGGGGTTGTTTGATCGTCGATGTCATACGACGACCTTAAATATGATTTATCAATCAATAAATGACATCATGTCTGAACACTAGAACAATCGAATACAGCAAACTAGCCTGAACATTCAGACAGCCCTACAGCCTGGAGTACACTCTAGTTAGTGCACTATAGAGGAAATGGGGGGGACACAATGCGCTTTAATATCCGGCCTAACCATTTCTGTTTCAGATCTTTTGAGGTGAAGGAGGTGGGCCTGTCCTGTGCACTCAGCACTTTTCCAGCACCACAACTCAAGGATTTCACAATAAAGGCGTGAGGTCCCGCCGACATCGTCTCCGTTTCTATCCTGAGCGTCAGGACCGACGTCTTTCTTGTGGCCTTTTCATCCGTAACATTTAACCTCAGCCTTTCTGCCTTTTTTCTAAGAAGACATTCAGGGAGTTCCAGCTGCAAAGCTTTTTTAGAACCAACGCGTGGCCCAGACTGAGACAAGTGTGACCTGCCTCGCCCCGAGTGTTAGCGTAGCCTCGCTTCTGCCTGACAGTAACAGTGTGCATCTGACCCAAAACTGAAGGCAGAACTACAAAGGCCAGAGACGAGGTATCGGCCGGACAGCCAGAGCAACCACAATGACGTAACCGCCCCCCCTTCCCAGCACTAATAACAAGCAAGGCAAAGGAATATTGGACTCCGTCTGGCTTATTTGATGCCGGCTACATAATCAAGCGCAATTGTTTTGCACAACGGGAGTTATTGGGCTTGTTCTGCTGCAGCAGGGACCTGCCTTTGAACAATACCTGGAATCTTCTGACAGAAAATGGGTCAGAAAAGTGCGAATCAGCCACATTTTGAACTCCTCCGTTTGCTGGAGCCGTCTTGCGGGAGTTCTGAGAAACCGATCGTGTTCTAACTGGAAAATGCTGCAGCCCCACTGCAATGTTTCCAGAGACAAGACAATAGGGCTAACTTTTCACACTCCCTCCTGATAATGTGGATGGTAAAATGGAAGTTGTTATCTTTCCAAATACATTTCTTTTTCTTTTTTTGACACAGCAAATAAAAGCCGCACATTAACTCACATCTGAGCATGAGAAATGGACTTGGAACAAGGGTTGCCAGGAGACAAAGGGCCATTTTAGAAGAAATCCTCATTGATCTAATTTGAAAAGAGCGTGACATGAAGTGTATCGCCAAGTTTAAACCGGCTCAGAAGTGATTAGTCACTGCAGATGGAATGAAGATAGCTAATGATTTGAATTTGAGAGTTGAGACGGATGATTTTACAGCTGAGTGCAGCGTGGAGCCGGACTCTTTATCTTCCACTGAATGTGTTGAGTGCTGGCTGCTGATTGATCCACAATATGTACTGAGAGCACAGCTAATCCGACTGAAAGTAGTGATTTTTAACCAGCTGCTCCCACATCGCTGCTGATAAACCACCCGGGAGGACATAAACGGCAGCACAGCGCACTTTAAGCTAGTCCTGGATTCTTTTGAAAAAACTTGTGTGTGTGTGTGTGTGTGTGTGTGTGTGTGTGTTGTGTGTGTGTGTGTGTGTGTGTTGTGTGTGTGTGTGTGTGTGTGTGGTGTGTGTGTGTGTGTGTGTGTGTGTGTGTGTGTGTGTGTGTGTGTGTAGTTTTCTTCAACAAATGTCTGCAAAACAGAAATCTTCTGAACCCCATGCCCCGTCTTCTCCCAGCTCACCTTTTGGAAGCGTTAAAGGGGCCTCGGGTGAAGAGATGGAACAAAACCGCGATGTTGCAGCATCAATACTTGTACAGTCGGACCCTGGGAGGCTCAGTGTGTGAGTTTATCTTTTCCCTTTTCAGCGTTCTGACACTTTTGACTGAGCAACTCTCGTATTTACTGCGGCTGTGATCTTCACAGCCACAGATGCCGTCGAGGACATTTCAGACAAGTGCCTTGGCACAGCCGTAGGTTGTTACATCATACATTTATACATTTAAATAGGTAAAAGTGGTTCATGACTCATAAACCAGTATTATGATGCCAAGAATTACAATCATGGACATGATTGACCATTAGCTCCTCCCACCAGCTACCAGTGAAGCTGCCATTATGAACTGGGAATGGGAATATAGACTGGAAATCATTAATCCCTCCCCTAATCCCTCCCCTATGTTTATCAATTAGCATCACTACGTGATCAAATTAGCTCCCGTTACTTTAAAAAGCTTTATGATGCACCTTCCAAATGCAAAGTCAACAGCAGAGAGCAAAAGTTCTACATTCATTTAAATAACCCTTAAATATAGGAGGAGGATTCTCTACAGTTTTTATGTAGATTATAAATATGTTAGCAGCAAACTACCAAAAACATGTCAGCAGAACACTTGAGGGTTCTTAAACTTAGAAAAAAAGGTTGCCAGTGAATATAACCTTCTGGCCTTTACATTTGCTCAAAACACACATTTACATTTTATAAAAATTTGAAAATACAGTACACTGAGTGATACTGTAGGTCGACATATAAGCGGTACAATTGCACTCAGAGTGGCATAAGAGCTTCTATTTGCTAACTATTTTACCTTGTGTGTGTATGTGTGTGTGTGTGTGTGTGTGTGTGTGTGTGTGTGTGTGTGTGTGTGTGTGTGTGTGTATGACTGATAGCTACCATGATGACAGCCAATTAATTCAACTCTTGGGGACTCAGTGAGGAGAAAGTGACTTGCGGGGCTGCATTAGTCATGCAGTGTGGCAGGCCTGGCATCAGGGAGCTCCCACACATTTTAAAGGTGACTCTGCGTGTTTGTGTGCCTACATTCCTCGTTTGCCTCTTCTCCCGCCACACCACCATGCCTCCCCCCCCCCCATCCCCCCGATCACCAACGGGGGCCCCCAGCTGGAAACATCCTCAAGACTTACGGATACCGGCGGCGGCAAAAGAGCGGATTGAAAAGCCGCGTCAAACTTTCAACAAAGCATTTAACGAGCTCGACGGTGCACAGCGCTAACAGCTCGCTCACAGACCATCACAGAGTTTACCCCCTGCTGGCATGCACAAACAACTTTATTATGGTTGATGTAAAGCTGAGGCCAGAGAGGATGAAGGGACTTCTGCTTTAACTCTCTTAAAGCTCATGAAATGATGAAATCAGACGACCACATAGGATAATGTTCAGGTATGAGTTGTGATGTACATTTACTTATGTTTACAAATGAAATGCACTGCTACAGACCAGAACACTGATCCTCATCACATATGCAGGGATACAAAAGGGTCCATGTGTGTCCAAACACGTGCAGCCTCCCTCATTTGTAAGCTGACAGGTAGGCTGCCTCCAGCAGGGGTGCATGCAAATTACAGGCAGAGCTGCACAACTTTCTGCCTCTTTTTTCAAGGTGCCCCTCGGAGGTTTGCACAGAGTCCACCAGGTTTGTAATTCACAACCAAACAAGTCAATACTGCAATTACTGAGCGCTGGCTGGAATCGCCACAGCATGCGTTAACCTCAGCCAGCACACCAGGACCCACGCGGCACAAAACGAGACTGTCGGGTTGGCGGAGCATTTTCCAAATACCTTCCTTTTGGTGATCCTGTTTGTTGGAGGCCAAACGTACACAGCGTTGCAGAGAAAACCCCCACAGAGATTGATGGGCTCTGTGGAGCCTATTACTACTTATGGTGTTTTGCAAACGGTGACAACATCACGGGCTATAAACAATTTCCTCTTTGCACTGAAACAACACAGATGCAAAGATGAAGGCTGTTGGATAAAATTACACATGCACGCACCATGAAATCCTAGATGTCACGGTCTTCCCGAGACGTGCACATGCTCCCCATAAAACACCTCCAATGTGCAGGATTTGACCAAAATAGCTTAGAAAATTTGTTTGCAACTTAAACTGATATGTTCTGGTCTATCCATCTGAACCCAGGGTGTTCAAATACCACCGTCTTAAGAGGAGAGTCATTAAAAAAGGGGGAATTACAGCAATTTTAGTCAGTCCAGTGGTGTGTAACGGTTACAAGTTCAAGACTAGAGTTAAGCAGCCTGCTCATCTTGTACCAAATCAGCTGTTACGGCGGGAAGGTTTGGCCTCATCCAGTTGATTAGCTTCTCATCAGGCCTGATAAGTGGCCGTTCACTTAACCAGGGAAAGAAATCAAGAGCTGCGAATAGAGAGGCGGCCGCACACCCACAGAGACCAACACGCTGGAGAGCTTCTGATTTCTCCGTCACTCAGCGTCGCTGAGTTATAACACGTTCACCAGTGTTTACGTGTGAAGCTGTACGAGCATAAAACCAACAGCCGCCAGTGCCCCCAGGCTCTTCCTGCCCGCGCTTCACTGCCCGCTCTGCTGGACGGGAGCAGATTTCTCTGTGAGACACAAATGATGAGCAGCACCAGCAGGTGACTGGTGCGCTGCCTCAGCCAGGGCTGATTACAAAGAGTTATTATCCATGGTCTGTGGCTGAAGCCCCCCCACTGGGGCAGGATCATGCTGTGACTTACAGTCTTCATATTTAACCAGAGAGATTAATTATTGCTGGCAAATGAGCAGCTCCAAAGGGAAGTGGGGGGGGGGGGGGGGGGGGATTTTGACTGACATGGCCGCTCCTCGCAGCACCTTCTGCCAGAGGGCATTATAGCTGACCTTGTGATGCCAGGCGTGTTGGGCACCCCGTCTCCGTTCAGCAACACCTCCCTGGTCTTCCTGTTTAGTAAGCGTCCTTTATTCTGGGCGGGGCTTTAAGGCCGCCGCCGGCCATCACAGCAGAGGAGTCGTTGTCAGGCGGAACTACCGTGTGGTTTAGATCAGGGATCCTTCGTGCAGGTGCTGAGACTGGATTCACTCGTGCCCTGCACGTGTCTTTGGCTAATGCCTAAGTTGAATTATTGCTTTCCTTTCTTTGTGTCATGTTCTCTCATTTGATTGGGTCTTCAGATGAGTGGCGGGTCTCCACGGCAACCATTTCAAACTATGAAATCCAAAAAAAATACAGAATGCCGTTTGGTTCTGCAGTACCATAACAAAAGACCCATGGATCGCCACTTAACAGCATCTTCAGAAGTGTCTCTTGGGAGAATTCCTAAAAACATTTAAACTGCAGGACTTATTTGGGGAATTTATGTTTTTGACTGTGCCTTTATGAAACAAAATAAGGTTAGCCAGGTACAGTCTGACCTGGCCTGTAACGTTTTCACTTTAAACAAATATATTAGCATACTGGGCCTGAATGACATGTAAATTAAATGCACCACAACAAGACCTCTGAGGGGTTATTCTGACATTTATTTAATGCATGGGTTTTCTTGGCTGAACCGGCTTAAAAGCGATTCGTTTCACTGAAATATGAACATTAAGAGCTCTGAAAAATATCTGGACTGCCCCCTAGTGGTAAATTGCCAACAAAAGGATTCGATTTTAGTATCAAAGATGGCTGCAAAGTACGTTTACATGGGATGAGCTGTATTTATCTATTACAAAGTAATGAAACATGGGGGAAACTGATGGTACGATTGGACACAAGATGGCCGCTCCTGGAGTTCTAGGTAGAGGATAATGGCTGGAATGACAGCTAGCCTGATTTGACTAGGTTATTCTCCAGGTTATTGGTTGGCACGGCTGAGTTCTTGTATCTGTACTGTGGGATCGAACTACACATGTGGCATGTGAGAGCAGTGATAATCTACCTTTTGATACTAAGGTCTTTTCCAGAACGTTGCATATTTAGGTATAATCTAAGTATTTTCAACTACAGCGTTTTTCTTGAGGTCAAAATATACTCAGGGTACGTTTGATTGAGTCCTTTTGATGACAAAAAAAAGAGTGAAATTCAGTCAGTTTCCTGTCAGAAAGTTCATTTCTCCTTATATTCAGCACTCGCATCACTTTGCAATTTTTCCGGCCTGCAGAAATTAAAAATCTTGGTATTACAAGGACTGGAAACATTCCAGCACAAAAACTTTCTTTCAGTGATTCCTTAAAAAGAACTCGTTCTGATTGCCAGGGCTGCTATTCAGCACGTGTATTTGGGGGTGGGGGTGGGGGTTATGTGTGAAGATGACATCAAATGCAACCTTTATGACAGAAACTTCCCTGACTTCTGCTGACACCCACCCCCCCACACACACACACACCCAGCCTCCATCACACACCCCCTCACCTTTGTCGCCCCGCTCTCACCGACTGTGTTTACTCCCCGTTACAGCCGAGCGGCTTACGTGGCCCCCCCTCCCCCGGCGCTCTCACTTGCACTTCGCAGGCTGAGGATCACAATGAAAGACAAGGTGCTAATTATTTCAACCCACTTCGCTCGCCGGGCTTGACTACGCTCGCCGGATAAACCCTTTTAAGGTTTATGACATCAGCATTTTATCTCCCACTACGTGTGGTTTGACAGGGAAGGGGGGGCAGTGAGGCTGGACATGGCTACCTTCACTAATCCTGCAGGTTCCCCACCCGCGCACATTACAGACGGGTCTCACTGAAGGGATTAGTACAGCAAATCAGCTCCGTGCAGAAGATGCAGTCACCATCAGCAGTTGCAGCGGTTATTATTTCCTTACCACCCTTCCACGACCCCCCCCCCCCCAGCCCCATTTACTTTCTTAAAAAGGAGCGATCACACCAATCCAAAGTGCCAGCATGGGAATAATTAGCCAGCAGGTGTGGAAAATTGCTCTTTTCATAATGAAGGTTATTTATACATGCCTCCTCGCGGTGCCGGACATGCTGCCTCATTGTCACCTAGTAGAGGCTCGAGGCTCATGCCTCCGTTCGTTTTCTCACTCCTTGGCATTCTGTCCCTCCCACACATCCCATAGACACACAAACACTGGGATGCAGCTCAGGCACCTCTGATGGAAGGGAACGAGACAGCGAAAATCTGATTTCATCTCAGATGCCAGATCGGACTGTGACATCAGACTTTCTCAATCCAATTACATAAATGGACCATAGAAAATCCATACTGAAGGTTGATGAACAATCTTTACTGCCAAATTAGAGGGATCGTGCGATTCTAATTGAAGTTGGATGTGGCTGTCACTGTGGCTCTAATGAAATAATCTTGTTGAGCTAACCCCCTGACTGTGATCATGACAGACATAATTAATCATTTCCCCCCTTAATGTTGAGCATTGCGTCTGAAACCTTCTGTCAGTGGAGATGTTAAAGGGTAGAACATGGAAACGTTTGCTGTGTAAAACAGTCGGATCTGGAACCGCCAGAGGACGATGTGAGCAGCTCATGTTTTTCAAAGCAGCCAGCCGGTTAGGCTTAACGCGTGGAAGGTCGGGCTCTTTCAAAGGAACGCCCGCTGGAGAGCCGTCATCCATGATTGTTGATGTCCCATGTAACTTCATAACAGCTCCTGCTGTGCTGTACGTCTGACTCACTGTAACAAGGTCAAAGAGGTCATTAGCAAAGCGCCGCTCATCCCGCCTCCCCCGACACAGAGCGACACTGCTCTCTGCTGACGGATGCTGAAAATGGTGCTGTCCTCTATCACCGTGGATCTGGTGTAAATTCTGTGAAACTCTAGGCTTCTCACAGAAAGTTTGTTAGAATGTCTTTTACCCCAGAGACAGTTAGTGGCAGGAGCTGGTGTTCCCAGAATACGATCCCATCTTGGCCCGTATCATGGGAGATTTAATCCCCTGTGAACTGAGCAAGGCCATATTATGATAAGATACGCATCTTTATCCTCCCATAAAATGGCTTTCTGATCGCTGACCACAGCTGAGGTGGTCAGAGTTATCCTCTTGTCTATTTCCTGTCCTGCAGGATTTGTCTGGTAGACATCTATGGAATAACCCTATTGACTTTTAGAGGGTAAATTAGCTGGTTGGACAGGGTGATTGGTCGCATTTCAGCGCAATCTCTCTTTTGATTAGAAAAATAAAATAACTCGTAATGTTTGCTTGACAGATCGTGCTGTACTGTCTCCATCTAGCGGTAACTTTTAGAATTACACTATAAACATGAACAAATTACGGAGCTGTGCGATACAAAGAGTGACGTTGTGAGGAGTTTTACCTCTTCTGCTCAACCGTATCAAACTCTCATTTGCATGTATGAAGGAATTGGAAACATTACAGGAACTGTGAGGTTTAATCTTGTGTTGTAACACCATGAAATACAACGCTAATCACCAGATGGCATCATTACCATTCTGAAAGAACAATTACAAATGAGTTTTCACAATGGTTTTATACAAGCTATCTTTGTACATAGGTCCCTATTTTATGGTTGCATAAATAGATTCTTGCCTTAATATTCTACATGTGTGGCATCAAAACCCTCGTGCTGAAAATGACACTGCAATCAAATCATGTAAATGGGGAACAAAAGGACCCATTACACAATGTAAATCTTCACACGCCACCAACTGCTCTCAGAACCCCTGATGTTCAAGTGTCTGGAAGCTTTTCATCTTTTTTGATAGACAAGGTCTATACAGCCCACATCTGCCATATGGTGTGCTGGTGCAAGACAGCCCGCTTCAAACTTCATTCTGAACCTGTCATACATGAAGGAAGAGCTACAACGGGTCCATAAAAACAGCAACCCAAAATTTGATCTTGAGGATGAGGCAATAGCAATAATGAAGATAGCAACAAACCCGTTTTTAAGTGATCAAGCAATCAAAATCAAGCAAAGTGATAAAATGAACACACTGAACCCATAAATTGTTCAAAAATAACGATGACCAAATGCAACATGGCAGCAGATATATTTCAGCGCTGTTCATTCGCGGCGACGGTAAATGTGTAATTTCGAGACACGCGCATCTCAGATGAGGTGAATAACACCTGTGATCAGCGATGCATGTCTGACAATTAAAGCCTGCTTTATTTAGCCGTCATGGTGAGTAAATTGTTGGCCCTGCGGCTCCGTCTGTTCTGCGCGTCCCCTGTTAGAAGACAGCAACCTGCCGGGGCGGGATCTCAGTCACCAGACGAGATTTCCGTTTCTGACAGTCGCTGATGCGGGAACTCTCGCGATAAAAGCAACAGCATCTTAACCTCCGACAGATGTCTGGTTCATTTTAGCCATTTTAGCCAACTAGCTCACACCTAACACAGAAGCCATTTATATTAGTGCGGTTTTTCCTCAGAGTTCATCAATTATCCTCTTACACCCGATAAAATACAGACCTAATGGAGCGTTTCTTTAACTAAGACATTACTTCCTCTTCTCCAAAGTGATGAGGCCGCTAATTGTCCTAATTTGCGTCTGAATTTGCGTGTCTTTGCTCACCTCCGGTAGCTCCGGGTGAGTGACTATAATTACAGTGGGGAATGGAGCAACATCAAGAGGTTACTGTTCATGGTGAATGGTTGTGTGGACAAAAAAGTGTAAACTTCTCTTGTTCTGACGTTTTAAGAGCCTTTAATTAGAAGATAGCGAAGCAGGTGGATGGACCCGGAAGTAGACCCAAAGCAAGGAAGTGTGACTCGGGAGGGATTAAAATATTTATAGTTTTTACACTTTACAGAAGTATTGTCACATCTCAGATAAAAGTCTGTCTTGGTTTTCCTTTTGTTCATCATTTTACAAAATATGTTACAAAATAAATCAAATAATCCTTTCATGCAAACATTTCCTATTCAATTACTATTGCACATTTAATGTTAACTAATGATAGAAATATCCAGGTGTATACATGTGGGTGATTTTCCCCTTCACCAAAGTGTTTTATTACAGTACTTTTTTAGAACATGAGGCAACACCTTTTGGGGGGTTTTTTAGGACCGGTGGTCATTTGTGGCTCCACTATGTTGATTGAGTAACAAGAATCGTTCCTGGAACAACAATGTAATATGACTGAGTGAAACTAGCGCGATGAACAAAGTTTGTATGGTTCGGTTTTTAAGATGCGGTCTCAAATTTGTAGACAATGAAGTGGAGACACTACACTTCAAAGCCAAGCCTGAATAAAAGAATTAATTATAGATTGTCTGAGGCCATGGCTGCCCAACTGTAGTTCCTTGGGGAACACCAGGGAGGTTTTAAGGCGTCCCCAATGAAATGAGGACTGGTTTAATTTCAACATTAGGTCTGCTTCATTTACTAAAAAAAATTAGAACAATGAGGCAGTATAATATGATTAAAACTGAACTGTTACAGCAGCTTAGGCATAAAGGAACCATGCAGTCAAAGCCTGCAATAAATCCTGCATGCTGAGCACACCGCCCTGTGTGCGGGGCGGGGAGCCCTGTGTTGACACAAGTAGGTGCTGTTGGTGTTGGTTGAATGATTTTAGGATTTGAGTTGTTAAGGATCAGGATGTGCAGGCAGCACCATAACCAGGTTTCATCACCACTGTCATCTGGCAGCTGCAGTCGTGCACACTGTGACACCATCACAGGCCAAGGGTGTTGACACTGCAGGGAACACCAGACAGTTGACGTTTGACTGGATTATTTTCCATTTCTATCCCACAATACTCAAAACACAGATAAAGTGTAAGAAAGAGGCATATAAATAAAATGTATTGTAATTTGTATTTAAATGTTCTTGCTGGCACATAAGCCATATATATAATTATATAGATGCACAAGGATTCACATGCAAACAGAAAAGAGTCCCCCCCCCCCACCCCCCCACCCGAATAACTAAAAGTTGCCATAACTCCTCATTGACAGCAGTGCCCCCCCATTCCCTGCCTCTGGTGGGTCTCATTCTCTCTCTTCTGCAGGAGGTCGCTGCAGTTGACCTTAGAGATGTTCCTCACACCTCCTCACACTCCTCCTCTGCCTACCAGCACCAGATGGGAAGTGTGGTCGCATTTTTAAAGGCCTGCTCGCAGGGTTGCAGGCTGTTGCTCTGGCGGTGGGGCTGAAGGAATGAAATATTCATGTCGCAACCCCCCCTCCCAACAAAAAAACGACACCCTGCCACGGAGAGTGTGCCAATTTATTTGTAACTGTGATCAAGCCTCATTAAAGTGCTGCCAGTCAGAGAGGTCACAGTGATTTTGTTCACTAGTGCTTGACCCCAGCAGTGAAACACAAAGCATGGGGGAAGACCGGAGTGAATGCCAAATCTATCCTCCGCATCATCGGGACTATGTGGCACTGAAATGGCTCCTCTCTTGAAAGTGATGACCTAATGAGTGATTAGCTCCTGTGTTAGAGATCCCAGTTGTGCCCGGCATATGGGAGACGTGGAGGCTGACACCAGAGGTGCGGAGCTTGTGTGAGGTGCCAGGGGACAACAGCTGATAGGCACAAGGGTGAATAATCAAAATTAGGCTCCTTTTTTAAAACCTCTTGAATGTTTTTGGTGCCCACATCCTCCTTCATGATCAATAAATCACAAGGGAGCAACTTATCAGTTATGATGGCTCTGCTTTTTCAGACAGGTGTGCCTCCATTCATGCCTTCCACCTGTTGGTTTTATTATTCTGCAAATAATCTGAGGAGGATTGTTCACCTTTTATTGTTTGTTTGAGTCGGACCCAGTGGAGGAGCCGCTTCATTTTGAGGAAGATCTCTAACATAATTATTAGTAGACTGCAACAAAATTACAATGTGATTATGGCACACTTAATAACTAAATTTTAATTACTTTAGAGTAGACATTAAAATTTGATGTAAAAGAAGAAGTTTAAGATTTTAAATGCAAGAAGCAGTTTGTCAAACTACCCCAAACTTCTAAGCCAAACTCTTAAATGATTAATACGAGGGGCTCCCATCTGTGTGAGATAATAACAATGTCTGTGATTGAGTTACAATAGACAATGGAGGGGGGGGGGGGGGGGGGGGGGGGTCTTGTCTAATTGTCCCTTGACAGGGTCAGAGGGACTTGTGCGTCCTGGGGCTGTCAGACCTGCAGGAGGAACTGGGAATGACATCAAGGTGACTAAGGAGGGGCTGGGTATAAAATGCCGTCGTGGTCCAAACGCATCCAGAGACGTGCGCATCAGCCATCAGCGACACTCTTGCGTGACCTTTCCCCGCGGTGCGCGATCACAGGCCAGACTACTACAGCGATGGCTGCTAAAGCGGAGCTTTCAAGCTGGACAGAGTACCAGCAGGATTTCAGTCAGCAACGCAATCTCGCCCTCATTAACTCCAAGACTTGGATTTCTTCAAATTCTCTTCACGCGTTCTGCGCGCACGGATCTGCAGAAACGGGCATCTCCATAGCGAGGCTCGATCCCGGGTGCGCCTCTGCTGAAGGCGTCATCCATAAAGACTCAGACAAGGCGACAGAAGGAGGCAAAGTGGGCCACTTTGGCCCCCAAAGGCACCGGCGCGTCGCAGCCAACGCTCGGGAGAGGAGGAGAATGCACGGCCTGAATAAAGCGTTTGACGAACTGAGGAGCGTCATTCCTTCCCTGGAAAATGAGAGAAAGCTCTCCAAGTATGACACTCTCCAGATGGCGCAGATTTACATCACTGAGCTGTCGGAGCTCCTGGCCGACGTGGTTCACCAGGAGCCCAGTTGTCCACTTCCAGGACAAGTCGAGAAACCCGCCAGGAGGAATCTGCTTCACTCCCTGCGGAGTACAGCCCCGGCGCAGCCAGGGGAGCAGCGGGAGCCGTGCGCCCCCGTCGGCCACCTCTTCCTCCTCGGAGCTACGCCCGAGTCTTCGTCAGCCAAGTCTTCTAACAGCAGTGATGGCGAGTCTTCCCACTTCAGTGACACGGAGGAACATCAGCATGGAAGACAATAACAGAAACAAGTGACGTGTTAAGTCTAGTGGAACCAAAAATCAGGCCGAGCTTGTAAAAATGTGGATCAGAACTCCCTTTCTGCCATTTCCATAGCTTAGGTGTTACACTGCTGAATTAAAAAGCAGATAAAAACTCAAAAAGGCAGAGGTCAGTATATTATATTTACCTTTCACAGTCTGGATGAACTCCGATGACTTCTTTCATGCACTTTATGGCCTGGAGCTGAAAAGACATCAGTGTCTTCAGTGGTATTTGACTAAATTAAATGCTATTATTTTGATATTTATGTATAAGTATTTTATGACTGTTTTGCTACAATAAATTTATACCAGAGACAAGTTGTTTTTGTTCCATTTTTCATACTCATTATTTATAATCTAATTAGAAGATCACACCAAACACAAGCTGGGATCTTAGACTTTTCCTCAAAAATCGGATATAAAACATATTTACTTGTTCATAAACTTAAATGTTTTTTATATTTTTAAATCTAGAAGTTCAGTTAATCAGTCATTTAAATGCATTATTTAATTGAGTTTTAACAAAACAATGTTAAAATAACAAGGATTTAAGATGTTGATGCAAATGTATGTTAATGTTGACGTAAAATTTCTCTGAAATATGAAAAAAACATAAAAGAATAAATTACTTGTACAGAATTAGCACCTTTTGATATACTGATGTGACATTACGCAATCAATTCTGCATTTACTGCACCGGTAAACAATAACAACTGCTGCATTGTTTGTTGCTTTGTTAAATTTGATGCACTACTTTAGGGTCTGAAAATAAGCGTTGTGCAATAAAAGATATCCAATATTCTTCAGAATAAAAGTAGCCAATAAAGTAAATTGATTGCTCAAGTGCCTCAGATTTGCAGCGCTCACATCCAACTGCTGCAGATAAGAGTACAAACATCTGTAAGCCAAGGTTTGAATGCGAATGTTCCCGGAGGGGAATTCAGAGAAGTAATTATACTTTATGACACTCTATCAGGGCTGAAATCACTCCTTTCATTCCTCCTGTTATATCTTACTGAGGGGTGCAGGCGCTTTGGAGGGAAGTGCTGACTGGAGCTTTGCCAAGCCCTTGGAAACACATTCTGCCAGCCTGTGTTTAAAAGTGCCAGGGCCTCCCTGGGGCTGATGGCTTCTTCCATCTCTTTCACTGCCAACTCTTGTGCACCGTATCCCGGCTGGATGTAGCCATCTGCAGGCGGCTGCCGAGGCTGTTGTTGGGGCTCGGGCAGGATGTCGCGATCACACCTGGGTGGTGTGACGAGTGGAGGCCGAGGAACTGATGGAGACTTCAAGGAAAGGCAGCTATTTCCTCGTGGTGATGTCCATCTGTGACAGATCAGAGGCTTGGACGCACTCAAGGCTGTATGAGTGATTGTAATGAGCCAACTCATTCTCTCTGTCAGCAGAAAGAACTGAAGCAGCCTGAATGGTTGAAGCCTGGAGGCTAAGAGTGGATTTCTCTACTGAGCAGCACCTAAACACACATTCTTAAATATACACATTATTACTGTCAGCAGTGAGAGAGCCATCAAACCCATTGATAGCCCCAAAATGTTATTCTGAGGATTTACAAGTGACTAAGTTTGTATCACTGATGGGTACAACATGGGCCAAGGGTCAGAGGTCAAATGCTGCACTGTCCCAGGGAGAATCTGGGAAGCATCCTGATCGACCTGAACTAGCTCAACATTCTGATGTCACTGCTGAGGTCGGGTTGGAGGTATCATCCATCCATGCATCCATCCATGCATCCATCCATGCATCCATCCATCCATCCATCCATCCATCCATCCATCCATCCATCCATCGATCATCCATCCATCCATCCATCCACCCATCCTTCCATCCATCCATCCATCCATCCATCCATCCATCCAGTTCCTAATCAGGCTCTCCTGGGTGTTGTTCCCACACAGGTTGTCCTAGTAGTAACTGGATAAGAGGCAGGAACACAACCTGAATATGTACTCTTCCATCACACACACACACACACACACACACACACACACACACACACACACACACACACACACACCACACACACACACACACACACACACACACACATTAATTCAAACAAACTGGAGGCACTACGGATAAGAAGGCTGTTTTTTTATGTCATAAGCATAATAACCAATTTTCAAGTCAGAGAAGATGGTCTGCGTGAAAGTTTTAGCAGGATTATGACTAGAAGCGATCCAGTTTCAAAGAGCGGGTACACCCTTTACATCAAACTGTCCATATCTGCATGCGCTTGTATCGCCAGCTTTGATCTCCAGCAGCAGCATGGCTACTTTTCCTTACATTCAGAGCTACACCACAGGAAGATATTTGTGTCTCAGAACATCACAGCATTCTGAGGTGCAGTGCAGAACTCTTTAATTAACAGCTGCTTTAATTGATTTAGTAATGAATTCAGTCCCCCCAATACCTCCATGAGCAACAGTGTTGAGGATAACCTCCCTTAAACGGGCAGAAACCTGTTTGAAAACGCTCACATGGTGCTAATCTCCCCCGTGAGCAGGCTTTGTGCTTTTATTTATTTCTTTTTTTGCAATAGGAGTGTAATCCATTAGGACATAAAAAGAAATAAATGTGTTGAAGCCAGGGCTTGCTGACACTAATACATTCTGGTCTTCATGGCTGAATAAATTAGTAGCTTGAGCTGCTGCTCCCAGGGATTTTTGCTGACGTCTTGAATTTTAAATGCTGTGACCTTGTTTTCTTTCTCTCTGTTATGATACATTTTGTTCACACGTGCGCGTTGACTACAAGATAATCACATTTTTATGTTTCAACCATTATTACTTACCATTATCCCAGAGCCAGGTGGGAGGTTGTTGCTTCAGGCGCCCCCAAATAACTTTGATGGGCTATAATAAGGATTTTAGTACTAAAAAAATAAACCCCAAAATTATTTGAACCGTTCATGGTTGGAGCACATAATGGTTCATCTTATACTCCTCTCTGCAAATAACAACAAAGTATTGGGCACCAAAGGAGTGAGGATGTTAATGAAAATGGGTATGAGCTCCTAGCCATTAAAAATAGAGATTATTTCATATGAAACCCAGATGGTGGTCAATCAGGATCTCCAGAAATGCTAAAACTTTCTGTCCTCTCCTGGTCAATAATCAGCTGTCCTCTCCTCAGACAGTTCCCCTTCACACTATTTCCTCTCTGAACACCCCCTCTGTGGGATTCTCCAGGATCCTTCTACAAAAACAATGGCCTGGTAAACAGTCCATGAGTGTACGCTACACTCTTATCACCTTTTATGACTTCAGAGCGACAAGACTCAAGTAAGAACCGAGCTTGTGCAAGCACAAGAATTGGAGAAGTGAGTGTGAGAAGTTATAGATAATAAGTTATGGGTAATAACTTCCTCATTGCGATAAGGTACCAACCAAATGATAAGATGACTGTCGTGATGGAGAGAAGTGCAGGACCTGGAAGGTGAGGAGGCAGAGGGCTTTGAACCACTGCCACCCTTCTGTGAAGCTGCACAGTGGCAGTTGAACAGAAGGCTGTGCATCCAGGGGCACATCCAGAGCAGGAGGCATGCACTTAAACGCACCACTTAAATAACAGATGATCACACCCCATTCGAAACGATGCAGGAAAAAGTAAAAGCTGAGAAAGAGAGAGAGAAGAGAGAGACAGAGGGAATAAATGAGACAGACAAGGAAAGAGAGGGGGAGATTTGGACTGTAGGCTAGAATTGGAGCGCCTGGAGAACAGCCATGAGCACAGGGAAACTCCACATAGAAAGATCAGAACTGGAATCAAACCTGCAACCTCCCCAAAAACCTGTTATCATTCTAACAATTAGTTAGTGGTAGTTTGGAGGGTGAAGCACAAACTAGACTGAAGCGCTGCCATGAGGAATGTCATGCCATCTCCAATATTCCAATAATTAGGAATTTTAATGAGTCTGAAATAATTTCACTAAATCTTTTTGCAAATTTTCTTTCATATTAAATTGCTTTCTTTTTTGCATGCTCGAGATTAAAAATATGAAAGAACTGTCAATTATTAAACCCTGTAGCACTTAAGATGGAAGAAGGACACCACCTTTTAAAGGATTAAAGTCACATTGTCTATTCAACTTTTGTAATTTAAAGGGTTTAATTTCCTGGCATCTACGTTAGAAAGACGTTTCACCAGCTTGACGTGCCATTAAGGCTGTACCTGAGGAGGCTAAAAATGACTTTATGGCTCTGCTCCACTTGATGTTGCAAAAGAAAAATGCTGTTTTCTGATTCAAACTCTCCCCTAACAAATTTAACACTCACAAAAGTCACTTTTATTTACAGTTAAATGTATCAAAAAATGTTACAAAGCTCACAATAGAGAATCTTACTGATTTGAGATGAAAAAAAAACCAAACTGATTTGTCTGTCAGCTGACAGCTAAAAAAATGAATTCACTGTGTTGTCCAAAATAAAATGTGATGGAAGAACGGCATTCAGTCCGAAATGAGAAACACCTAGAAGTCCATGGAACTATGAGCCAGGTAGTCTTTTCTCCCGAGGTTGGAGACCTGCTTGGTCTGCATGGCCTCCAACTTTGGACAGTCTGTGATACGATGACCCAGACCACCACAGAACGTACAGCCCCTCTCTCCTAGAAACACGAGAAGCAGGTCTGTTAGACACACTCCCAGAGAGGAACGTGCAGGATGTGCACGCATAAACACAGCTAGGTAGCACCCTCTCCTGATGTAA
Organism: Takifugu flavidus; assembly: GCF_003711565.1. Classification (NCBI taxonomy): domain Eukaryota; kingdom Metazoa; phylum Chordata; class Actinopteri; order Tetraodontiformes; family Tetraodontidae; genus Takifugu; species Takifugu flavidus. Next base: position 1,852,810 of record NC_079528.1, on the reverse strand, counting down.
ACATGGCCATGTATTGACAGGCTCACCTCCGATATCAAGCATGGTCTCGTCCCCGGTCTGGAGCACCTGGAGGACTGGAGGAACCTTCTGTTTGGCTTCAACAAGTAGAGCTTTTAGATCCATCAGGACGGACTCATCTGTGAGGAAAGACGTACCAACAAACTGTGAACACAGGACTGAGGCAACAAAACTATCAAATGTGGTAAACATAAAAATACACTGCTCCAATTAATCCCAGTGACATTTCTGTAGTTTTACTGACCGCAGCCTTTATTGATGAATGTAGTGGCGATACCGGTCTTGCCTGAACGTCCAGTTCTTCCAATTCTGTGGACTGAAATCAAAATATTTGATCAATTTCCCTCTCTGCATGGATGGACGGACGGGTTTAGAAGACCGGCAGCTGCTTACCATAGTTTTCAATCTCCTCGGGCATGTCATAATTCACGACATGCTGTATAGCTGGGAAATCCAGACCTTTAGAAGCGACATCTGTGGCCACTAACACATCCTTCTTTCCTTCTTTAAAAGCCTCTATGGCTTTTGTTCTCTCCTCCTGATCTACACAAGAAGTTAAACACAATTTTAAAACAGTGGAAACGAATGACGCTTCTGTGGCTTGAATATGGTGCGGAAATGACAGTGAGCAGGGTGCCATCTGCTGGTGAGGGAAAACAACTACACATGCACCCCAAATTCAAGGCTCCTCGCTGTTTGTTTTAACGTCAGGCTCCCATACGTACCTTTTCCTCCATGGATGGCCACAGCCTCCACTCCTTTTAGCAGCAGGTACTCATGAATAGCGTCCACATCGGCCTTCTTCTCCGCAAACATGAGCACCTGTTGACATTAGTGCGCGATGCATCAACGTTTGCTGTGATTTATCTGACATTTACCAGCATTTACCAACATAAAGAATTGCTCACAGGGGGAGGCGTTTTCTGGAGACACTCGAGCAGATACACCATCTTGGCCTCCTCTTTGACGTATTCGACTTCCTACAAACACAGTATTTATTAATGAAAGACTTTTTACTACTTTTAAAGGTAACTACATTAAAGTAGTATGGGGGATGGGAACAAACCTGAATGACGTCCAAGCTAGCAGCCCCGGCCCTTCCCACATTGATGGTGATGGGCTTGACCAGTGCACTCTTGGCAAAGTTCTGGATCTTCTTAGGCATAGTTGCACTGTAAAGCAGGGTCTGTCTTTGTCCCTATAACACAGTTATTGGTCATAAGACCGGACAAATGGATAGAAAGACAGAGCTTGAACTCCATAACATGGACTTTAGCTCACCTTGAAATAGGAGAAGATGGTTCGGATGTCTTCTTCAAATCCCATGTCAATCATCCTATCAGCCTCATCCAGAGCCAAGTAGCGGCAGATGTCCAGGCTCACCATCTTCTTCTGCAGCAAATCCATCAGTCTGCCGGGGGTAGCGACCATCATGTGGACACCGCTGTCAGAAGGCCCATATGATCAGCAGATGGAAAAACCGTGGTTTGGCATTTTTAACAAAGAATTAAAGAGGCGACTCACTGTTTTATGACCTCCATCTGCTCTTTGACCGACATTCCTCCAATGCAGAGGGCGGTGCGCAGCTGAGGAGCCCCCTCCTCCTCCAGCAGCTTGCAGTAGTACTCGATGATGCCGTGCGTCTGCCTCGCCAACTCTCGCTGGGGTTCGAGAATAGAACACGCTCATTTTACCTCACCAAGATTCGAGCATTGGATAGAATTTGTTCTACATTTTACAGGATTTATAACAACCCTGTGTTTGTTGACGAGGTTGGTCTTACTGAAGGACAGATGATGAGGCCATACGGCCCCTCTCTCTTGCAGAAGGGCAGTCTTTTTTCCTGCTCCAGGCAAAACATGATGATGGGCAAAGTGAAGACCAAGGTTTTTCCAGAACCCGTGAAGGCAATTCCGATCATGTCTCGACCTGAGAGACTACAGACAAGGGCTCTCAACTCCAGTGATACCAGTAATACTTGTTCTATCTCCATTAATGTTACTTAGATAGAAAAGGAAGAAACATTCTATTGGATGTAACCATTAGGCCATTATGTCTACATATTTTCTGGCCTTGTGGGTTTAGTTGCTGCATCTTATCAGAAATATCAACATGTTTTTCTGCTTCCTATAGTGAACTCTGAATCTTGTTATTGGAAAATGTGTGAAGACTTTAAATGTCTGCTTACAACAAGCTGTACTTACACTGTTGGCATTCCTTGAATTTGGATGGGTGTAGGGTGAACAATTCCCTTCTTTTTTAACCCCTTGAGAATTGCTGCAGAAACAACGGCATTGTTAATTTGGTACTATTGATCCTGTGGTGAACCAGATTTATATTTTAAAAACCTGGTGGGAGCTTCATCTCTCTGAAGCTTTTGATTGGAGCGGGAATGTTGTCTCCATCAACCAGGATGTGAAACTTCTTCCTGACACGTTCATGTCGCGTGTCTGGCATATTCAGGATGTAGCGTGGCGCCTTCCAACTATAAGGAAAATGAGTTGTCAAGGAAGACATGACAAATAGAGAAAAGTTCCAAAAATGTGATGAGGAGCTTACCTTGTTTTTATAGGATCATCATAAATGATACCTTTGGCCATTTCTTTTACCGACATCAGAGCTGGTAGATGAGATAGAATTAGCTTAGCAACTCTTCAAACCTTTGTAATACCTTTGTTTAACGAGACCTAAAAGTATTTTATTTGTACCTCTGCCTTCTGCAACACTCTCAAGGATCTTTTCTTCCTCCTTCAGTTGTTTCTCCTTGGCAGACTCTTTACGGGCTGTAGGTGCACAGACAGGCCAGACACTTCTGAGTCATCTATCATGAAGTATAACAACAACAATGTATAGGCTACAATGGAATATGTGAAGAATCCACGCACCTTCAGCCTTTTCTTTGAGGTGCTGATGCTGGTCGAGGAGACTGACATTGGAGCGTGGGCCTAAGCCTTCGTCCTCGTCCCTCTGCTCCTCGCCGCTGTCCTTCCGATCCTCGTCCAGTGCCTTCCCTCGCAGATGTAACATTTTTTGCAGCTGTGTGCAACAATTTTAATATTCAAAGTTAAAATTACACAAACAACAGTACAATGTTCTTACAGTGATGCAAAGCCCTTAAAAAGGGAATAAAAAAATTGTTCTCTTTTGATATACGGGATATTTAACAAACCACTATTTAAGAGTAGCTGGAACCCATTGGGATCATTTCCAGGCACGAGTTTAACAAGAATGGCAAAAACACTGATTTTCTGTCAGTTTCTGTGCAACTTACCATTTGTTGTTTTCGTATTTTGACGGGTACGTAAGGAACATAATCATCATCCTCCTCTGATCCTCCCGAGACAGACTTGTCCTCCTCATAAGATCTCTGTGCAAACACATTTATAGCTTTAATACTTAACTTTACTTCTAATATATTGACAAGTGGCGGAAAAATTATGTATGAATAAATATGTGTTGTAAGTAGTAGAAATGAGAGGGTTATATGTTGCTAGATGTGGCAACGGAACAGGTATAAAATGACTTATCTTTGTAAGACATCAATGCCTTTTAGAATATATCAATATTTTGCATCGTATAAAACGGATGTTCAAACATTCCTTTTGCAATGAGCTGAATGCAGAACAAAGTTAAAAACTGTTGTTTCGGCAACACAGAAAATACCTTAAGAGAAATTGATAGAATACTGAAGAAGAATCGTTCACAAATTCTTTGTAAAATTTAAGCTATAAATCAGTAGATGTTGCAACGGCGTTATAACAAAAGTATTGACAATGTTCGTTTATTTAAAAAGCGGATAACATTAAAAGATTTGTTTTTAAGTAATTAACAACGCATCAACAATTTTAAGAGTGAAGCCTAAGAAATATGTGTTTTGAAATGATTCCCTTAGCAAAGTTAGCATGCTTGAGTTAGCCTTAGCTAATGTTTGTCTAGAAAGAAAGTAATATGCTGTACTTACCTTGTGGGATCGATTATCAGTCTCCATTTTCTTTTCTCAATTAGGTCGATGTGCGCAGAAAACAAGCAATAACAGGGAAAAAACACCAAACAGACAATTCAACAGACTATCAAGTTAGCTTTTAGCCACATAAATGAGCTTTGAAAGTACGGAAGGCGAAAAGGGTCAGATCTTGCCGGAGACGCAGCGCCCTGATTCGCGTAAAGTAATCACACTAATAGAGCTAAAATAAAACACCACGCTATTTTTTCTTGTCAAAACTGTAGTTTTTAATCTTTCTGAAAGAAAGATTTTTCACAGTATCAAAAGTGTGTTTTTCCTTTTAAAAGACACAAGCCTCCATACACTTGGCTGTTGTTGATATAGTATAAATCTACATTCGAAACATTAATACTATCTGAATGTAACCTAAAAAGCATCAGAAAAAAAAGTCCCACTACAGAGCAGGGAAGAAAACTTTTCATAGTACTGAAACCCATCAGCTAAAACGTGGTTACTGGTGTAGATCCTCAAGGCCCCATGTCTCTAAAACTCAAACATTTAATTTATATTCCTCCCCAACAGTATAATCAGCATTGGATATCAGATAAACTAGCCAAGCTACAACATGGCAACACAGTACAGGAACAACTGAGAAAACAAGGTAAACACGTGTGACAAGTGCTTGAAAGAACCGCTTGGTTTCACCAAGCATTCAAATAAACTGCACTCATTAATATAATTGCACCAGCGTGGACGACACTGGTGTACCTGTCATCGTTGGGTTCCACATGTTAGGTACCAGCGAGGATGCTGGTAAAGGCCCCGGAAGCAACATGGCGCACAGAATATTCCTATCGAGGTCACTAAAACCAACACGAGAGAACGGGCGTTTTAAGCAGGAGACACATCGAACAGTACTGGGACACGTCTTTGTTCATGCACTGGAACATGTTTGCACAGTTCAATGGAGCAATTTGCAGATAAATCAGTTCTCAATTCAGCTTTTGGTGTACTGCAAAATCATTGGATTATCGCAATATGCGTGTTTCCTTTGACAATAAATAGTGCGAATACTGGACAGCTAAATCCTTTAAATGCTGTAAGTCAGCATGCAGAATGTGAAGCATGATGAGCACCAATTTAAACCAAATAGAGGTCAGAACTTTGACAAGGTTAAAATGTCTCGGTTTTGTGGTAAAAAACATTTATTTCATTTAAGGTACTTGTTTACATACTACATAGTTAAGCACATGGATGCAAGTGTATTCAAAAGCCTCTTTTTTTTGCATCTTTCATTCAGCGACGTTGCGACAACAGCAGATGGTTCAGGTGGCCAAGTTTCTGCTTCAGTCTTCAGAACCGACAGAGCCCAGTTCGAACCCAGGATCCTTGGCTTGTAAGGAGGCGGCTTGGGGTCAAGAGTTTGTGGTGCCGAGTTTCATTTTCCGGCAGCTGTTACTGGGCTGCGTTTGAAGGGACTTTTTTGAGGCTGAAATTGGACCAGTTAACAGCTACTTTTTGTCGAGTTTGCTTCGCAGAGTCCAGGCAAAACCTAAAGGAAAGGAGAAAAGGCACAGGGCAAATTATTTATACATCAGTGGTAATAAATCCCGTCTTCATGCTGAGATAAAACTACCTTTTGAAGTATTCCACTTCTCTATCGATCTCATCCATTTCTGTTGGATCCACATCTTTGGGCAGAAATACGTCATCTAGAAAAGATAAATGAGGACAAAAAATTACACTAAGACTCAAACGTAGACATAAAAAACTACTAGAATAGGAGATTAAAATACAACTCAATTAAGCATTAAAATTAGCAATCAAGAGCTGAGCTGATTAGTCCACGTGTACACGTGTGAAATACTGAGGTGACGTTTGTACCCCAGCTCTTGTGTTGTTTGTGTGTTGTGATGCTGATGTGTGTTAGACTTTCTACACTGTTAAATTTAGCTTCATGTACCGAGAGCACCGCTGGATTTTTCACCCTTGTTTTTGTTTTTCTTATTCTTCCCCCTGGCCTGCTGCTGCTGCTGCCCGCTGGCTGGAATGGTGTGATGGCCTTTGCTCTCTGACTCCGGTTCGGGCTGCTCCCGTGTTTCTGCGTCGCCTCTGCCCTTCAGTGCATTAGAGAGGCTCCCGTTCGGTGGGTGCTTGGATGACTTCCCCTCTTCTGGCCTCTTGGGCCCGGTTCTGTGGTTCTCTGTGCATTGCTGCGGCTGCTTGTTCCCCGTCTTTGCAACACTGGCGGCGGTCGTGTCTCTCCACTCGTTGGGCTTCTGCGCTTCGTTCCCAGAGGCGGTTTTGGTTTGCTTGCTGAAGTTCTGCTCGGACAGAGATTGCTCCTGTCTCTGCTGCTGCCTTTTAGTCTTCTTTGACTTTGAGCTGCTGCTCCCGACCGCTGCGTTCTTGAGATCGGGGGCTTCGTCCTTCGACTTTGCTGTACTCTGTGCTGGCACCTGCGGTAGCGTGTCGGGTCCGGCGGAAGTGCATCGTTCTGGGGACTGAACCCTTATGAGCTTTGAGAGACTCGGGGTAGCGTGTAACCGCTGGATGTCCTTGGAGCTGGCAGGCAACCCCGGGGCAGTGGAGGTGAGGCTGGGGCACGATACGGTGGTATCCTCCCATCCGTTGGATAGGTCCAAGTGGTTTTTAAAAGTTCCAAGTGACAGAGGGGCCAGATCCAGGTCGATCTGCTGCGGGTCAGAGGAGCCGTTAAGGTGGGACAGTAAATGGTTGCCTTCCAACGTGGCCGCCTTCTTTGGGAAGTCATTGACATCCAGGTTGAGGTCGTACATGCTGAACGAGGCCCGGATCGAGTCTTTGATGGTGTTTTTGATTTCTTCCAGCCGACTTGTGAGGAAACTGTTGACCCGCTCCAGTTCCAGCTGAGGCCAGTCCAGCAACCGGTTGCCTTCTGGACCATCGGGGACGGGCTCGTCGGTGGGCTCGGGTGGATTGGAGTTCGGGTCGCCGCCTGCAGCGCCCACGTTGCCCTGCTGAGCTTTTTCCTAAAAGAACAACGATAAACTCAATCAGTCACAATTCCTTAGGATTCATCTTTTCAATATTGCGCCACAGGATTTAAAAACGTGCTTTAAATGCATCGGCACCTTCTTCTTTTGTTTGTGTCGCGCCCTTTTTGCAGCCTTGGCACTGTTGACGGGTTTGGGCTCAGAACTGTTGATGAAGTCTAGCAGCTCGTCAACGTCTCGGTTGTCGATGGCCCCGGCCGCCGTCAGCTCCGAGTCCTGACGCTGAGGCAGCTCTTCTTTACGCCTGGTCAGGCGCGACCGGAGTTTCTCGCGGATCTCAGCGTAGTTCCGGCTTGTTGGCGCGGCTGGAGGCTGCGATCAATGCAAACGTTGTCATTCAACACACTCTCGTCCTTTAAATGATCATGATTCTACTCAGCGTTGCGTTCTGTAGTACCGCGTTGTGTCCGAAGAACTCGCAGTAGCAGCAGTCGCAGTATTTCCCATCCTTCTGGTTGGTAGACGAGGAGGCGCACGAGCTCCTCTCGGAGCTGCTGTCTTCGTCCTCCCCCTCCTCCAGCTCAGGCGAAGGGTGACACAGCGCACCGTTTGTCATTTTATGCCCTTTGCACGCCTGGTCTCTACAGATCGATACAAAAACTGACATTAACTCATCGAAGGCTTTGGTTTTATTCCCGTTCATGGAAAGTGGTTCCACCCACCTGCAGGCGCCCGCTGTCAGATGGTTGATGTTTGGAGCCGGCGCTGGTCCTGCGCTGTGTCCGTTACAGGGGTGGTTACAGCCCATGACCGCTGTGCCCAGTTTGTTCTGTTGTGTGTTCGCGGCAGGAATGTGGGAGTTGTTACACGGGCTGGGCTTATGGACAGACGTTGGGCTATCCGGACCGGGAGAACCTAGTTTGGATGAAGGGTTGTGGAGGTTTGGTACCAGCGGAGAGAACGACGCGTGTGCTGCCACACCGGCGTTAGAGTTTAGGTGTCCGTGCTGCCCACAGGTGGGCTTTGGGGGCAGGAGTGTGGAATGCTGGGATGGGAGGCCGGTGGGGCTGTTGGGAGGTACCGACAGGTCTGTGTGATGGTGGTGGTCGCTGGGGTGGAAGGCTTCACCTGCACGAGAACGACCCATCATTTAACACAGGTGCATCTGAGAAGGCGGCTCGATAGTTCAGACATACAAAAAGCTCCAGAAACATATTCCAAAGATCGGGAAGGTTCCACTGTTTGGAAACGAGAACATTTACACCAATTAGAGGAAAATTCCCACTTATTGATCAGAACCCGATCATGGCATCTACATGCATCTCAATAATGAGTCCACGATATGATATTAGGCTTTACTGAGCTTTTAGCTTCCCCTTCCTTTATTCTCGAGTGCTGTGCTTGAAAACCAAATCCCTCAAAACATTCCTGAGATTCTTTGCTCACAAAATGCAAAATCCCCGCAAGCTTGATCAATATTAAAAGCCCGGGTTCAACCTTGACTCGACATGAGGTTTCAGGCCAAAGAAAGTTTCCAAAAACGTTGAAATCGCTTCAACTTTAGCCGCAGCTCAGAGCTTCGGGCTTCATTTAGCATTCAGTAGCGAGACCCTCTGACCCTGCCGAAGACGGCAACGCCGTCGAATCACAACGGTTGTTCATCCAGAATAGTTCTGCACATCTGCACATTTACACAGAGAAAAAGAGGGCTCTGGTACCACTGAGCAAGGCACTGAAGCCCACATGCTCACACCTTCCCCCACATATAGCGGTCAAGGGGGGAGAAACAGAGAAAAGGATAATTCCACCCGTATAAAGAAGAGGAAAGCCAATGTGCTGGGCCATATTTCCAGGAAAGCACTGAACAGATGTGAGATTTCTCGGGCGAACGCACTTTTAATGAGACGTGTTCGAGCATTTAGGTCCCAAATGGGAGGAAACGAGCTCCGTGAAAAGCAGCTGACTGGGCGGACGGCTACCTGGTGGCGTCGGTCGACGGCACATGGTCTTGAAGTGCTTGGGAGTCGTCCGGTAAAGGTCCGCTGAGGTAGTCAGGGGATTCCCGGCGGAGGATCCGCTGGCGTTCTGGGACGACGGGTGGCTGTAAGGACAGACTTTGGTCCCCGACGCCTTGGCAGATTTCCCGGGTGCTTCGTGAAGTCCTCGCTTCTCGTGACAGAGAGACACGCCTACAGACGGGACGACAGATCCAACCCTGTTAGCCGGTGGACTTGCACACTGACGGAGGATTATTAACCAAGCCGTTGGGCTTTTATTTCAACTGTTCCACTTTCACGCCAGGCAGAACTCCGCCGGTTCTGACAAACCACACCAGCGAGACCACACAGGCGTTATTCTGCAGGAGCTTATCAGCGCCGACACATCAGACGACGGTTAGACCACAGCATCACCTGACTCTCTTCACTAGGAGACTGATGTGGGCCCCAGCAGGAGGCAGAAACGGGTCACAGTCGAGCTCAGGAACGCACCGGTCGCCACAGCACAGTTACGTTCGTAGTTAAAACAAAGATTGTTTCAACACGATCACCGACACATCGAAGGTGACGCTGCAAAGCTGTAGCGAGAGCATTTTTCTGCCTTAAACAAGACAGAAATCAGCTGCATCATAGTTCTGAAGCACCGAGCAGCGGAAACAACAGCACAGAATATCGTATTTAGAGAAAAACACCATGCACGCAGGTGCGAGTCAAACTGAAACCTGAATCCTAGAGCCACAAGTTCCTCTATCACACACTTTCATGGAGCCTTTGATTTTCTGAATGACGGCCACCACTGTTTGACATTTGAAGGTCACACTCAAGGGAATTCCTAAATTGAGCTCTATAATCGGCTCATTTCGGCATCGGGCTGCAGGAGAAGCATCTCTGTTAAGGACGTCTCTTACCCTGTGGTGACAGACCTTGTTGGGGGTGCGGAGACGCGTTGTGGTTGCAGTGCTCCCCTCCGTTGGTGTGAGCGGAGTTCCAAAGACCTGACAGTTTGTGTGCTGACAGGAAGGAACTTGGGTCCCAGTCCACAGTGCTTTGCTCAGGGTAACCGTTTCCACAGCTCTGCGACTTACAGGAGGAAGAGTGGGACAATGGTATCTGAAACGGGAGGGAAAAACACGAGAAACAGGCTCAGCGGGTGAATCAAAGCGCCCCCAGAGACAGACACAACATATATGCTGCTGACATAAACAACCGCCGAGCGCCTCTTTTTCTAGCATATATGACTCTGCGGGTAATTAAATCACTTCTATACATTTTCCCGGAGCTTACTGACACAGAATTGACCACGAGAGCCTAAATATGAGTATTGTTATCACCATGACAACTGACTCAAGAAAGAAAATGCTGCCTAATGTGCAAAAGGAATGCTGTCAACGTATCATTCAGATCGGTCCATGTTTATCTACCGAATTTGGTTGCTCCTGAGCGCTCCGTCTCTCCTCCTCTTCCACACTCTTGCAGCAGCTCTGACAGATCCACAGAGGCACCTCTCCCAGCAGGGACTGAGACAGCGACGGCACCGCGTCGGCGAGCTTACGTCCAGGCGTCTCCCGCAGCAAAGCCTGGGAAAGAGCCGGTACGGCATCGGCCAGCTTGGTCCCGTGGCCCCCGGGGAGTCCATTTGGAGAGCTTGCTCCCCAGTCTTTAAACTCACGATGGCACAGGAGGCAGCAAGTGTGCATTGGCTGGGTAGAAGACAGTCAAGGATTGAGCCGAGTTGCAACAATCTAAATATGCATTGGTTGATAGTGATTTGATTGAATTGTTTGAAACTACAAGAAAAACTTCAAAAGAGCAAATACATCGTTATTAATGTTAATAACAAGACTGCATCCTCCCCAATTGCGGCTCAAAAAAGATGCAGCTTCTTAAGGAAGTGATGGTTTTGTCTGTAGTGGTGCAGATGTCAACGGAGACCATAACATCATTTGGCTTGATATGGCAGCTAAATCCATGCACTGACACGTTAACAACCGAACAATCAAAACTCTGCTAAAGCTCGCAGGGAAGTTTTAAAAATGAATAACTCCAACAGAGAGTCTTTGGAGTAGGCTCCCGTTATCCCTGGAAGCTAAATTAGCGAGTTAGCTAATAGCTCGCTAGCTAGCGCTTCAGACTGCAACTGTTACGCTGTGCACAAGCCACGCTTGAAGCACGCTAGCTACAATATAGCCGGGCTAGCCTTGCAGCTAAGGTTAGCAGGTCGGATCGTGCGATTTAAACGTTGAAAATGTGACTAACTGGACGAACCACAGCGTCACCTGTCCTGCAGGTGGGCTGCATCACTTTTACACAGTCCCAAAGGCGCCAGTTCTGCTCGCGAAGTTGAATTTATTTATTTATTTACAAAGCCAACGACGGAATGGAGTCTCTATCCACCACTTTGCACATTAAAATCAAAGCAAAAATGCCCTCCAGCCGCCGAGTCTATGCAGACTATTATGAGTTAAGGGCTTCTCAATGTGAGCAACAGATAATAAAACCACAATGAAAGGTGCATTGCAGGACGTTGTTAGCCGAGCGGCTAGCTAGCTTATTTTAGAAACAGCTCTCCGCTAGCTAACCTACCTGGTTCGCCCTGGTCGTGGGCAGCCTTTCCAGCCCAGCATCTCCGCCGCCGCCACCGGCTGCATCGCCGGGAGAGACCGGGCTCTTCGGTCCGCTCTGCTGCCCGGGCACCAGCTCCTTCTGGGCCAGCCCTTGCTGCTTGCTTTTCTTCCTCGCCATTTCCACAGTGTTTACGACGCGCTTTGGCCAAGTTGGCAGCAGTTTCGATGATTTTCAGGGCGCACTTTCGTTTCTAGCAGGACCTTAAACGTTCTCTATCTCCTCTAGTCAAGACAACAGTGAATATGGCGGAGTGCTGCACACTCGGGAGTTCAGAGGTCAAAGCTGCTGCTGCTGGCGGAGAGGCTTCACTCCCGCACGGAGGAGCGCGTTGAAGCCGTGTGCGGGAACTGACGCCGCTCGCTGCCATATTTAGGAAGGGCGACCCGCTCAGCCCGCTTTTCCGTCACCAAAATTGACATAAATCGGCCCTAAAAACGATTAAAAGTGATTCTTTATTTATTCGGATTTTATTTAAATACCCTGGATCCGCGTACAAAAGTTCGCCTTTCTTTACATACTTAATAACGCACAAGTAAACACACACCTCTGCATTATATTTCGGATTTGAAGTGAATATAAAGTGCAGATTTCGCGCAGGCTGCGGGATTTATTATTTATTGTGCAGAACATCCATTTAGTTGACAGAAGGGTAATAGAGTCCTGACCTCCGCGGAGCTGCACAAAGGCTGACGCCCCCCAAAAAACACCGATTCAAGTGGATGGCAGTCGACACAAACCATCTGAGACCTGACAAAAGTCAGGTTTGTGTAAAATTGTGCTTTGCTGCACAGGTTTTCTGCACAATATAGATGCATCCTTCTGCTGTGTGGATTTTCAAACGCTTTGTGTGGTATTAAGGACAATGACTTGGTAATAACGCAGGTGTAAGGACAGAGTCCGGCACATCTTGCGCGCGGATACACATACGACTGTGTAATTATCAAGAATCTTCACCAACTTTTGAGGTTAACGCTGAATGTTTGAAAAATAAAGCTGCTATGAGAGGAACAGACGGGGGCGTGGCTAACGATTGACGTTTCGTGTTGCTTTTGCGTCTGTCGGAAATATTTCAATTACGATTTGCGAAAAGTCGTTGAATTCAATAACAAGTAGGCACGTTGGAGGATAAATGTCTTTCAGACGTAACATATTTTATACGTAACATACGATATTGAGAGGAGTGGAAATTTGCGTACAATTTATTGATGGTTATAGGAGGAACTGTGGAGTTTGTGACACGCGTTTAGGTCGTCCGAGCACGGGTGTGACCGTGAAGGCAGCATGTGTGTTGCAGACGTAGCAGCTGCAGCGCAGATCGACTCCAGCATTCGTCTCTTTGCTGCCGTTTGCGCCACAGCAGGTTGTTTATTTGCCTTTTTAAGAACCTTAAACCCCTCCACGAAACCAACAATGGACAGCGTGTACAACATCCAAGTGCTCCTCCGGGCCGCCGAGTTTCTGGAGAGAAAAGAACGAGGTAAATAACGAGCTTTGACAACTCGCGTCCGCGGCGGAACAAGTTATTGTTTCCAACAACAGAATCGTCAATGGGAAAGTGGCGATTTCGTGCATGTGTGAAACCTTCCCGGGGGGGTTCTTCAGAGCAGATGCCAGAGAAAGCACCGAGGTTGTTTTCAGGAGGTTATCGGGGGCTTTTCCCTTCTTTGACTCAGTGACCTACATATCGGCCGGATCATTGTACTCGAAGGCGCCAATCTGGTCCGGTTTGAAAATGCGCCGCTGGTTCTGGCGCTTGCACGGGCGGTGAGAGGCGCACAGACAGCACCGGACCCTTAGAGTCCAATCACTGGTTCTCGGCACCCAGAATCCCCGCCAGGGAGGGTTGCGAACGGGGCTGGAAAATAACGGCGGAGTCGCTCTGTGATGGCGCCAAAAAGCGAACAATGTCCAGCAGGTACCGGTGACAGCAGCCCCCCCCACACCCCCCAGCTGGAGCAGGGGCCTGTCCCCATGAGAGGAACATTCTGCAAACAGCGGGGCAGATTATTGGTATTCCAGGTATTCCAAGACACTTTCAGAACTTTGATTTTCCCTTCCCCGCACAGAGGCGGAACACGGCTACGCCTCAGTTCTTCCCCTGAGCCCAGATCATCCTGACAAGAGGAGCAAACAGAAGAGCAAGAAGATGTCTGGCGGCGGGAACAGGTGACCACAACACACCACACTCACTGACTGGCTGAGGGGGCGTTTGCCAGGACTGACGCGCCATCTTCTCTGTTCCTACCTGCAGGGTGGTCCACAACGAGCTGGAGAAGAACAGGTAACGTCCCCTCAGCTCCGTTTCTTCTTGGGGTCCTTTGGTGCTGAAATGGAGTGATTAAGACGCTCGTGCGTGCTGTAACTGTCCCCTTTGTTGCCCGTGGCGTGTCACAGGCGAGCCCAGCTGAGGCAGTGCCTGGAGCAGCTGAAGAAGCAGGTTCCTCTGTCCTCGGACTCCGTGAGGAACACCACGCTCAACCTGCTGAGGCGGGCCCAGCTCCACATCAAGGTAGGAACGCGGCGGGCCGCCGCCACCGCCGCCTGGTCGCGCCGGGCCTCGGCGGCCGTCTGAGCTGGGCTCTGTTGCGTTGCAGAAGCTGCAGGAGCAGGATGAGCTGGCCCAGCAGATGAAGGGGCGCCTGCGCTGGCAGCAGCGGGAGCTGCGGGTCCGGCTGGAGCAGCTGCAGAGGAGCTCGGAGAGGATGAGGAACGACAGCCAGGGCTCGTCCATGTCCTCGGAGAGGTCGGATTCTGACAGAGGTTAGTGGCCTGTGATGGCACCTGGACGAGCATTTGTGGGTTCAGTACCTTGCTCGAGGGTACCCCGGCAGTGCTCTGAAGGTGGAGCAGGCACCTGGGAATTCACCGGGAATTCCTGTTATGTAACCCTTTTAAGATATAGCCTGTATCGTGATATGATAGTCTTCATTAAATCTTTAAAAACAAGAAAAAGCCAAATTCTAAGAGAGTCAGACAGAAGTGAGACATGAGTCCTCTCTGCCTTCACAGAGGACGTGGAGGTGGACGTGGAGAGCATCGTGTTCGACTGCGTGGACTCTGAAGGACTGAGCATCACGCACGCGGACGCCGACCACTGTTACTCCAGCCTGGACAAATCCTGGCTATGATCCCAGCGGAGCCGACGCCAGCACGGGCGGACGGGAGGAGGAACAAAACATTCCAAAAGGGCGAGCAGGCCGAGCACGGACAGTGACGTGACTGTGCCAAACACTTCCAACACGTGGATTTTTGGACTCCGCGAGCATCGTGTCGCCAGAAGCTAAGCTAATACTGAGCTTGCGATGCCGGGACGGAGGGGACGTACCATCCCGCCTGCAGACTTCCATCGTTCCCCATGAAGGACGGAGACATTTTCACTCCCCTTTAAAGGCTTTTCTGAAAATCCAAAAAGGGCTTTTTACTCAAAGCTCCTCGTGTATTTCCTGTCACGCTGCCGCTGGGCCGGGTTCACTTCTGTTCTCCCAACAGCTTTTCTTTAGCACTAATCTCATATCTCAGTAAAATAGCGCGCACGTGAAATGTGCCACGTCTGTTTCCATCCTGTTGCACAAAGACTCACATATTGCACTTCTTTTATACCACAGCGGGGGGGGGGCCGTGAACGAGTTCTGGCCGCCTCCGGAGGCCGAGCGGCTCTGCGGGTCGGTCACCGAGGCGTGCGGGCTGCTGCAGGGGGCGGGGCTAAACTCCCTGCTCATATTACCTGGTTAATGATCACTTTGCACTTACGTGCGTTTGCATTTGTCTATGGAAATGTTGGTTATGTGTGCAGCCGAGCCCCCATTCAGGCAGGTAACGTTTTAATTAAGCGATTTATGCTGCGCCGTCATATTCAGCGCTGCGTATTTAATAACCGAAGGTGCTTTTATCCCCCTTCGCTTTTATATATGCAAGATGCCTTATTACCTTTTAATATGTATGCATTCATCTGTCTTTCTGCCCAGTAATATTATGTAGCATTTTTATACTGAGGGTTTTTTTTTTTCTTTTTAATTAAATAAATATTTTCTATATTTATGTGCCGGTTCGTGTTGTTTACTCGTACACAAATCCAAGGAAATCTTAGATGCTTCAGTTTTCAGAGACGTCAGAGCTCAGCGATAATAAACATGTTCATTTATTGACATTTGATCCAGTAAGAGCACGTTATTACACGGGTTGCATCATCAGATGGAAGTGCAAGACAGTTTGAAGTAGGATTTTGCTTTCAGGCAGTTGACGATCTTCAACTTGAGGTGGTCGTTAGGATGATTAAGGTCAGCAGAAGAAAATTAACATACAGCTGGACGGCGACAAAAGGCGTCGCTGGCGTGAATTAGCATCAGTCACAATCTTAGCCTCTGGACAGGAAGCTGCTAGCACAGAGCTAGTGTAAAATGAGCAGGCGCAC
The DNA here is from genome assembly GCF_003711565.1 of Takifugu flavidus. NCBI lineage: Eukaryota > Metazoa > Chordata > Actinopteri > Tetraodontiformes > Tetraodontidae > Takifugu > Takifugu flavidus. Next base: position 1,836,841 of record NC_079528.1, on the reverse strand, counting down.
TCAGGCGTTGGGCACAGAGGTGGAGCACAGATCTGCGGGACAGTACCGATGTTGGCGGGTTTTATGGTTGCTATGGCGTCAGCAGCCACGGTGAACTACTAAGATCTCTACCTGCTGTACAAGCTGAAATGACGTGTACGAATGAGGCTAAACAGGCTGCCGGACCCTGCTCGGGCCTTCAATGGTCCGCCTGTCCTTTCAAGTTTTCATTACATTTCCTTAAGTTGGCGAGTAGCCACGACCAGGATTCAGTGTCACTCCAGCGGGGGTGGGGGGGCTCACACGTACTGCTTCTTCTGCGCGTGTGAGGCCAGGTCTTTGGCCTTCTCTTTAGCTGCCAGGGCCGTCTCCCTCGCTCGCTCCGTAGCAGTTTCTGCTAAGGTTCTCGACGGCGTTTCGCCTGCAAAAAACACCAACACGTTGGGTTCAAAACACCGGTAAAACTCTAGAAGGTGCTTGGACCATTTCTGTCCAACAAATGGAACCGGCTCAGACAGTGCAGATGTTGCCAGGGCAGGAGTGTGAGCCTGTAATAAAGGTCCACAGTTGCTCCAGCTATCAGCCTTAACGCCGCATCATCTCACCTTGCATTTTGGCCAGGACGTACTCGAACCCTTTCATGGTCTTCGTTATGCTGCTCTTGAATCTCGCAAGGCCAAATTCCTAGAAAAAGACAAAGAAGCCACAAAACACTATTTTGATTTTCTAATTAATGCAAGTTGAGAAATGTGCCAAAGTTACTTTTGCCAATATTGAACTAATTGTCTTCCAACTTTATGCAATAGGTTGAGCCTGACGACTAAATGGGAAAATCAGAACAGGTTTACAGTTATTGAACCTAAAGTCCAATAAAGTGACTACTTTGTTACAATAGCGAAACTTTTGGTTCTGGATTCTTTCCTGGATCCACAACAGAATAAAAGAGCTCAGCCTTGATCTCAACAATTCAATATAATAAAAGCTGCTGAGATGCAGGTGTCAGAGTCCACCGTCCAGATGTTACACATCATCATCCAGTCCTGATTCAGATGTAGAAGAAAACTTTGATAATCGACTAAAGATGGCTGCTGAATACACGGACAAAAGAACAAACCAGCAGATTCTTGTTTTACAGTGTTTAGCAGCATCAGACCTCCTCAAAAAAATAAATAAACCGCAACAGAATTTTATCAGAGCTGCCAGAAATTGAAAACAACAAGGGAACATCTGGTCCTGGCCGACATTATTCCTTTTTGCAGACCACACGAGCGCTGCAGTCCTGTCTGTCCCATCAGTGGATGACAGACGGGCTCAGTCTGGCTTCCACACACCTGTGTGGCTGAATGATGGAGCTCTGGGCATTACTCTACTGACCTGAATAGCTCTTGTGAGCCCGTAGACTTTGGAAGAGATCCAAGCTTCTCTTTTTATCTCAGTCCAGCTGCCGTTCTCAGGGTTAATTTGGTACACGCAGCGCTCTTCCACAGACTGGGAACCAAAAGAAGCAAAGGACAAACGCAGTGTGAGGGGATGTTATCGCTCTGCAACAGTATGTGTGAGCTTGTAGCGACGCGTTGCCACACCATGAGGCGAGCGTGGCTGATGTTCCACGTGAGCGTGGTCATGGTCCTTTTCTGAGGGTCCACAATGGAGTCCTCGATGATGTATGCCGAGCTGGCCATGTGCTTAGGAAGGTAGCGCTCCATCCAGCGGGGTGATCGGCTAGTTTTGGTCAACAGACGTCGGGAAATGAGGCAATTGGTTGGACTGACCTCGCGGAAAATGATGTCCTCTGTCAGAACATGGTTGCTATAGTAATAGAGGAAAAGATGAACAGAAAACTTTAAATATCACACATGATTCTCGTCTTCTTTACTGCTTTATCTCTTTTTGTCTGCACCGGGTCTCAAACCAAGAACCCTCGGCTTCTCAGCCCAGCTCCCAACAGACTGAGCTACCACCACCCACCAACTATAATTCAAATATATAAAATCCAATTTATTATGTGCACCATACTATTGTTATCTAGTCAAACAATGGTGAGCGCTTTCTCTTTTCTCCCCATTGTTACTGAAACACTGTGTCTGGATAATGAACTCTTCTGGCCATAAAGCCTTAATTAATCACTAAAAAATCAAATAAAATACTGCAGAGCACAAAGTACAATACAACACAGTATAACCAGTGTTAATAAATACACCGATCTCAGCCTGTTCAATGTTTAAGGGGGAAAAGCACTAATTTATCAATGTTTATCTTCTGCTGCATGCTGTAATCTAAACCAGTTATATAATACAGTTTGCTTGAAGGGTTCAAAAGGTGAACTTGTGCCCACACCTGACTGGTGTGACCGACCTTACCTGTATGGGTTGGGATATCTCTGCCAGAAAGCAATGCACACTTGGTCCCAGGTGCTTTTGAGCAAACCCGTGCAGCAGTGATATTTCACCATTTTTGCGTGTGGTTCCTATTTACAACACCCTGGGCAGTGGAACAAATGTGTTAGTTTAAGCATTCCAAACCAACTCTAAAATACATCGGGTTTAACATACGCACAAGGTGGTGATTTTGGTAAGATGGATGTATGGATTCCTAACGGTTATACTTAGCCAAATTTAAATGCATCGAACGCGTCCATAAGTTAAAACCTGTCAGATTCCGTGGCAGATGACGTTCAGGTTTAACATGACCGTAGACGCACTATAACTATCTGCTATAGAAGCTCAGCATATGTGGTATAAATAATTAGGGAAACCATATAAGCATAGGTAACATCAGATAACACGTATGTCACGTCCACACGGCTTCCTGTTGAACTGAGCTAGCTTAGCATGAAGCTGAAGTCTATGAATGAATGACGTGGCTAACAACTGGCGTGTAGATTTTTAAATATGTATCTATACCGGCATACTACAGTATGAACTGCTGACATGTTCAGACGCAAATTCCGTTACCTGTATCGTAATAACATTCAAAGGAGACGTAGTAGCATTGTTTTCCGCTATAGAAATGAAGTTCACCATTCGGAGTGTGTGTCAATGCCCGATCTGACCCCGGAACTCGATCTGCCCCATATCTATTCTGCGCATGCGCCAGATTGTGCGCATGCGTGTAAAGTTTACCACGCGATTCAAAGCGAAAATACAGTATATATGCATCAATACTTAAAATAAAAGAAAGTATAAATGAATAGACGTTGTATTCCATTTTTAATTGAGGACTTGATAAACATAGTACAGTTATATTTGTAACAGATGTTTTATTGTGAATTCAAAGGTTGTTTTTTTTTAAATTTGATATACAGTACAGTACTGCAAAAGATCCAGCAACTGGCCTGGCAATGAGCACTGAACTGGCAATCGCTGAACTCAATCTGGAGGCTCGTCTGTGTAGCCCGCACAACTATTATCATAATTATAACTATTTCTTTCTATACATTTTTCAATAACAAAAGAAGAACTGTCAAGAACTGACGCTTTTCCGGTTAGTGACGCAGTTGGAATATCCATTTTGGACGCTAGGGGTCAGCACATGACTGTGTAATTAATGCTTTCATCCTGCCAGGGTAATGATTTTCGATAGTGTATATGTATACAGAATATATTTATTTTGGCTCATAATGGATGAAATATATTTTTTTGAATAGATAAATTAAACACTTGATGCAAAAGCCTTCAGCTTACCTTAAGCACAAGCAATACTACTCTTGCCTATTAAAAATCTAATTTAAATGGCACCTATTTTTTGGTTCCTATTAGAATATGTAGTCAAAAATCTAGCTTCCAGTTACCAAAATTAATTCCATTTATGTAACTGAATGCATTCTGTTTATGCTTAAATGGTTTGCCAGCTGATTTGTTTTTACCTATTTATTATGCATGAATCATGCAATTAAGTCGCAGGCTTTACAATATATAGTGCATTTAATTATCATTTTTAATGTCAGTTTAGCACCTAAACTGAATCATGCAGAAGTGTAACTTTTTATTTCAGTTCAATTCAACAGAGATATGGGTGTCTTTTTCAATTCGTATCCAAAGCAGCTGTCCACATTTTGTAGAAAGTCTAAAATCGGGATCCTGTTTTTCCACGCTTGTCCCATTTCAGCGGTCAGTCAGAGCCTGTAAAGCACAGCAGCTTGTTGCTCCATCTATTCAGGAACAGCTGGTTTCCAGGCTGAACACAATTAAGTTCCCAGTTAGGCTGAACGCTATCAACAGTCGCCCCTGGATTCTTCATTTAGCATCGAACGTTTTTCTGCGGAAAATACTGGCCTTAACTCGGCAGTAGGACGAGCCCTATGAAATCCCCCACAAACAGCAAATGTGAAGTCGCTCTAACAGTCAGGAAAAATCACATTTTGTCCTCTTTATGAGTATGAAGACACTGACAACCTCACACAAAGATTATTAATTTGATACCTCTTTACACAAGTTCAGCATTTATACACATAAATTGTACGGTTAAATAACACCTCAGGAAAACATTAAAAGCACATTTGTATACGTTCAACAAATATATTTTCACTGGTACCGTCCACGGAGAAACGAGAACAAACCGAAGGCATGCAGTCTTGAGCCCTCTCAAGCTCATATTCAAGTTACAAGGATGCTGTGGAGCAGCGGGAGCCACAAACTACAGGTCTGTTCTGGATGTTCAGTCAGTTTTTCCGGGCCTTCAGACGGCGGTGGGGGGGTGTCTGCCGTTACGGCCACTCAGAGTCAAACTTCTCACTGACCGTGTCCTGAAGGAACCATCGGGGTGGAGAGAATCTGGTTTGTCCTCGCATCGGAACACCATGAGGAAGCCGTTGCGGTAGTTTTTATTCATCCAGCCGTACAGCAGAGGGTTGGTAAAAGTCGAGCACATGGCCACGATGTGGAAGACGGTATAGATCAGTTTGTATTCGTTTAACCTCAGCACCAGGTCCAGGTCGCTGGCCAGCTGGATCACATGAAACGGTAGCCAGCAGATGGCAAACACCAAGACCACCAGCGCCAGCATCTTGGTGGTCTTCTTGCGGCGGTTGATGCTGTCGTTGCGAGTGGATGGGCTGATGTGATTCTTCAGCTTGACCCAGATGCAGATGTAAGCGTAGCTGATGATGGCTAAGGGGATGATGTACTGCAGGAGCAGCATGGAGAGGCTGTAGATGACGCCGTCCCTGCTGGTTCCGTCGGGCCACCTCTCAGAGCAGACGGAGATTCGGAGGTTGATGGAAGGGATCTCCACGAGGCGGTACTCCCTGAAGATGGCCAGGGGTGCCGCCAGGACGGCGGACATGGTCCAGGTGAGCGCCATGATGACGAAGCTGGAGTGCCAGGTGAGGCGGCGGCCAAGGTGAAAGATGATGCAGCGGTAACGCTCCAGGGCGATGACGGTGAGGGTCAGGATAGACACGTGCACGCTCAGGGCCTGAGCAAATGGCACCATGTGGCACAGCACGGCCCCGAACTTCCACTCATCCAGCAGAGTGTAAACCAGAGTGAAGGGCAGGCAGAACGTATCGACCAGGAGGTCGGCCAAGGCAAGGTTGGCGATGAAAAAGTTGGTCACGGTCCGCATGGTCCTGTAGCGAATGATCATGTAGATGACCAGCGAGTTTCCCAGCAGACCCAGCAAGATGATGAGCGAATAAGCCGTGATCAGCGTGATCTGGACTCCAATGTGCTTGGTGATGTCGGTGTGGAAACTGGGCGGGTAAAAACCCATGGTGCCGTTCAACAGAGTCATGGCCTCCAGAGCCTTGTTCTCGCTCGTGCTGTTGGAGGTTTCTGGTGGGCTCATCTTATCACGAGCTCAGAACGGCGCCGACACCTGGGGAGGGATTTTAGAAGCAATCATTTCAGGAAGTAAACCTGCTAGAAATGTCTTTAATATGTAGATGAAATATGAATGAAGAAGGATTCACAGTAGCTGTCACTGAGCTGCCCCAATATGCCCTAAATAAATAATGAAACCAGCCTCTCTCTCTCTCTTTCTCACATGCACACACACACACACACACACACACACACACGCACCCACTGATAATTAGTTCATTCTTCTCATGTCACCTGGATAAAGGTATGTTGCCTTGTTAATGTCAGCCTCATTAAAGACTTTGTTTAAACCCTTTCAGCATTTAACTGAAACTGGAACGCAATCATTCAGAGATAAGATAATTGTTGAATGAATGCAGCCCAGTTATTGGAACAATTGCACCTGATTGGGTTGAGGAAGAGGATGTTCTGGGGGGGGGGGGGGGGGGGGGGGGTGTTCGTAAAAACTGATCATCAGTAGAAAATGAGCTCTCTTCCAACTGCTTAGAAGCCAGCTGCAGCATTTGGCCTTCTTTTATTCAATCAATATTTACTAAGAATATATTACGAAGGGCCTTTTTCTAAATGATTTTGTTGTTTTGGGCAGCACACTTGCGCAGCTCAGATCAAAAATGATGGCTGACCTGTTTAGACTGTTGCTACACACTGTTACATACGCCTGGAAGATAGATCCTGCTGCTCAAAAACAGCTTTGCTTGTATGTCCAATTAATAATATATATCAACAATAATTGGATGACTAACAGCCACATTACCATAATATAAATTAATAATACATTGTGGGACTGTTCAGAAAAAGTCTCTTTTCTTATCACTTTATGTGCTCCCAAGCTTTTTAGTGGGATTATTGAGACAAGCGGGACACTTTTTGGTGAGAGGTCATCTCTGCGGTGACAGACGCTCCTGCTCCAGGGACCAGCAGTCTGTTATATGACAGATCATTGCACAGACTCACGCAGTTTTATCAACTTAGGTCTCAGCTGTGGGAGAACGTGGCCCAAAAATCTTATTTTGTTTGCAGAAAGCAGTGTGGCGGTGTGATCTTCCAGGCAGGTTTGCTCCTTGGCTTTGCTTGTACTTGCATTCATTGTGAAAATTAATGTGACCAAATTCATATATTGAGGTTTGAACCTCAACACACACACACACACACACACACACACACACACACACACACACACACACACACACCACAGCAAACAAACACGCCGTGGGACTAAATCAAACAGACCCCAGGCGACATGTGCACTAAAAGAGGCGTCAGTAATCTGTCAGAGCGCCCTTTTCCGATCGCCGACAGGAACAAATGGCTCCAAGCAAGCTCGTACCACCAAGGAATCTGGTTCCACACACCCCTTGTAAGGACAAAACATACAACACAACCACGTCGTTGTGAAATCCGGGGAGTCAAATGATGGTAACCTGCAAAATCCTCGATCGACTTTGCATCGCTGCGTAATATCCTCCAGATTTGTTAAACTTGATCAACTGTGCGCACCCAGCCCCCAAAAGACAGCGCTCGCGGCTCATCCACAGCGTGTGCAAACCATTAAATAGATGCAAAACACACTCTTTTTTCCCCATATATGATTTGGCCAGTTGTTCATGCTGCCTTCCAAAGGCTCCCACTTTCAAAATTAGGAACGCGTCATACTTTTACAAACAAAGTGCCAATAAGAGAACCGGATTTCTTAATCACTGCTGATCTGGTCGTTTCTGACTACAGCAATTTCTCTGAATCATCCTTTTAATGCTAACCAGATGTTATAGGACTCACCTTTTGCACTTATGCCTCCTTTGGCAAGCGACTCTTCATCCGAAAGGCGTGAAATAAACGAGTTGGGGGAAAAAAATCTCACGAAACTCCTCCCAAGCTGCAGCGCCTGGTGCGCGTCCTCTGGCTCGTCGGTGCGTCCCTGAGGCAGGTCCACAGCATTTAATGTGAGCGTCCACATCTGAGTCAAGAGATCTGCGCACGGACAGCTGGATGGCGTTGCCTAGCCCACATCTCTGTTTCAATCGTGGCATCTTTGTTGGTTCATTTCTTCTGCGCAGCGATGGTTTTGAAGGGTTTTTTTTCTTTAATGACGCGCGTCCCTTTTACGCATCCACCGTCTTTTTGCGCACACATGTAATTGAACTTTGGATCAGTAGAAATCAGGTTAACGCCGTGTTGTTTTATTCGGAACATGACAACTGATATCTTATCAGCAATCAAGAAGAACATCATTTAAAGTAAATCTCTGATCAGAGTCACTGTTGGAATGGCTGTCCTATTTAGGCGCGAAAGACACACATCTACCCCCAGAGCCCCTTTCTTTGAGCTGTTCTTTCAAAAATAGATTCAGTTCTTTGGGAATTTGGTATTTGACAGACCAGACGATAAAATGGTTTACAATTCCGATCGTTGTTTTAGTATTCTATCAGTGAGTGTGTGTGGTCTCTGTTGTCAGAGCCGTCAACGATATGGAGACTCTGCGTCCATTTCCCTTCAGATGGCATAGCAATGATCAAAAAGAAATTCATTTCATTTCGTCCACGCAGCAAATGGTGCGTGTGTGTGTGTGTGTGCGTGCGTGCGTGTGTGTGTGTGTGTGAGCAATAAGGACACTTAACAGGGTGTAAAATAGGCTGCCATGATATCTGATATTTACAGCACCAGGAACTCTGACAGACTCAAGCCTAGAAACTGATTTAATGTAGGACAGAAATGCAACGTCTTGGAAGGAAATCAGCCATGAATAATGGAAAGTTTGGCACCTGGACAAGTGAATGTTTTGTAGTTTTGATAACGGAGTGGGAGATGATCTCTCCCTGGAGCCCCATTCTCTGATTAACCCTGAACATCTGCTCCTCAGCTCTGGTTTGTCTCGCACAGAAAAGAATAGAAAAAAACATGATAAACTCATCTCTGATAGGATTTTTTTTCCCTCTGATGGGAGCAGTCAGGACAACCACAGAGATTAAATTTATTGATTGGTGGAGAATCTGTCTCTCTGCCTGCGTTTATCCTTTCAGTTACAGGGACTCGCCAACCTGCAGGTGCTTCAGATCACTTTGCAACCAAGGTTGACTGGTTCTGGCTTGCACACTTTACAGATACAGGATTTTGGTTCTTGCTGCAGACTTGTACCTGCCTGCAAGGCTCTGATCATTAAAAACGTTTTTACTGTGATTGTCTACTCCTTTTCTAGTTGGTGAGCTCGCCTGCTGTTGGGTCAGGGGTCTCTGACTCGTTCAAGCGTCCCTGGGCCATTCCTGTGATGAAGCAGTGGTGCTCCTGGCACACACAGGCACAAGAACCTGACAGCATCACGCACACAATCAGGGCTGCTCATCCCGACTGTCTGTCTGTCCATCTGTCCATCACCTGTGTAAGCTGGATTTAATGAATGTGGGAGAACTGCGCTGAAAGACAACGCCATCGTGTTGATGTCCCCTGTGGCTCGGACTGTTTATTGAATTTATTCTGGACAGGTGGAGATTTAATCCCCTTGACTGCCTCTAAGTGTCTGGTGATTTTGAAGTATTGACTGAAAAACAGGGTCAAGCGTTTAAAGTCAATGATTTTGTCAGTGTGTGGGATGCTCTGGACTTTCTTTTTCGCACCAAAACAAGGTCAACGAGTTGAAGAGAGTCAAACTAATCATATATTTGTCTGATTGTTGTGTAGAAAGACAATGCAAAAAGGGTTGGGCTACTTTACAATATTAATAAATCAAAATGCTGATTAGAACAGCATCTGTGCAGCAAAACTGAGGACGGGGAATTGGAAAGAGAATGCAGGTGAGCAATAGTTTAGAAGGTTAACAACACAAGCAAAGCCAATGCATGTATGAATACTAATGTCAACCGATGTATGTTCATTATCAGCAAACATGGTACAAATGTGGGGGAAAAATGCACATGTTAAGGCAACACTATGTAATACTCCAAGCCAGAGCTTATCTGAAGATGAACCAGCTTGAGCATCAGAGGACTGAAATTGGAAAAGCGCCCTTTTGTCCTTTCATCTGACTGAAGTCAAGAAGTCACCGATGTTGTGTTCTGTGGTCTGAAGAGGGCACTTGAACTTATTTTATCTAATTAACCATGTATAACTTTATATACGTAACTGTGTAATTTTTACTATTAGAGCTGTGATTTTATTTTAGAATTCATTTGCTGTATTCTTTGTCTATTTATTTAATTTGTCTCACTAAATGTCTGAACAAATCTGTGAGATAAAGGGATCAATGTATCAAATATAATGAACCGCAAAATATGAGAGCATAGGGTGACTTATTGAGAATGAGAAATACTTACAAAAAAATGAGGAGCACAAAACATGAGCAGGTATGAAAAACTGAGGCAATCAGTTGCAATGAGTAATGTGTCGTCTCTGATCTGTTTTAAAATTATTGCTGTCGTAATCTTGCAAATTTCGCAATATTGCTGTATGTCAGGAGGAATATGAGTTATAGAGACAATAAAAAGAAACCCTCCACATTCCACATAAATTTAAAGCTACATTGTGTGGGACCAGTCACCTCAACAGGACAGCAAAATGCTGTCCTTGATATTGCTTTTGGGAAATTTGACGGGTTTTTACAGCTCAAGAGAAGGTTTTACAAATATATGAACAATAAAAATACCAGCAGTGAAATTTTATAGGTCCACTGAAGCGATTTTATGCATATTACATATGCAGTTATTGACTTTTGGCCAAGTACTACATAAGATCCCTGAATCATTTAGAAATATAAGATTCTGCTCGTTGAATTGTGACGTCTGTATGTCTGTATATCTGTCTGTCTGTCTAGCGCTTCCTGCCAACCCACCAATCAGCGCCGCGTGTTTCACGCATGCGCAGTAGGCACGGGCGACCCAAGACAATCACCTTTCCGGAGGAAGTTTATACGGACGGATTTATCCGGGGAAAAACAGCTAAAGTAGGTGTCCGAATGTGCCGACCAGACCTTGACACTCTACGTAAGGCTTTGGCAGCTTTATCTCTTTGTGTTGCTCACTGGTATAATTACTTAGCGCTTTGTTAAACACAAGCTCCATTAGCTTAGGCCTGCGATCACCAGATGATTCCCTACTGGATAAAGTGATTATGTTTTACTGTATCGGCTGTAGTTGCTTGTGCTAAATAACTGCACAGTCTAGTGTTGGTCTAGGCTTAAACTTGCATGTGGATAACTAAAACAACAGGCAGCTACTTCTAGAATGCCAGTGTCTTTCAAACGAAGCTGTTATTCTCCTTCTCCAGGGTTTTGTTTGTACTCCTAAAAGGGGAAGCTGTCCTCCGCCATGGCTTCTGCTTCTGCTCCTGACGCCGTCCCCGCTGGTGTTTCTACCCCCACATTCTCCAAAGGCAGTCTGAGAGAGGATCTGACATGCGCCGTGTGTTGTGATCTGTTCCGGGAGCCGGTTATGTTGGCCTGCATGCACCACTTTTGCAAACTTTGCATCTGCCAGTACTGGAGGGGGACCGAGGGCCGTGTAAGATGCCCACAGTGTCGCAAAGAGTTCAGCTCCAAGCACTACCAGACCAACTACCTCGTCTCATCCATTGTGGAGAAAATCAGGGTCGTCACCTCAGACTCCTACATCGAAAATTACCAGGTGAGTTCAGGTGAGCTGCCTGATAATCTCTGTTGGCTGTTTTCAATGTACCATCTGTGTTTTCAGGTTCCATCCGTGTTTCCTTTACTGTTTACTGTCTTACCCTAAATGTATATTGATATTGATAACACTGTCTAAAGTTCAATCTCCACTCCCTTTTATATGACTTAGTATCATGAATCACATGAGTCAGCTGCTGCAGGGAAGCCAAAACACAGCAGCATACGAAGGAAACATCCGTTCTAGATCGATACGATATAAAAAAAAAAAAGCCCAGTGTCTCACCATGAGTTTCTTTAACTCATCTAGCTTAATTCATTCTAGTTTCAGGTCTTTTTCTCTGACTGCTTTTGTGAGCCCTCTGCATGAATTTGTATGTTTGCTTTACAGAAACAGCTGAGGGAGCTGCTGGAGAGCCATCATCTGAGGAAGGAGGCGTTCATTAAGAGTGTTAGCGGAGACAAGGACAAGATAGATGCCATAAAGGTACGCTCCTTCCTGCTGGGAACTCGAGGGATAGCAGCACTTAACAGATAAGCATACGCAGGTCCCTCCATAATGGCTGTTTGCTGTATACGCCGTGTGCATATTTAGGAGTATTTGCAGATGTGCAAAGCGACAGTTTGTGCTTTAATATGTGAAACGTAATGGTATTTGCTCAGGTTGCTAAACGCTTTTGTAATCTCAGGTGTAAATGTGTCGTCATTGCAACTCTAATTCTATTTTCACGACCTGTTTTTTTTTTTTTTTGGAACACTTTAAACGGTTGCCAAGGCCGCTTTAGAACATAAAGGAGTGACCAGACGGATACAAATGACAGAAACAATCATGCCGACAGATGGGAGAGAACAGATTGTGTCTGGCTGCGCGTGCAGGAAATCTGTCCCTGCTTAAACAGGCTGCAGATTTTCTGACACAGTAGATCTTTGATGCCTGTGGCGCCGAGCTTCATTTACATTTATTTGTCTCCTGAGATGGGTGGACCAAACTTTTGCAACTTTGAAACATATAAATAACGCCTTTAATATTGTGCGGCTTCAGCAGTGGTTCTGTTGTTGCAGAGAGCCGCAGCAGATCTGCAGGCTCGCATCGAAGGGGATTTCAGAGCCCTCCATCAAATCCTGCACGATGAGGAGGCCCGTTTGCTGGAGCGGCTGAAGAAGGAGCAGGTGGAGGAGCTGGAGAAAGTTCAGCGCCACCTAGAGGCTGCTGAGCTGGGTCAGCGGGAGCTGGAGGAGAATTTAAGAGTTCTTCAGCAGGCCAGCACTGCAGCTGACAGCGTGATAGTGACTGAGGTGGCACGCCGCATCCGAATTTGAATACAAATAACCGTCCCATTTATTTCCCAAACTGATTTTTAATGTGATTCTTTTTCATTTATCCCTCTCTAGCTGCCGCAGCTGAGGTGAGGGTTCACTCCACTGGCAGGACTAATAAATCACTTTTGGCATTTCTGCCCCGTGAACATTTGATCGCCGCATTTCCATTTTCATCTGGTGCCGTTCGTGTTTAGAGTTCAAATATTTGCCTTGTGTTCCACAGAGCGTGTCCAAAGTTGGATGCTGCCCCCGAGTTTGATGCAAACACTTTCAGCAGTAAATACGTGGCTCCACTGCAGTACATCACATGGCGGAAGATGTTCAAGTCTCTACAGCCTGGTAATTAATGAAAGATGATTTAAATTGCAAGTCTGCCTCCGTGATCGTTAAAAAGTGAATCCATTTCAACTATTTCTGCTACATTGTCTCACTCTGAAGGCCCGTCCCCGATAACATTTGACAATGACACGGCCCACCGGAGCATCCACGTCTCCGTGGACAAAACCTCGGCGCTGGAAATGGACGATGCGTGCGTCTATCCAGACAACAACAAGCGCTTCCTCCAGTGTGTTAACATCCTGGCCTCCCAGGGTTTCCAGTCGGGCCGACATTACTGGGAGGTGGAAGTGGGTTCCAAACCCAAATGGGACGTGGGCGTGGCCTCCGAGACCATAGACAGGGTGGGTCGGATCAAGCTGAGCCCTGAGAACGGTTACTGGACCCTGCGGATGCGCAACGGGAACGAGTGCTGGGCCGGCACGCAGCCCTGGACGAGACTCCGGCTGAGCTCTGTGCCTCAGAGGCTGGGGGTGTTCTTGGACTGTGACGAGAGGAGGGTGTCCTTCTACGATGCAGATGACATGAGCTTGCTCTACTCTTTCGCCAACGGGCCGGTGGGCAAGGCGTTCCCCTTCTTCAGCCCGTGCATTAACGACAGCAGACGCTCACCTCAGCCCATTAAACTTCTGCACCACCCCCCCGCCGCTCTGTCCTGCTAACAGGACGGAAGCAAGAATCTGCGTGCGCCCATTTATTGACGTCTGTTATCAGCCACAGTCGCCAGACGTGCTTTTTGCTGAATGAACATGGATCCGTAAAAGTCCTTGAACTTCCAAATTTGCATAGCTACTCTACATTTGCAACATGTCCAACATTTAGAAGCATCAGCACTTCTGTCAGTAGGTGAAAGCTGCCCTCTAAGAAGCTTAACATCCAAACTGCGCTTGTTTTGCAGTATGTTTAGCTCCGCTGTCGTTGCACGTCACGGCATATCCTGACAGGGACTGAGACAGTTATTGTAAAACACGCTGATGCAAATAAAACACCCAATCATTTTAGCCTTTCCAAATAAACACGGGCTTTTGATCTCCCCTCTGCAGCTGCGAGGCCGCCGACCTCCGCGACCTCACACCGAATAATCAAGGATGTTATTAAGCCTCATCAAAGCGGAGCGCGCAGCTTCGGACGGAACGCGTACGCGCGAGCCGCCTCCGACACTCGAGGCGCGAGAGCCAGGGCGGGCCCTTCGGTTATCTTGACAAACACGAGAGCCCTGACGTCCTGTTTCCTCCCGCCAGGTGAAAGGTCAGATAAACAGGGGCGACAGTGGAGGCGATTCTGGGGCTGCCCGGCAGAGCTCGTTGATGCCGGATGCTGCTTCTTCCGCCACAAATTGGAAAGGTGGCACAATAAAGTGCAGCAGAGGGAGACCTGTGCTTTTCCTGTGCGGCCATCGTGTACAGCGGGTGCATTTAGAGGGAGGCCCATTTGACACTGCTGCGCTTGTGTTCGGTTCTCGCTTTACCTTTAAAATGTAGCAGGAGAATACTGAAAAAGAGGGTTAAGGTTTCCTGTTGCTGGATGTTTTTACGCTGTTTTGGAAGAAGACAAATTATGCAGGAATGAATTTGTCTATCTTATCTGTTGCTGCTGGCCTGAGAGAAACCATGACAACCACAGTGTTTCTTCCTAGACAGCATATCTGTTGTGGAACCAGAATCATAATAAGATGCTAATGCTGCTAATGCTCATATGACTTTGTTTTACTCAGCCCTAATAGTAGTCGATATTTTTTAATGCACGTTTTTACAACATTTAATTTTATGTTCAGTAAGTGCTGAGAACCTTCTTAAGTCCTCATTAACCAAGATCTTCAGCTTCATGCTTTGAGCAGCACGATGTTCTTCATCCCAAGGACGATACCAACCTTCGTTAAACCCCGAGCGTCGACTTGGCCTCGTGGCTAATGAGTTTGTAAATAATTCACATGTAGCTGTACAGAAGCGCCACTGCTTCCTGTTAGCCGGCGAGCTTTGCTATTGACGTCGACAGATTTGTGACCCCGTTTTTGGCATTGTTGAAGAAGGAAAAACAGCTCTTGAGCCACTTTAAAGTGCTGCTGGACGTGGACTTCAAGAGCGGGTGGCATGTGCTCGCTGCATCCTTCCTAGGATGGCAGTTTTGGTGCAGATCTGTAATGTGTTTCCTGACCCGAGGATGGGTCTGGATGGGGTGTTGGCGTTTCAAGGACAGGGCCTTGAGTCCTCAGCAGGATGTTGGACTGCTGTCCTGCTTCAGGCCCACTGTTTATTAACCATACTGTACGCCAATGTCCTCGCTTTATTATTATATTGGCGCTCATGTTTTCACACTTTTATGGCATTATTTGTTTTGCTTTCGCAATGAGATTAAAGTATCTTCCAGGACAATTTGGTGTGTTTATTTTCCCCCTGTAAGCGTTGCACAGGGCAGCATTTTGTCTTTAAAGGTCAGGGACGGGGCCGCCACATGGGATCCAGAGGCTGACATGGCCTCAGGTGATCCTCCCGACTCCACCTTGGCTCCAGAATCATGACAACCTCGTTGACCCCCTCTGATGGTCGGGTTTGTCTTTAACTTCTAATGGACCTTCCCTCACAGCTCCAGCGTGTTTATTGATTTTACACACACTCTGATGGTGCTGGGGGGCCAGACCAGTCTGGGATTCCCATTAAATGTTCATTCTGCTTCCTCGATGCACCGCCCAATGAATCGGAGCGATACGGATTTTAAAAAAGGAACATTTTTGGTTAGTCTCAACTTACTGTTTGATTTATTCTATTGATAATTAAATTCTTTAGCCCAGAGAAATATTAATTACTTTTACTAAACCAGTTTCCTCAAAATAACCTAAAACAGACGGACAGTCCAACTGAATGCATGATTATTATTCCCGCTCTGTGGCCTCCCCCGAGGGAGCAGGACTCAGGCGAGGCTTCAGGATTTAACTGAGGTCACTTCAATTTTACTGGAGCCGTCGCAGCTTCTGACCTTTTGGGAGAGTTATGGGACACTCATAATTCCGATCTTCCCCAACGGCGCCTGGGCTCGGCTTGAGCTGGTTGAGGGTTTTAGTTGTTCTCCGCAGGACGCACTCTGAATTACCAGCAGACACAACAGATGAGTGTGTTCTGACAGGAGGAGGACGGAGTCAGACCACACTTATCTCTCCAGGCAGCAGAGCAAGGAAGCATTCAAGACCGTGTGTCTGTCGGTCTGTCCACCTGCCCTTCATAGCTCTGCTGTTTTCTGCTGCACATTTAGCATCAGGAAGCATTTTAAAGCCAACAAAATAATAAACACACACACACACTGGCACAAAGCATTAGAATCCTCTTTGAAGAGTACTCCTTTAGGGTTTTATCCAGTTTAAGCGTGTTGTGATGTATCTAAGCGCTCTTATTAAATGAGTCACTTTCAGCCAACTGTATTTTCAGACTCAATTACATTTAAGAGTAAGTTTCAGCCATGACATGTCTTCTCTATCTTCTACTCTACTGAGACGTGAGCACGTCACACGTTCACTGCACAGCCGGGCTATCATTTACTGTTATCACATCACCAGTCCCATTTAAAACAGGAAAAAGGTGAAAGAACTGAAGCTACTCGAGGACTCGTGTTTTATTTCACAACAGACTGATTTCTCCCCAGGATTCAGGCTCCTCGGGCAGTTTTCTGCTCTTAGAATCCAGAATCGAGCAGATTTATCAAACGTTTGCCTTCTCATCTCCCGGAAGTGCTCGTTACCTTCCCCTGTATTCATTTCATTGATTTAGTCGGAGTTGGGATGGATGAAACTATAAATCTGTCCAATTTAAATCTGACTCTCTGTTCTTGTCGGTCAGTTTCACTTGTTGTCCAGCATGACGTCATGGTTTAGTCACGTGTGACTTTTGTGTTATTACATTTGGTGAAACTTTTGATGCAGATGAAAAATGATTGTGAATGTTTCAGCGGACCACACGCGCACATACGCACACGCACACGCACACTAGCCTGTTTGATGAACTGGCTGAATGGGGGTGCACGCGCTCCGGACATGAGCAAGGAAAGGGAAATCATTGTAAATCCCATTCAGTGACTTGTGCATCCTTTTGGAAAAAAAAAATACCCAGGTTTTTTTGTGGCCCCTCTGGTTCCCTCCACACTTCGGCTCTGGCCAGACTCTGCTCCACACACATCATCGATTTCTTCACCTGAGAGTCTTTTTTTCCTCCCTCATCCATCCGCGGATATTCATTCCTCTCCACTCTCCGACTAAAGCGCTTCTTTTATTATTATTCCACCCCCCCACCTCTAAAATATCCGAAACTCCTGCTCGGGTTTGTGCGCGTCTGGAGCGGAGATCTGGAGATGAAGACAGATTCCCCGCTTATCTGTCGGATTTGGATTGGAATAGCGTGCGCGTCAGGTGAGCAAAAGTTTTACTGAGAAAAGTTGGGAGAAGTTAATGAATGCAAAGCTTGGAGTTTATCCGAAAACCCCCCTTTTTCCTGGAGGTTGCAAGTTTTCCTAACTTGACATTGACGTGGTGTGGATGCTGTCGGCTACTTTAGACCTCCTCCGTGCACCTAACTGGCAGGTTGAAAAGTCATTTTTATAAGGATTCGGCTTCACTTCTGTTGCATGTGCACTCTTTCTTTCTTTTTAAATGTCCGACGTGAGTGAAAGTTAAAATTTACATGCAGATAGGCACTAGGGGGTGGTATGCAGTTGTGTGTTTGATGAAGAGTCAAAGCTGTTGGTTGATGAAGGCATTAATCAGAGTTCTGAGCAGTTTGTGTGTGTCGGTCGCGTTTAGTGGAGGAGAACTCCCTGAAAGTCAGTACTGACGCCTGGAGGAGGAAGACGAGGAGGAGGAGGAGGAATATGTCATGTTTCTGAACCACTGAGCGCTCTGTAAATAGAAACAAGCTCAGATAAAGAAATGAAAGACCCAGGCTGTCTTTCGGGGCCTCTGACAGCCTGTCACCCGCACGTGCCTGAGAACTGTTGCAGCTTCTCTTCGCTCTGTACACTTGTTGTCTCCCTCGGCTGCCGAGGGAAAGAAGAAGGCTGCTGTCAGAGAAGAGGGAACACTAATGGCGCGGCAAAAATTGGTTCAGTGGAGGGCCCCCGGGGGCCCTCACTAATGTCCATTAATCCGGAGAGTAATTTGAGACATTGTTTGGCGGAGTCTGGTGGTTCACCTCTGCGTTGGCGCTCTCTGGGTTCTTTCAGGACAGCAAAACACAGACGTGACACAGCAAACTCCCAAAAGGAGTAAAACACTTATTCCAACTCCAGGTTTGTCATCGCCTATATTAGGTTTCCGTCTTATTAGTGTCGTCTTGCGTGTCACGTCAAGGTTAATTGGTCTCCACATTCTGGCAATTAGCTCCTCCGTTCGCTGTGATCCCGAGAGATTAGAGGTCACCCAAGGATGAATATTAGGATGAGATTAGACTCAGAACTGCAACAACTGATTATATCTCTATATCTCGTCTGGGGGATTTGTTTAATCCTCATCTTAAAAAACCCACAGTGTTCATTCCAGCTGTTGTTTCATCTCACGTCTCTTATTTTTCACTACTGTACGTAGGTAGCGTGATCCGGCTTCTCTGTTGTGACCCCTCGTTAAAGGAAGTTTCCCAAAGACGGCCTTTCAATTATTCACCGCCTCATGTTTTAAACAGGAACGGCTCAGCTCATCTTTGCTCAGTTTCAGAAGGGCTGAATTGTCACTCAGGATGGCGATTTCTATCACTGACGCAGCAGCTTTTGCGGAGTTTCCCCACCTGCACTCTTGAGCGATGGAGCTGGAAAAAAACGAATGTATCGCAAATCTCGGATCGATTCATCAGCTCCTTCGCGGTGGAAGCGGTGAAGAATCTTTTAATCTGAAGCAGAGGTTGGAGCCAAATGATCTTTGGCCGGCTCTCAGGATTTTGGTGCTGGATTGTTGATGTTGCTTTTAGCTGAATATTTTCTGTACGCATACCTCTGCCCGACCAGGTCGTCCCAGAAACCCGACTCCCGACTCTGGCTATTATTCTAGTGATCTGCTAAAAGAGGTCCAGTTGTTTCAGCCAACAATATCTCCTTATCCTCTGCGTTGATCCCAGGATTCAACGCCAGGACTCCGAGGAGCGGCCTGGCACTAAAGGTCTCCATCAGCTGGGGAGCGGCTTCACTGGGGCCAGGAACGCTGCTGCAAGTTCAAATAAATAGGAGGCCTAGTGCCTCACTCATCAGCAGCACAGTACGCTTGAGGGTTTTTGGGCCGTTCGAATGTGCGGTGACTCATAATCTCAGTAAATATCTGCTCTGGATGAGAGATAAGCTCTTTCAACAACAGGAAGCTGCAGCTAATAGCCAAATAAATATGCTCATGTTGATGCTACAGTGTTGATGAAAGCCATTCGGGCTATTTAATATTCGCTCATTGACTCCATACATACGTTCTGTGGCTGTGGTGTGCATCAGCAGGCATCACACCTCACCTCCTACACACCTCATGTTCTGGAAACATTCATTTATGACATAAACAACACGAACACCCAGTTATACGTAAAAAAGAAAAAAAAACAGATAATCAGAATTGTACCTCGTTTGTCCTTGAGCACAAACAAAAGCACCAAAGCAGGAGTTCAATGTTTAATTGTGCAAGAAAGCAAAAGATAAACATGCACTGTGCACATGCACTGTGCACGTGCACTGTGCACTGCCAGTGATACGCAGGCTTCAGTAGATTTATTCAGTATTATCGTTGGCAGGATTGTGTGAAAATGATTTCTCAGCAGACATCTGTTGCACTAAAATGCTAGAAAAAAGGCGTAATATTCATGAATCCTTCTGTTTTTCCCCACTCCTGTGCTATCATTTTGCACGATGACCTAAGAGAAAGCAGGTCAGGGATTTTGTTTTTCAGACTGATGTTCAGCGTCTGCGATGGGATGTTCTCTACATAATTCTCTGCCACGCTTGGATTAAATAAGTCAGAGGGAAGGTTTAATCCCCTCATTTGTCCTGCGTCCTCTCCGCTACGTTCTCCGGTGCGTCCTTTAACGCCACCACCGGCGAAGCGCAAAAGCGACTAATTAAATTGAGTAATGCGTTCCTCATTGGCTGGTGAATTAGTCAGCTAACTAATTAATCTGCTTTGAAAATGGCAAGAGTACGTATCAGCAGGGATGAGATTAAATTAATTACATGTCAGCACTGCTCCGAAAACAGGCAGGCTTTTTCGTTCCTTCCTGCCCCGACTCTCAAGGCAGCTGAAAAAAAGACATATATTGCTTTCCACGCTCATTACTGTGGTGTGCTAATAGGAACGAGAGCTTGCAGTGCTGATAGACTCGCAGGAGATCCCATTGCTGGACCTTAAGCCTTTGTTGGTAAATCAGGCTACACATGTGCTGGCAGGCAGAAACGGCACAGGGGAGATGTTGGCTGTTATATTGGATATTACGGGTATTACAACACTCCGAAGTGTTGTAGTTGCTTGGAAACAGGTGTCGGTTGGAGCTTTTATCTGGTTTAAAGTGGCCGCTATTGCCATTAGCTTCCAACGGCAGCTCAGTCTTGGGGCGCTGTGTGAGAATTAGGTTGTGAGTTGGAAATATGCACTCAACTGGCCGCTACCTATGGCCTCGTCTCCGTGTTATCCGAGGTCGCTTTCGGTTCATGGGAACGGGTCCTTTATGCGTAGCCTGAGGAAACCGCCGGCTTCCCTCTCCTGAGAGATTCAGCTCCGTAAGTGTTGACCCTGCGCCGCCTGCTCTGACCCCTTCGTTTTTTTCTGCAGTGTCTTATTGCTGCTACGGCTCGCTGCACGCGCTGACGGAGCCTTTACACCCCAAATCTCAAGGAATGAGGACATGAGCAGAGTAAGAGGCAGCGTTTTGGAGCTGCACATAAGATTATTAAGAGGCAAAATGCTCTCAGCTCATCAGAAGAAACAATATCTCAGTAATAAATATGATGACATGTTAAAAGCTGCCACAGAGGAAGCGTCCAGGCTGTCCGGTGTGCCTGTGAGGCAGGTACAGGAAGATTTGGTCAGGGACAGAGGCTTTAAACATAGGAAACAGGCCCAGATGGCGTGTCGCCGCATCCTTCATTCTACATCCCCCTCCTCTGGCAGGATGTTGGAAAAGACAAGCTCCCCCAAAATTAGAGAGGACAGGGACGTGGTGGCGTGTGGCGTCCCCCTCTGTAATAACAATGAAATCAAAAGCTGGGCTGCCAGTCAGGCCGCCGCCCGGCTTTAGCCCGGCCTTGTGTCCACATGACCTAGGAAGTGCTTTTTATTTCTCTCAGAGAGAGGGTATTTTTGTTCAAATAGCCTGTTGCTGCTTGAGTTCACATCCAGAGAGCGTGCCTGTTCTTTGGCCCGCACGGCCTCCTGCCCCCCCGAGACCCAAGGAGCCATTTCAGAGTAGATTCACCCTGGACCTTTGCCAGATAATGTCAGAGAGAGCCACATACTACTCCCAAGTGCAAGTAGGGGCACAGGATATTATTACTCAAATCACGTGTTTAAAAAGCCATGTGACCGATTTGTATTTAAATTAAACTGTGAACTGTAATTAAATGGCAAATTATTCCTGTAAACCTCTCAATGAAGCAAATAAATTCAGTAAATTCTTACAGATCAGTTAGCGAAATCGAATTGTTAAATGTTAAATTTGTGACCTTCAAAAGCATGGCCGCATTCCAGGTTTTTGGTGCGGTCAGGTGGGGCGAAATGGGGCGGTTCTACTTTCCAGACATGCCTGAACTCACGTACGTTATATTTGGACGTTATATTTGCCATTACTCGCCCAGGGTTCAGGAGTTTGGGTGCTTTGTGCAGGGATGTGGTGGTTTACAGTTAAGTGATAAATGGGTTCTAAAAGTTCCGACGCGTCGCCATTTTCAGGATCAGAGCAGTAAGATCAGCCCTCGCAGCTGCTTCGCCACGCAGGCGGTGTTGGAGGGGTGACTTCTGAGCAGGTTCCCCATTGATGTTAAGATCTGGAACAGGCTTTAAACAATGAGAGAGGAGCAGATTATTTCACTGCCACTGCCGCCATTTCATCCATTCGTGCATCACACAATCGCCAATCAGCGGCGAACAAGAACCGACGCTGAGAAAAATCTGTTTACCCAAGATTCTTCTTTTCCTCTTCCTGTCATGTGACCTATCAGAGCCTCCAAGGAGCAAGGAAGCTGTAATAGCAACATCTTATTCACCGACCGTGAAAAGGGGAAATGGGAAAAGCGCAAACAAGATAAAGCCAACGGGAAATTTGCTCCCAATGAAGAGCAGCCTATCACAGGCGCTTTAATGTGCACGCCGCTGTAACCGTGCAGAGCGCCGCTCCCACCCTCGCGCCTATACCTTTGATGCTCCTCACAGAAGCTTTACATTCATAAGCGGGTCCCAATGTCTCATGGCGGTGGGGCTGTTCCACTGGTGCGTGCACGTCTTGCCCGTGTGATTTATCTGTAGTCAGCAGGTGTCCTCTGTTGGAAAATTTGTGCCATTTTGGCGCCGTTCGACTGTGACAGAACCGACAGCGTGAGCCAGAAAGAAGGCGCGGGCTAAGATAAGATGAATGCTCTGGGCTCCTTTTGAAAAATTCGGGGCAGAATTAGCACAGCTCTAGGAAGATGCACCTCAGAACGCAGGGTGAGAAGCCGTCATCAGCACAGAGGATGTGCTTTGCTGCTACGTTCTCACACACACACACATAAACCCCGCTATGACGCACAAGATCGGCGAGTAGCTCCGTTGACAGTTTCCACCCCTGTCCAATCTCTGGTCTGTGACGCAGTAGAAACCAACACACTAGTTTCTGATTCTTCTTTTTTTTTCCAGCTCTGATTAAAAACAAATATCATTCAGATCCTGACGTGCGCTGCAGGAGCCAGCTGGAGCTCTTTACCGCTCACAGAGAGATGATTCTTGGCAAGGACATTTTTAATGTATCCGTCAAATGAACACCAATTAAAAAGTCTGTGTTTGGAGCCTCTGTTCGGCTTGGCCGGTTTTTGGCGACTGCTCTGAATTATTGAACGTGAAATCAGGAGAGAATCCCAGAGAAAGGAGATTAGACTCAGCAGCTAAACTGTTCAGCATTTATCAGCCTGCCTGGGTGCGACGCTCCGTTTTTGACTGGTTTAAGCTCCTCGCAGGAAAGTTGAAGCTTATCTCTGAAATACAAGCTGGTGAATATGTGGAGAAAAGAGGAACAAGACTCAGATATGAATCTGCCTCAGTTCCAGGTGGATTTCAAGCGGCCAAATTCTGTTTCAAGGCCGATCAGTCTTTCTGATGAGGTAAATATTGATCCATCAGATGAATTTAGCTAGAGAAAGTTGAGCCATATGAGTGATGGTGTTGTTTTTAATGGTGGATGCTGCTCCTTTAAGCAGCCATTGGTTGTTCACTCTTTAATTCCTAATGAGCCTGTTTGTGATGCATCTTTAACACATTCATCATTTGTTCATTCATCCACTTGTGAAAATAGCGTGCAAATTGGGACTGGTCCAAAGTCACTGTCAATTACACATGAACATGTTTTTAGTTAAAGTAATTCCTATCTACACTGGGGACTAACTCCCCCCCCCCACACACACACACACACAAACTGTTGTACATCTACAGTATATATAGTACATTCCCTGGCTCAACTAAACCCCTAAACCCAACCCTATTTACAACTTCAACTCTAAGCCTTAACCTCAAACAGACCAGTCAGGACCAGAGAAAATGTCACTTCAGTTCCCCCAAAATGTCCTCACTTTGCCAGTGAAATGTACACACACATACACACACACACACGCTTGCTTTATTAGTCAAGTCTGAAAATTTCAGAATCTGTAATCTGATTTGAAATGGAGGTGACGCCCACAAATAATCTCCTAGATCTCATTTAATCACACAAAAGCCAGGCAGCAACTTTGGTCCAAATCCACACAGTCTTTGCGAGTCCCAGGAGAAATATACGAATGCATAAGTAATGACGCGTGAGGAAGAAGTAAATTAGAATAAAGCACCGCAACAGCGTCATCTGGAGCCGAGCCCAGAGCCGACCATCCTGCAGCACGAGCACAGTCCCATCTGCAATGGTCAGCGAGGTCTGTTGCTGAAGCCGCTGTAGCCTTGTTCACAAGGAGCAACAATTTCTTCACATCACCGCTTCCAGCCGGAGGGCCGCTTAATCACCGACCGCCTCCACAGCTCTCCAGCTCTGACTGTCCCCCGCCTGGAAGTGCTGCTGAGGTGGAAGCCTCGTAACATCCCGACTGTTCCTTTCTCTATATTTACACATAAATGAGGCAGCATCTGTCACAACAGCCAAAACAATCATGATAATTCCACGTGAAATGTCACACCGGGAGATTTCCTGTTTATTGTCGTGAAGACGCACACTGATGTTTGGTTTTCACCTCATATCTGCAGACTGGAAGGACGTGTGTTGCCAGCGGTATGTGAAAGTGATAGATTCCTAATGGGATTATATTCTTAAGACATTTACACGGCTGACAGCCCAACATCTACGTGTCACTCGGTTTGGAAGCGGGTTATAGGCACTTTGGAATTCATCATTACAGATGCTGACATCGAGCAAAAGTGTTTAGCATGTCCGAAGGACAAGATTGAAAAGGAAGCGTCGGGGAAACAGCTCTCATTTATGTGAAGCGTCCAATAGAGAATTCACTTGTTGCTGTGGGCTTTTTTTTATTATTATTTTTTAAACACCACTTATACAGTAAGTAGCACTTACTTAAGAGATCCGAACTTTTGTTCATTTTGAATAAATGCAGGCCCATTAGTAATGAATCAAGACAAGATGAAAGCATTAAAATGGACTCCTTGGGGGGGGCTGTTGCACCCTAAAGCTCTATTTGCACAGGATTAGCTACAGTTCTGGAATAATTGTTGATAATGGTGGAGGTCTGTGATCCCCTGGGTATTATGTCGATAGAACCTCACAGTTCTCACACATCACACACCTGCCTGGCGCAAGCCTCACAGCTACAGTGCATTAATAGAAGCTTGCTCTGTCCATAACCCCTAATAAAGACAGCGCGGATGATTCAGAGCATGGAAGCACAGACGTTTCTAGAAGTTGTTATGCAACCCTGTGTTTTCACCCATAAAATGCTCTCCCGACATATCTGAGTCTCGCCTTTCTCAGCTACATTTGAACTTGTGCTTTGTTTTACGTGTTCTCATCGGTTTCAGGTGGACACACCATCTTACTACTGTGCAGGATCTTTTCTGAAAATGGCGTTACCCAAACCCAGACGGCAGCATCTGTACAATTTAATGTTAGCGTTTCCCGCAATTTGCTAGCTATCCATCACAGCCTAATAACACGCCAGTAATAATAAATGTCCCATGGCACCAGCTAAAACCCTCCACAAACAAAGCAATGCTCTGTGACAGTAAATTAAATGAGATGAGATCTGCTGCAGCGCTGAGTCACAGAAGTTTCAGAACCCCTCTATCTTTTATCAAAAAGTGAACTAATGCTCTTTGCGAAGACAGTCCTGAAATACACCACCAGCCAGACGGTTTTGTCTCTGATTTCAAGCCGGCCCGTCATGGCATTTGTGAGAGATTTCCGATCTGCATCCCGTCTGTCAGCGTGCGATCTCTCAACTGATTGCGAAGGAAACATCCATCACCCGGAGTCAGCTGAGGCTCTGCAAATCACTCCCCCTCCACATCTCTCACGTGGAATTGGGTCCTACCAGGGACACGCCGATGGCAAGAGGGGGCGGAGAACAATGGTCAGGCTGACCTTGTGTAGTCTCTAGCAAGTTCCTCCTTGTTTTCCACAATTATAGGCTGCTCGTCAAAGGAATGCTCAGAGTTGTGCACGTTGTTGATATTTAACTCCGCTGCACTGACCTTTCAGAGCAACTCATTATTCATGCATCCTGAAGGTTGATGCCCTTAAGAGATTAAGAGTTTTACAAACACGCCAAACAAACGAGCATGGCAGCCTATAGAGAGGTGTTAATTATATTGTCAGAGAGAAGCTGTAAGATCGTTTATGGCTCCACTTCCAGGAGGTTGGAGAAGTTTAACCTCACTTTGATCTGCCAAATGCAAAATCTTATATTCACTCTGCTTTGGCTCAAATCTTCACAGATGAGTTGTAGCTGTTCGTGTGCGTCGCTGCGACTCTGGTGGCTGAAAATGGGTGCAATAAAGGCGAATTCCTGTAAAACCTGTTATTTTGAGATATGGGTTTGAAGTCAGACTAATATTGCAGGAGGTTTAAACTCAGTTAAACCCTCCCAACCAAAGGAGATCTGCTCTGCTCTTTATCCGCCCAGCCACCCATCACACTCCTAAATTGCCCTCAGACTCATCAGAAACATCCTGATTGATATCAAATGTAATGGGTTAAAGTGCTTTATGGGCCTCTGCAGCAAACCAGTGGGAGAAACATCCGCTACCAGCCGGAGAAACCATTCTAACCCGGCAGGTCAATCTCAGCTAGTACGCTAACTGCACAGGAAGGGAGGACAGGGCTGCATTGATGGGACCAAGCTAAGTGGCAGGTTCACATCTGTGCTCTGACAATATGTTTGGGAAATTAGGCTCCTCCCCTGGGAAGAGTTACAGATCTCTGAGGGACGGAGGAAGGAATATCCTGCTGGGAGCCAAGCTGGGAATGATTCATGGGCTGCCACTTCAGCGTGCTAACATATTTGTTTGTGTCACCATGGGCTGCTGCTATATTCATTCACTTTGTAGCTTGCATGCAGACGTAAATGAGTAAATATTTCATTTAATGACTGAGCTGGGATGGAAACAGATGTTGCTTGTGCGCTCGAACATGACCTGCAGCCTTTGATTGGTGGAGCATTATTTTCTCCAGAAACTCTCACTATATCCATGTTTAGTGGCAAAAGTTCCGCCAGAGTTTCCGACACTGGCAAGTTTGAGCCACTAATTGAATTTAAGACTCACAAAAGTCACGAAAGAAAGCGTCGAGCTCTGGCGCACCAGTGATTTAATTAGTTTTCAGCTTCGACTGCCTTGTCAGCACAGCATGACCCCCAACAGCTGCGGGATCGAGTGGGTTCCTGCAGAAATATGCTCGATTCATCTGCTGCCAACTACAATCAGTTTGAGATGAGCACAATATTCTTGAGGGCTTCGATCTGGGTTTAAAACCCGCCACAATGCGGTGCTGGCTCTTTTGAGAGATATTGATGACATATTTTAGATGACAGATTCTGGCCGTCCATCAGAGATCCTCCTGTTTCGATGAACAACTGAGTCTTCAGGGTGATGAACTGTAGGAATTTAGGTTCTACTGCTCAGGGAGAAGCTTTAGTATCTGTCCCCTCTGTAGCCCCCCCCATGTGTGGAGTACCTCAAGGTTCCATCCCCTGGGCCCCTTCTCCTCTTCCCATTCCTGTTGCCCCTGGGATTCAAGGATAGAACAACTCTCCTAACACAACATCTCCTTTTATTGTATTGGAAAAATCACGGCTTGGATGTCTTTAAATGTCTTTTACATTTTAATAATCAAATGGCCTTATGTTTTTAAAAAAAAAAAATTGTTCAACAAATCTGGTTGTAACACTGAACAACCAGCTTCTTCCACCTGAGGCAACTGGCCAGGGTTAAGCCATTTGTTCCTCAGCATCACTTTTATTTTTAAATGTCATCAATCAACCTGACTGACCTGCTACATCCTTTAACCCCCCTCCCCTCCCCTTTGTTGGGTCTCCCCAAATCTAGGAGGAAGCTGAAAGGTCTCAGTTGCTGCGCCAAAATTGTGGAATCAGCTCCCCCAGCAGGCTGACTCACTTCCTGTTTTTAAAAGTCTCCTAAAAACTCTGTTTATCTTACTTAAATCCTTTTTCTGTGCACAGTGCTTTTTTGAAAAGGGCAAAGGTTGCATGTTTGCCTTGGAGTCTTGTTTGGCATTTTGAGCATTTTTACTTCTGCCAGTTCAAGGAAGTCATGATTTCATCTCAATTTGTTGGTTTGTGAGTCTGTTAGCCTAGCATAGGCTCAGTAGGATCTGGGGAACACCCAAGAACATCAACCCTGTTATAATTCATCTAATGGGCTGCGGTCCTTGTTGTTTTTCTACTTTTCCATGCCCCAAAATAGCCAAAAAGATGCTAGAAAAAGGGCATTTTTGTGTGAAAGAGGGAATATCGGTTATGATCAGGCTGATTTCGTGTCCACGTGTTTAGGCTGCTGCTGTGCCTATAACAGGCTACGTGCTGCACATGCATCTGCTGCAACAAATGGACCATTCCACCACTCCTCCTCTGCTTCTGTTCTCACTGAGTGTGTGTTCAGCTCCATTGATACCCAAGAAAGGTGTAGCTGATGCTAATATATGATGGGCTGGAGGTGAGAAGCCTGACTAAGTGAGGATTGCACCCTAAGGGGTCTCTGGGATGATGGGACATTCTCTACAAGCCATATTAAACAAGCACAAGTCAGCAAAGTGAATTCATTAGTAATGAATCATGGCAGAAGCATCATTGCAGCCATTTACAGGGGCTGGCATAGAGGCAGCTTGTGCAGTATTTCCTGATACGTGGGCGATGATTTGGTGCCTCTACAGCTCGTATATGTAACGATGTGGCTGAGGGAGCGGCGTGTTAGAGTGGATATTACTGATGTGCATTTGAGGGGACTGCAAATTCCAGCTCAGTCAATATCCTCCTCTTTGACCTGTGCCGTCCACCCCCCCAACCCCCCCTTCCCTGACCCTTATCTCTCTCCCACAGGTCTGGTGATTGGCTTTTCTATGAGTCCACCCATCCTTGACGGCCCCAAAGACGACCTGGTGATTCCAGTGCAGGGAACACTCAACATTACATGCAGGTACGGCTGCGCTGTGGCGCAGAATGTTAACACGCCTAAACTGAACTGATGCTGAGGATTGAAGTCGTGCTGATTCAGCTGACTGAATTCATTTCTGAGAGATATATAACGCGGCATATGGCACATTTGTTCTACAGTATTTTAAGTCATTTTCATGCTAAAAAATGCATTAAAACCCCCCTGAAATCCAGCCAAGAAAAAAGATGCTACTATTCCTGCCATCACACGTAGTCACAGAATCAGGAAAGACGTGTTTGAATAAATGATCAAAGCAGTTTGCTATGGGTCCTAGCGCTGCTGTTTTGTCTCTGTGTGGAGTTTGTTC
Source organism: Takifugu flavidus (assembly GCF_003711565.1). Classification (NCBI taxonomy): domain Eukaryota; kingdom Metazoa; phylum Chordata; class Actinopteri; order Tetraodontiformes; family Tetraodontidae; genus Takifugu; species Takifugu flavidus. The sequence goes on along the minus strand of NC_079528.1, from coordinate 1,807,622 downwards.
CACCAGGATCTCTGTGGATTTCCTCCAGGTACCCCAGTTTCCTCCCACAGACGACACACATTAATACTGTCTGGACTGGAGACTCTGGGTGTAAACGTGTGAGTGCATGCGTGTGTGTGTGTGTGTGTGTGTGTGTGTGTGTGTGTGTGTGTGTCCTCTGATGGACTGGTGACCTGTCCAGGGTGTATTTCTGTTTCCTTCCCATTGACTGCTGGGACAGACTCCAGCATCAACCTGATTAAGAACAAGCAACAAACATCCTTTAACATCCTTTGTGTATAAAGTTGATGTTTAAACAGACTTTATTTAAGTGTTAAGTGTCTCTTTCTCCCTTTATCTTTAATAAATCTCTGCTAAAAACCCCACAGCCCAGCTCTGTCTCTATTTGCCTCCAGAGTTTGGAGGCGCAGAGATACACACCTTTTTCCCTGCTCCGCTCTGAATAGCACATGTAGCCACCTGCGTGTGAGGATCACGTCGCTTTCAGCGCCGACATCATCACAATGTACAATTATTAGAGTCATGCTAAACAGAGCCTATTCACACGGCGCTGGGAAATAGACCCGCTGAAGGGGCGCGCGGCTGTTTTTGGTTTCCGTGGTTATTTCCAGCCATCACATTTATAGCTTGGCGTGCAGATGCTGAGGCGTCTGTGTTTGGGGGAGGCTGGAGGTGGAAGCTATCAGTTTACAGGCAGTCATTATGACTCAATCTGGTTCATAATGCCTGTGGGTTAGCGTGTCCAAACCTAACTGGATCTATGTGACAAAGCACAAAGTGGGGAGATACGCGGGGGGGGGGGGACATGCCCATTACTGCTTGTTTTGACAGCACCATTGGTCTAATGATTTCATCTGCTGCAGGCACACACATCACCTCATTATCGTCTCGTGAATCTCCAAAAATGTGCTTATTTTAACCTGTCCGCTCTGCAGGGGAGAGTGGACTCTGGCCTGGACCTGGCCCGACCAGGATCTGTTGGGGCAGGAGCTTACCAACCGTCAGGCCCAGCTGCCCAGCAGCAGGAGCGGAGGCCAGAGGGCGGCTTTGGTCAGCGAGTGTCCGGGACAGCAGAGGAGACAGTACTGCAAGAGGCTGACCCTGACAGCAGCGCAGGCCAGAGACACGGGGTATTACCGCTGCTACTACAAGGATGTCAAGGACGTCATTGTCGGCACCACCGCCGTCAGCGTGTATGTCTTCATCAGAGGTGAGTCACTGGGAGAAACACTGCTAGAGACCATTAACAGCAGCCCTGATAGCATAAGGGAAGACAAACACAGCATCACAGTTCAACACAACTGAGTCACCGATCACTTTCACTGCGAAACCCATTAGCGGAGCAGCTGAAAGAGAAAACCTTTTGACAATGTAAAGGTCAGTTATGTGGGACTTTCTAATTGTTTGCTGAAATTTGTGACAGTAAGTTTGGACTCTACGGAGGTTTTGCTGCTCTGGCAGGTGCAGATGCCTTCTGCCCCGGGGCCTGAATGCAGCATTAAATTCCCACCTGATAAATAAATGTGTCAAAGCTTCATGAGGAACACTGACAATTGAGAGTGAAAGTGGTTGACGGAGTTGTTGAAGTAAGGATGCATAAGTGCTGATAAAGGAACGAGGTTCACTTCAACGTTATTATCATCTTCGGTTTAATTGCCCCTCTTATGAGAGTTCCTGATTGTACCAGCGGGTAGCATTCAGCGTCAGCTTCCTCATCCTCTTCAGTCTTCCTCGCTTCCCTCACCGCTGGAATGAAAATTAGAAACAGGAATGTAAAGATGGAGCAGAATAGCTGCTTGTATTTATGTCCTGCTGACTGGTTTGCTCAGGAAACGCCACGTTTGTCCCATGGGACGAGGTGCCAGCGCAGATCTGGCCTGTGGATTTAGGTGAAGGCCAGTATGTGGCAGGTGGAGCTGAGGTGGATGTGGATGGAGACAGATGTCTACAACCATGTAAATGTTTCCTCCCTTCACTGGAGTGTGCGTGTGCTCACACACGGTCCACGATTTCCCTTTCACCCACACTTTCACTCACATCTTCTTGCTAATAGCAGGGCTCATATCCCAGATATTCATGAACCCCTGGTGAAATACAATTTTCTTCAAAACTGAATGTGGCATAAAACCCACAAATGATTCATAGTGAAGGGATATGAAAGAATCTGCAGCTCTGTACTGATTCAAAGAGCACGTCTGGAGCTTTGAGTGCTGCAGAAATATGAACTTGCGGCGAGAGGAAAAAAGAGAAATAAATGGCAACAGTGCTGCGCAACTTTGTCGGACACGGCGAAGTCTCTCGTGCATTGACAGGAGAGTTAAGGCTTAAGCCTTTCTGCGTGCACAGATGATGAGGGAAACATCAAGGTGTCGGGAAACAGAAAGCTGCGGAGCTATCTGTCACTATCAGACGGGTGGAATTGCAGAAGCTGTTTGGAGGATTAGCTTGCTCGGCTGGCCGTGTGGTTCGGAACACGTAAAAGCATCCTTCCAGACTATTGAGTGTGACAGGACAGGTTCAGCTTACAGGTAATCACCATCATCGCGTTATTATCAACGATATTGCCCCAGTAATAACCGCCAGTAATCACATGATTACCCAAATAGCAGCAGCTATTACCCAGGGCAGGGTGAGCAGGATCTCTCAACGGCTCCCTCTTTATTTCCTCCATCCAGACCCCGAGCAGCCCTTCCTCAGCAGAGGGGACTCCGGCCAGGGCAACAGGAACAACCTGGAGACCATTTTTATGAAGCACTCCTCCTCCCACCTCACAGTGCCCTGCCTGGTCACGGTGCCAGACCTGAACGTCACCCTGCATGCGGTTTGTAGCCCCGCACGGGCCTCTAGCTCCTCTTGTCGTCCACTTACAGCTTTGAAGTGCTGAGTCATCCTGTTTCTGTGGCGTCGATTCAGTACCCCTTGCCTCTGGACATGAGGGAGATCACGTGGGACAACAAGCGGGGGTGGTCCATACCCCGGTGGGTCATAGACAGCTTGCCGCTGCTATACTCCGTTTCCTGTGGCGCCACACTTGGAGGCAAAGAATTTGATTCTGCTGCTTACCTGATCCATGTAACAGGTGAGGCTGGCAGGACATAACGCTCAGAACTCAACACATCATTTCATTTGAATGTTAAATGGGTTCGCTACGTCCGCGGGTGGTCTCAGAGAGGGCTTTTACATGACCTCCGAGCTGAAGGACATCAAACCAACCAGGTACAGTGCGCAGCTCAGCTTGACGTTAGCAGGTTAAAGGTTACATTTAAAAGCGGATTCACACAGCTAAGGTAGAGCTTCTGGGTCAAGAGGAGCCAGCTAAGATGGATGAGGCATCTGCTGAGAGGAACTCCTGGACTGCTGGACTCCTGGAGACGTCCGAGGCTCATCCAGCGGTGATGAGACCCTGAAGGAGTACCTGTTCCCAGATCAGATACTGCCTCTGCGTGTTTCCTCGTGATCTAAGAGAGGATCTCCTAAATAGAATATCAAGGAGCCAGGATGTGGATCAAAATGTGTACAATGAAAGAAAGTTAATATTGCACTAAAACTGAAACCAAACGCAAGTGTCCCACTGAATTTATCAAAAAATCTATATCTAAGCTCTTTTCTTGAAAGAGAAATTAGGAAGGAAATCAAATACAGTGCCAGTGTGACTCTGCTATAATTCTACATGGTGGCGAGTGAGCCGATTATGCCTTAACGCTGACAATTTTGAAGGATTTTATTTCATTATGTAATTTCCTCAAGAACATCTCCCGTGGTTGTGAGGCCTGCGCCACCCTGCTAGTTGAATTAACAGGAGAGGAAAAAAATGAAGAGAAGCCATGATTCAATTTTAGGAAATAAAGAGAGACGGGTCAGATTTGAGCGTTGTGGGCCCCTTTCAGAGTGAACTCTGAAGGACCCGGAGGCTCATTACGATGTTGTGCTGGCTCTCATTTCAGAGAGGTGAGAACAGGCCGTAACCGTAGCTACCGCTGCGGGGCCAAAAGCAACAGCGCCATCAGTCAGATGAGAACGGGAGGGCGAGGTTCTCGCTCTGGATGCTAATGGAGCGTTTAAATAATCATGCAATCACAGCGAGGCCCTGCAAGTGTACCTGCTTTTTTTTTTGCAGCCTCTATCAGACATGCTAGACAGGGTCCAGAAACTCCTGGCCTTCTCTCTCATCTTTAACTGAGGTTTAATCCATTCTAATTTCCTTCAGCTGGACAGATGAATGGAAAGAGTGCTGGCAGTTACTTTATAGTAGAATGGCTTCTCTGCTCCAAAGGAAAGTCATTTCCTCTGGACCTGTGAGGAAGGAAAAAGCGCTGACGATGTCACTGTGACCTCCCTCTGTGTCTGCCTCCCAATGTCTCCCTGCTTTGTCCCTCCCTCCCCAACAGGAAGTCAGGTTTACGATGTCAAGCTGTTTCCTGTGGACCCGGTGGAGCTGATCGCGGGGGAGACCCTCACACTGAACTGCACGGCGCTGGTGGAGTTTAACACCGGGTTGGAGATCCACTGGTCCTACCCAGGCAAACTGGTACACCCAGGCAGCATGTTAGACAAACACAGAACCCCACGTTTGGAAATCCGATTTTCAGACTTTTTCCTCGTCACCAGACAAACAGCTGCGTGGAAATGAAGCCCTACCGCGAGACTCTGTCTCATGCCACGGAAGTGGCTAGCATCCTGACCATCCACAAGGTCAACGTCAGTGACACCGGCTCTTACAGTTGCAACGTCTCCAGCACTGACATGACGAAAACGCAACAAACGCAGGTCCTAGTTTACGGTGAGTAGCAGCCCAGGACCGACCAGCAGAGCTTTCTGTTAGAAAATCTCCCTCGAGTTGCTCTGCACTTTGCCTTTCCTACCATCCGCTTGTATTAGCCACTCTAGGCTAAATCATATCAGACCGAGAAAGCTCCCGTTATTGAACTCAGCAGGACTTCACTATATTGCTAATAAATGAGAGTGTTGAATAATTCCATATAGAAAATGTTCCTGTGAAGATACTCAGAACCAGAAACACATGAAATATTCAGAGATGTCAGGTCAGGGGCTGTTTTTGATTCCAGCTGTGGCTCAGAGCAGGAGAATCTAAAGGTTCTGACATGACACTGGGTCACCGTTTCATTCCAAAGCAACAGTGGTAAATTCAAAAGTGGCTGCCATCCTCTACAAAAAGAGTCATTTTTCGCAAACTTTTCAATGTTTCCAGTCAAACACTCACCCCTGTGAGGCCTCTGGCAGAACTTGAGTTCTGAACCTCACGAGCTAACATCTCTCCTTTCAGAGAAGCCATTCATCAGCCTCAATTACAGGAATGGACCAGTGGTGGAGGTAACTGCTGGCCAGAAGTCTTTCAAATTACAAGTGAATGTGTCTGCCTTCCCCACGCCTGAAACACAGTGGTAAGGCCAAAACATTACTGGCGTAATTGCCTTCGTGGCTGCGGTGCGCTGACGTGTGTGTTTGGGCAGGTTTAGAGACGGCAAGAAGATCAACCACCGGCCGGAGTTCAAGATGAAGAAGACGAAGATACACCTTAATCACGCTCTGGAGATTAGGGACGTTTGTGAAGAGGATTCCGGGCAGTACTCGGTGGTGTTAAAGAACCGCGCTGCTGCGCTGGAGCAGAGGCTCAACATCACGCTGGTGGTTAATGGTAACCAGTCCGATAATCCGAAGTTCATTTGGTGATTATACGGCTGAATGCTCTTTAAACACTGAGCAGGACCGCACATCTGAGAGAGGAAAGACACTTTTTGATGCCATCAAATATATTTAAGTATAATTTATTCTAATTTAATACTCAGGTTTCATCCAATTTTAACCAGACTCCCAGAAAATGGAGGGTTTTCTTTTCCCTCAGCCTCAGTGGGAGGTCTTACCTGCTCTCTTCATTCCCAGTACCCCCACAGATCCGTGAGAAGGAAGTGGCCGATCCGTCCAGCCCGTACCCGAGCGGCAGCAGCCAGACGTTGACGTGCAGCGCCTACGGCCTCCCGCCTCCTATCATCAGCTGGCAGTGGAGAGCCTGGAGCCCGTGTGTCCAGAACAGCACTCAGAACAGGGCGTGAGTTTCTTCTATCCACACACACACACACACACACGCGCGCGCATGCGCGCGCGCGCACCTCTGAGTCTCCCCCTTTTCATCTCCACACCAACCTAAAACACAAACCGAACGAATTCTCCCGTCGGCCATTTAAATTTCCATTTCCTCTCCTTGAAACCTCGCGACCGCTGGTGCTGAATATTATACAATATTCACCTGCCTCCATCTTCCTCCGAGGAGTCATTTTAGAAGATATTGCTGTTCTCGTGACCTTTCCATGTGGGCATGCAACACGTGGGCAGATGGGGGCAGCCTGTAATTTCCTTTTCAAACACACGCAGGGAAGCAGCAGCAGGTCATAGTGCAGGTACGTTTGATGCCCCTTCTCTTCTGTGTAGCTGACCTTTCTGATACATAGAAATTGAATTTCCTCCATTAAACGGAGGTTCAGTCGAACAAGCATCTGGCTTTGCCAATAATGTGGCAACGCCGAGGGGACTTAACCTGCCTGGCCCGGAGACACAAAGTCAAACAAAACTAGTACATGTATGCAAAATTATGACTGTACTCATGTCCATTATCACATTTCATTGACTCATTGAGCCTAGAGGGTATCGCTTCCTCTTTCCCCCAACGGGGGGAGGCTGAAGTGAAACCTGCAAATGCAAGAATAATCACTTTTCAATATTTATCACACTCTTCTCATTTAAATGGTATTAACATGTGGTTACCCGGGTTCAATTCTCAGTTCAACATTATTCATGCTGGTTGATGGTTGTAATTAGATTTCTGACCGTGAAACTTTACGAGGGGAGCTCGCCAGAAACGCCCAGACGCACCGTTCACACACCCTAGGCTGCGAAACCAAAGGGACGGGGATTATCGTGCGCGCGGCGAACACGAAGGCCGCGCGCCCGGCCCGCCAAGAAAATGCAAAACGAAGTTCCATTTCATGTGTCATTGGCTCTGGCGTGATGTTCACAGGGTAGATTGTAATAAGAGAATTAGATTCTTCCATTAGTTGCCAGGTCAGTTAATGTAATGGCTTGTGTTTTCTACCACAATGGATTGTGCTTAAGAACAACCGAATGTGTGTGTGTGTGTGTGTGTGTGTGTGTGTGTGTGTGTGTGTGTGTGTGTGACTGACCTGATGTTTTCTTATTTCTCTTCCGTGCCTGTTCCAACGAGACAGGAAGGGCCGGAATGATGGGATGGCAGACTGTCAGAACTGGCAGGACATCAACCCCGACAGCGGCAGGAATGACATTGAGGCCCTGGAAACTTCGGCCGAGGTGATGGACGGCCGACAAAAGGTGCGCGGCCTTACCTTTGTGAGCACATTAGCGCTTGATATGATTCACAAAATGAGCGGTTGCCAGGGACACGGACGGGGAAATAATGCGTTTATGTAAATGGGCCCAAATGTGATGTTTTTACGTAAGCGTCCCCGTTTTTGATCTCCATAACAAAATTTGTCAATCAGGGAGCATTTCCACAGTAGAAATATTTAGAACAGCCTTCCTCTGCAGACTTCCTGCGGTTATAAACACATCGAAGCACAGATGCGAGTGGCATCCGCACACACACACACACACACTCGTCCAGATTCATAAACACAAGAGGAAATTAGAAGAGGTGCTCTCACAGAAAGGCGGACGTGTCTTTGCTCAGTCACACCTGAGCGGATTTGACCTGTTGACGACCCTTCAGCAAAAAAAAAAAAAAAGAAGAAGAAGAAAAATTCACATCAATGCTCACAGAATCAATGCAGGTCACCATGAATTATTGAGCATGCTCCTCAGCTCGTCCTGCAATCATGTCTCACGTGCCTCTTCTTTTCCGCCCCACAGATAGTGAGCAGGCTTCACATTCGCAACGCCAGCGTCTCTGTCATGTACAAATGTTCGGCTGTAAACAAAGCAGGCGAGGATGAACGGCTGATCTACTTCTATGTAACCAGTAAGTCAGCGAGGCTGGATTTCACTCTGAAAAAGCCTGAATCAATTGTTGAAGAACGGCGAATTGAATCTCCTTGGAATAGCACTGAGATGTAGATCCTTTCATTATTAACTCACACAGGCTGCTATTCCCGTCTCGTAAACATTTTTCCGGAATGTGCGGTTACAGCCGCCCTTGTTGCAAAGTCGTGAAACGCGTGACGGCTTTCTGCTCTACGGTTGTGTTACGGTAGGAAGCTGCTCCTGGTTGGGCTCGTGTTTGTAACTCTCTGCAGACGCTTCCCCCTGATTGGTCCATAGCTCCAGAAGGGCCGCGTCAGTGACCTGCTGCTACAGCAGACGAGTTCCGTCATCCCACTGTCGCCTCGGTGATGTCCATAAGTGATAACGGCTGATTATTTCATTATGTTGATAGAGCAAAGAGCGTTGTCTCGTGATAACGCATTCATTTATTTAATTCACTTGCCGGCCGGTAAAACCCCCCTAATAACATTTATATACACTCTGTGCACTAAATGTTAGTTTCTTTAAGGACCTCGACCGGCGGGGACACCCCCTGGACCGGGGACACCCCCTGCACCAGGCCGTTAATGAATGCGTTGTCTTCTACCAGAACATTTAAGTGTGTATTGTGTTGAAAGCTGATTTCCGGGGGTTTGTTAAACCATGTAAAAGAACACACAATCAACAATTGCATTTGCGTTCCAGAACTTTTGGGCGATTTATTTATTTATTTGCAGTCGTAGGATAAACATGTTTTTAAATAGAATTTGGAGTCTAGTGGGATTACGTATTGGTTTGTTTTAAGGTGTGGACCTAAACTCTGTGCCTGTCTTTGTCCCCTCGAAGCCATCCCTGAGGGCTTCAGCGTGGACCTGCAGCCCTCTGAGAACCAGGAGCAGGAGAAGGTGTCCCTGTACTGCCGAGCTGACAACTACACCTACGAGAGTCTGCAGTGGTACCGCCTGGACCCCCGGGCCCTGCGGGATGAGCACGGCGAGCCTCGGGAGCTGGACTGCAGGAGCATGCACCTGTACGCCGAGACCCTGGACAGCCAGCTGTCCTTCCAGGAGTCGTCCAACAGCTGGGTCCTGAACTTCACCGTGGCCTCCTTACAGCTGCAGGACGAGGGTCACTACGTGTGCGAGGCTCAGAGAAGACGGAGCGGGGAAAAGCAGTGTCTGTTCAGATACATCGCAGTCAAAGGTGAGACACGGAAGAGCTGGACGCGACAAGGGGGGGTAACAGCGGGGGCCAAGCAGAGGACACCGGGGAAGGGGCCGATGATGAAGGGCACGTGATACCTGAGAGATGCCCGTGCATCTTTCTGCTCACACATACACAGCCCGCTGTGAGCAGCATCCGCATGGAAGGCGTGATTCTAACATGCTGCGGGTCGCAGCCTCCCATCGGCCCCCTTCGGTGTAAATCCTGCACAGTTACAGTCCACAACCTGCTCCTTTCTTCTGGATCTTGCAGCCTTGGAGGCGCCTCGGTACAAGCGCAGCCTAACCAACCAGACGGTCAACGTGACGGGGTCCCTGCGGATGGAGTGCGATGCGGAGGGGAGACCTGTCCCCCGCCTTTCCTGGTTCAAAGACAACCAGCCTCTCCACCAAATGTCAGGTGCGCGAGGACACCCACGCCTTCCGCGGCGCGGCCGCCCACAACCTCTCTTTCAGTCCGCTTAAGCATCACAATTTTCTGCTGCTTTACGCTTTCACTCAACACCATTTAGAGGCAAGTGCACTTGTGCTTAATAGCTTAAGGAGGTACTTACCTCGCCGGACAGACACGGACACAGACAGACAGACATTCGGAGACTCATAGCTGGAACAGATTTGTACCACGCGTCCAAAAATGAAGGGTTTTAAGTCCTAAAATAAGCCCACAATCACTTTTTACTCTGAAAACCATGTTTTTATCACCGGTGCTGCTGAGTGAGCAGCACCACAATGTTGTGTGGACTCCAATTAAGACCAACATTTCTACCTCCTGGAGATGTTCGTCACTGGCTTCCATTGGGGTTCGGTCTGGTGTCGTTAGATGCATTCCTGCCAAATTAGGATTAGAAATAACAGGCAGGATTTTCGTTGCTGTTCAACCAAACACAGA